>NC_132878.1:54798964-55105631 GCF_030463535.1 Salminus brasiliensis | reverse complement strand
TGCGTCCCCAGTGTCCTCATTTTCAAAAATCAAAATATGATCACCTTACTTTTATCCTCTGAACATGTCAGTAGATCAATGTGTCAGTAAATCCAATGTGTCCTGTGGTGTGCAGAGATATTAGCCAGGGTATGCAGTTGATTGCGGTATGAAGGAGGAGCCTCCAAACACTCTCACAAATTTGTTAAAAGTAGGATGTTAGCTAGCATTTAGGCACTTAGGCAGAGGCTCCTCCTGTATGCCTCACCCCATGAAATCATGGGATTGCAGTGCTTGTATGGAAAGACTTTCTGCCAACAGATACAGTAGGTCTATGTTCCTTTAGGGCAGCTATTGCCAGGTTGAACAAGCTTTTCCAGAACACTGTAAGAATCCCATTGAACCTAATCAGAAAATGTCATGACCTTTGTTTAGAGTAGCTGTGTGACACTGACGTAAACGCTAATGCTGCTCATCTGCACTGTTGTTGTGGGATGTTGAAAACAATGAATCTTACATCATTCAAAATTAGCCCAGTTACACCACAGAATAAATGCACACAACATAAATAGCAATCAGAATTACAGTTTTTCTCAGTGGATTTGCTACATTTCTCACATCATGATTTACATTAGCTTCACAAGAAGTGCATTTCTCAAAACAGTCACAACTCCTACCTGCAAAAGCACATACCTTGCTCTGAATTCTTTGTTCTTGCCTCAAAAGCAAATAGTTATGTCAATCAACTTGTCAGTGCCATCAGAACGTCTAGCCTGTGTGTCACTGCCTATGAACAAGGCAGTCAAAATACTCAGTCATGTTGTCAGAGCACCGGCGTACACTGTAAGTATATTCTGATGGAAACTAGCTAAGCTTTTGATTACAAGAACGCTGCTTATTCTGTGGCATATCAATTGAAATGATACATGTTACACACAAATTACAAACATACACAGAACACATGACTGCATGTGGGATACTTTACTGTATTGTTCGCACTGCAATTTGTTGACAACAAAAAATCTGATAGAAATTCAGGAAAGACAAACAACTGTAGCACTCTATTACACAAAGAAAAAAGCTACAAAATTAGAAACTTTACTCGAAACATTCAAAACAACCTGAGACAACAACTGTTCTATACATCCTGACGCTTCTCTCTGTTGGGCCGCATGTTTTTTTTATCCACGTCACACTGGACATCTTCCCTTGCAATGCAGCATGGAAAGAGCGTCTAATCCAGCCTCTGCAGGCATCTGCGGTCCTTCCATCTCCAGGCTGAGAAGAACTCCTCGATTGGGTTCAGGAATGGGGACTAGGGTGGGAGGAATTCCATCAGCATTCTGTGATGAATGGCAAACCATAGCCTAAAAGTGTTGGAGTGGTGAAAACTCCACATTATCCCAAATGACCACATATTTGGGCAAATCCTCTTGCAACACACCTCTCTCATTATCAGATATGAGATTCCTTTAGAGGGTGTCCAAGAATGTGACAAGATGCTGTGTGTTATAAGGCCCGTATAACCACACATTCTGGATTTTGCAGGGTTGAAGCCAGCCTCATCCTGATACCGTAGCTCTTTCACCCTGTCACCATTTCTTTGAAATGGAACTCTGTATAGCTGTTTCATGCTCATCTGGTGTCGTTTCAGAACCCGTCCAATGGTGGAGATGCTTTCAGGTTGAATATTTTGAAAAACATTGTTGTCCTGTATATTGGCTTGCTGGATCTCCCTCATCCTTATGGTATTGTTTGCTATGACCATAGCACATATAGCAAGTATAAAAATGCAAAAAAGCAAAACAGAACTAAGGAACATTTATGAATTGATGTCAATGAGCTGCATTACAGCAGAGAGCACATTTCTGAATGACGTACCTGTTTTCTCTACTAAACATTTGAACCATTGAAGACACCGTTGTTCTTCCAATACTCGGCTGCAGCTACCCGCCGACCAGCTTTAGCTATTATGAGATCATGATTGAAAACATGGTCCACAATTGTTGTGCTTATTTCATCTGGGACAAACCTATGGGCATGGGCTCTTCTACCTCTTCCTCTGTTTTTTTGACCCCATGCAGCCTTTTTGTCTTCCACTATGCAGCTTTACCCTTACCCTTACTCTTCCTGGATGTTCACCCTGTACATGGACTTATCTTTCCATTGTGAGACTTTGTGACACTGCAGTGTATGTTTGTCAGTCGAAGGTTCATGAGACGCACCTCTGACCTATGGTTGAGAGCTCTTTGACCACTGGTTGACCTAAACCTTCACAAATCCCCCTTCTTAACTGAAAGCCAAGATTCACCTGAGAACAATTGAATTAATGTAGGATAAATTACCGAAATGTACCAAAAAAAGTTTCATGGAAATGTACAAATCATTCAGCACTTTTGCAAGTATTAACCTAGGCAATGACCTAAATCCTAAATGTATAGGAGGGTAAGATAATTCAACAGACAATCAGTGGAACACAGTTTGATAAACATAACATAAGCTATTGACAATGCAAAAAACAGCAGACAATTGTATCATTTGCTGTAATAACACCATATAAACACAAAAATAAGCTGTGCACTGTAAATTCTTATAGGTGTGACTTCTGCTAACATTCTCCAAAGCTCACCCAGTTAGCGATGGACGTATTGGAAGAACTCATTTGTGGGCGAAGCGTGGATTCCAAAGTCTGTTTGCCCTGTTCTAGACTGTTGCGATGGGCGAGGGCATGCTAGATTATGCTGTATATATGACCACTCTGTATCCTTTCTTGTAGTATGTTCATGGTCTGTGTGTAGGCTGTGGCACCTGCTGCCCTGCTGCCACTTCAAGCTGGTTAGTTATCTTTAGCTGCTTTCATTAACACTCTCTTCAGCGCTACCGCAGTCACAATATGACAAGAGGCCCGTGACACTTCTTACAACCAGAGTGTGAGAAGTAAGCAGTGTGGGAGGGAGAAAAGGAGCATGGGAGAGGAAGAAGGCAGAAAGAGGAGGAAGAGAGAGACAGAGACGGCACGAAAGGGAGAGAGTAGGTGGAAACAGTTGAGTGCAATAGAGGAATCTCAAATAATTAGCAAAGAGCCAGCAAATTAGCCTGTCTCTCCCCCTAGCTCTCTCTCTCTCTCTCTCTGTGTCTCTCTCTCTTATTGCTGTGATTTTAATATCATCTTTAACACCTTCACAATGGGTGAGTTATGGAGCATGACAACCACATCCCATAATTACAGCCTCGTCACCACAGTGAGAGCAGAACTAATGATGGCAGAGCAAGTTCTGGCCATCCCTCCCAACCACCTAGACCCCCACCCACACCCCACGGCTCCCGCTCTATTTCTCTCTATCTCTCTCGCTCTCCAGCTAAATCGCCTTTTCTCCCACTTCCAAATTAGCTTCTCCTGTCCTTTTCCCAGTTTCTGGATTGGAAATGCTCACCTTAAGAAAACTAGCCATAATCCTAAGAACCTAGCCTAATGTTACATTTCAGAAGCGCTTCAGAAATGGTAAGACTGGACAAATATAGATTTTTTTGCTACTGTTTGATATATTTTTTGTCTTCTAATAAATTCTTAGACCGAAGACGTTAGTCAAGAGTACCTGGAGCGGTTGGTTCATAGAGAGAAATTGATCTGACCTCAATCCGACCCAGCTATCAGGTGCACTCTGCAGGTTTGAGCTAAAAAGCTCCCAAGCCAGATGTTAACCTGGTATATTGCCAGATAATTACTACAGCTATGAACAGGTGCCATCTCCGTCATTGCACCATGTTAAACTGCACAGAAATATGCACTAGTCCAGAACACAGGGCCTTCTTCCTGTATTTACTTTTTTGCCCAATAAGCAGAGAGACTGTTTTTACATGGTTTGCTGTAAACACACTTTGGTTCTTCAAGCATTTTCCACTTGAGCTGATAAGTAATGGCAACAAATTAATAATGAAGATCATTCTAGAGGCAGACCCCTCCATAGAGACTGGCATCCTCACACAGTGGTATTCTGTAGAAATTAATAGAGAAATGATTAAAGAAGTATTTATGCTTCACTGCAGATCTCCAAATGTTTCTGCTGTGTTTGAATGGGTGAAGCTGGACTGGTGTTTGCGCATGTGAGTGACGGCTAATCACTCAGTTTACCGAGCTGAAAAATCTGGAGAGGAACGTTTTTGACCACCCCCCGCTCAATCCCCCCCCCCACACACACACACACAGTAAAGCCTAAAGAAAAGATAAAGAGGAAAGAGGAGACTGTGCTACCCAATGCTACCCAAGAGTGTTTGGATGCCATGTGCATGTACAGTGTGTCTCTGTGTGTTAGACTTATGCATTATTTAGTGTGTGTGTGTGTGTGTGTGTTAAGGTGCAACATTGAGAGAGAGTGAGAGAGAGAGAGAGAATCTGTGTGTTCAGCCAGGGTAAAGGTAGGCACTATTGTCAGTAGTGAGTTGAGGTGGCAGTGGGGCTCCACCATTGATAATGCACTTTAAACTAGTGTCCATATCGTTGGCAAGAGACACTACAAACTTTTTCTCTCTCTTTCTCTCTTTGTCTGTGTGTGTCTCTCTCTCTCTCCCTCTGTCGCAGTCTTTCTCTCTCATGCTGCTGGATGTAGAAGCTCTAGAAGCTGCTTTATCTTTCATGTATATTTTTTTCCTCACCTCGGCAGCTTGCCACTTTATTTCAACATGTAGGCTATCCAGAATGCACACCAGCTATGACTTACACTGCACTACACTGCCTGTCAGCCTGAGAATGTGAAAGAGAAGAACTTAAGTGATACAAAAAATACTCAATCCAATCTCTAGCTACTGCATCTGGATTGTACTATTGAAACTACAGACCACCGTTTGTATGCATTTCAGCCATCAGCACCCACCCACTGACTACAACTGTGTTTTTCTTAGTTACTTTCTAAGAACAGGGAACGCTCAGTAAAACTACTTTCACTGGTAATTAATCTTGCAACATTTTTCTTGCATGTAAGAAAAATCAAAGCACAGATATAGACAAAAAGTTAATGAATGTATGTCTGCTACTGCATTTGATGGTTAAAAGTCATACTCCATATGATGTGTAAGACTGTGCAGTGCTTTGTAAGCTGGGTCTATAAACAATTAGCAAAATGAAATTGCTCTTTTCACTAGTAGTCCTCAGCATCTGATGGTTTATACATTTAAGGCATATACCAAGCAAGCTTCCCTTTGATTCTTGCACAAAACTCAAAAGTGCATGGTGAAGAAGACGGAGGCACAGGAAAGAGAGCGCAACTTCAGCACCTTCCTTGCGGTCCAGGGAGGCTTGACAGTGAAACCCGACTAGAAGACGGGGAGAGAAAGAGGGCAGCAGCAGAGGAGACGATTCCCAGGCCCCCTTGCTGTTGTTACGAGTTGGGCGGATAGGCCTATGAAGGGGCCTGAGAACCGTTCACCGCACAGCTACATGTAGTTGCCCAGTATCACGATTGGACGACAGCCATTGCTGCAGTGAAGCTCTGTTTAGCGCTGGAGGTAAAGTGCTGCAGATTTTTGTGGATTTACCTGCTGATCAGCACCATGGAGAGAGGTGGAAGCTGCAAGGAAAGCAGATAAGCATGCTGACAGCAGAACTCAGCATGATGGTTCGACAGGCCTACCCAGCATTCGGAGATGTACAAGAAGAGCTTGCTTCGGATTACTTTTTGAAAGCGCTAGTACCAGAGGAGTTAAGGCAGCACTTACAACAACTCGCTGTCCCTGCTAACCCACACAACTGCCATCAAAACAGAGAGGGCAGAGCTCATTTTCAGTGGCAAGATGCTGTGGTGAAAGACACTGTACTACACAACATATGTCTTCAGTGAAGAGACAATGTAACTAGCGGCTCCAGAGTGAGAAACGAGTGGACATCGCATCAGACAGTGCCATGGACCCGAAAGGGTCATCGCAGACTTTGGATCAAGTGCATTGTAGGGGGGAAATGGCTCACTGCTCTTGTTGACACTGGCTCATCAGTATTGCTATTGCGACCGCATATGCTCCCACACACCGGATGGCTGGAAAGCATCCGCCATCCAACTGAAGTCTGTCGCTGACAGCCAAGTTGACATGCGAGGTAGGAAGCAGCTTTCATTTGTGGTGGGGGGCTGAGCCAAGTGCCTGAATTCTGGCTCTCACCCATGTAAGATGCGTGCATACCCGGGCTGGATTTTACTCATGGCAGCCAGGACTGTGCTTGACCTAAAGAAAGAGATGTCGTGCAAAATGGAAAGACAAGTGAAGCTGTTTGCAGTGGCTGGTGGCAGAACAGAGGCAACGAGTGGTGGTGCACAAGTAGAATCACCTAAAGCACCGATAGTAGAGGTGGACTTTACGTCTGGAGTGGGGGTTTGTAAAAGAGTGGCAAGAAGAGATTTATTTTGGACCAGGAGGCCGTCCAGATTGATGGGGGACCACTGTGTTGAGAGCAAGATCCCCAGATGAGAGTGGAGGATCCCATGGCCAAGGAGTGGACACCTCCCTATACTCACAGTGAGCGGGACATTGTATGATCATCAGAGAGGTTGCAGCGTGAGTGGAACACACCTGTGTGTTTCCTTGAGGATTTGAGAAGGAATGTCGTTGGGTCACTGGGACGTCTAATCATAAAAGAGGGGCTGTGTTGTGTCTGCTACTGACGTTAAGTAGTCCGGATTGGGGTTGGTTATGCACAACACAGGTGTGTAAATATGTTTTTAGCTATGGTTGTTTATGCGACATTCCATGTAGGCATGGACACTTTGTGTGTGACCTAGCAATGTGTGAATGTAGTAGTTTATGCCCAGTGAGTCACTGTTCAGTGAATCAATTGCAGTCTCTTTGATTCAGTGTTGGATTCCGTGAGACTCTCTGTTCAGCTCCTTGTTTTTCTTCAAAAATGGCTGCGTCCATGTCCTCTTCTGTGTTGGCAACACAATATGTAATGTATCCAGCTAGCCCTAACACTTGTATACTGTGCACAACAGGTTAATCATAGAGAAGAACCAATCATTTCAAAAAGAATCTTTTGCCTGCTAAACCACACTGACGGTCTATCCAAATGCTAAAAAAATGCCCATTGTTAAGAGACATTCCTCAATACTGTGTGTGCAAACTTCCCAAGTCTAATTAGCAATTGATTTCCTATAAAAATCAGTTATTTCTTCCTAATCAGTTAGACACTAAAGCCTACAGAGCTTTCTCTCTCATACAACATAAACAGCCCTCCAGCTTGACACCTCAACCAAGAGTGCACAGCGCACCAGCGCAAATGATGGGAAAACAAACACAGTGCATTTCTTCAGCAACTAATAGTGTCAACTAGCGTGATCAGATCTAGCCTAAACCCTGCAGATTACTGCTGAAAGCTGAGCTAATGATCTACAGCAGATGCCCCGGTAACAAGGCCATTTGTGTGGGAGAAACTTCCGTTTGACTTCAGAATCGATCTCTACCCTGAGAGCGCCGCGAGCTGGTTCATTGTATGTTTACCCATGGATGAGCATATCAAGCTTGGGTAAACATACTGCAGATAAGTTGCTTTCGAGAACACATTTGGAGATCAAATTCTGCGGGTTTTTGAAGGCTTAAAAATAGACTCCATGTGACGTTTCAGCCCAGCAGTGGATAAGAGGCGAGAGGCAGCATGCTGGGCACTCTGCGCAATTAAACAACCCATTTACACTCAAATAGCAATTCAAAATTTGGCTCCGATTATTTGAATCAATTACAAAAACAATTTTCCTCTCAGGTAGGGAAGTATGGCAGCTCTCACAAACCAAAAATGCGGCCCAATGGGATGTCCGTGTGAAATTACGTGTGCGGAGCTGTGATAAAGGATTCCGCAAGTGCACAGTGAAAAGAAAAACAAACACCTACCGAGATGAAACAAGCCCACTCGCATCATTCTTCCAAACGCATGAAAGGAATATTAAATATTTGCATCATTTCAAGACAGCAAGTACGTTACCAAATTAGCAAGTATTGCGGATTTCATAGCCTCATCTCTCAACTGATCCTGACTAAAGTTTAGATTGCAGAAGTGCAGTAGGAATATCCTGCATTTCTAACCCAGAGAATACGATGGGAACCGACATATGAAAAACAGGCAAGATAATAATAATAATAATAATAATAATAATAATAATAATAATAACAATAATAATAATAACAACCCTTTTTCAGCCGGGGCAAATGTTCCCCCAGGTCATCTCTTTTGCTTGGACAAAATTTTGAAAGTTCTTCTTGGTAGCTTTCCCTTTTCCCCCATAAATCATGCACAATGCAAATGAATGATCATTAATCATGAAATAGCGTTGCAGATCTGGGGTTTATAATGAAGCTCTAGCTTGCGAGTAGATTATGTTAATTACTATATTGACATATTAGCATATGCCAGAATATTTAGTGGGAGGCTATCTGTGCCCATCTAGCACCCCCTCCCACCCACTGCAATCGGTCTAGTCTTTATCCAGTGCTTACTGGTTGTACAGTCTTCTGTCCAGTGTTTGGTACAGTTTATCGTTCAGTGTGTTGTTGGATCTATTGCACTGTAATTATTGTATGTTCATAGCTGTCAATCAGTTGCAGCTGCTTTATCTTTAATGTAGTACTGTGTCTTGGACAACGTTTCTGTGAGTGTTATGTACTCTACATTTTTGTGGTAAGAAGAAATGACAATAAAATTGAATATGAATTTGCCATGTTCAACTCCTTTTTCTTAAATACTTTTTATTAACTGATTTCAAATCAATGCTACATCATAGGAAACATAGCAATAGCCATATCACAAAACACAGAGACTTTCATAATAACAGTCATAATAACAGTACCTCAAAGAGACAAATAACTCTAGGATTTTTCCTGGATCAATAGGATTACTTATTCCAGTATTACAATAGAAAGTGAAGGGTCTAATCAAATCAGATTTTATATGCCAAATATTTACATAATGACAGAAAGCAAATTCACATCTGAAGTGCTATAGTGGATTCAAGTCAATGTGCAGACAAAGAGTTCCAGTTGAGGAAGGTAACCTCCTAAGCAAAAGATTCAAATGTGTGCAACATTTAGTGGTTCCACCCAACAACATACATTATATGTACAAATGTTTGTGGACGCCCCTTCTAATAAATACATTCAGCTACTTTCATTTGCACCCATTGCAGACACAGATGTGCAAATGCACACAAACACAGTGTGTATTATCCCTGTAAAGAGAAGTACTGCCGGTTGGATAGGATAAACATGAACCTAGTGACACCATATCTAAAGCCAGCCGTGGGCTAGAGTAGTCTAAAGCCTTCTGAAGCATTGCGCTGTGAAGCAGTGGAAGAACAGTGTTCTCTGGAATGATGGACAGTTCTTCATCCAATACTTTTAGAAAGAGTTGGGGTAGTAATGATCATCCACATTCTGACCCCACTAATGTTGAATGCAATCAAATCCGCACAGCAGTGCTTCAAAATCTAGTAGAAAGCCTTCTCTGGACACTGGAGATGGTTACTGCAACAAAAGTTAAAGTTAACTCTTTTTTAATACCCTTGATTTCAGAAGAAACAAAGAATGCCAATAAATTAGTCCATATATTTTAAACTACAGTAGCCAACCACTTTTCTGACATATTATATATCACATATATCATAATATAGTTCTTCCTATGCATGAGAAAAACTGGGGGTGGGGGGAGGTGCTACAAGTCGTACAAACAACTTTAATGAAGGCAAATCTTGCATCAAAGCAATACTGCTAGTAATTTTCCTCATGAGATTAATCTTACCTTTGCAAAATCCACACAATTACAGTAATTGTTACCCGTAAGCTAGTACAGATCTACTTCAGATGCTCCGCTCACTAAAAGCTGGGGATGATTTATGTGACTGCGTTATGCAGGTACACATTTACTTGTGAATGCATAATGTACTTAGCTTGGGTGTATAAATATGACTTTTTTCGCAGCACTTAATATTTAATTATGGTGTTGCTATATGTTGCAGGCCTTATTTCACATAGAGCTTTGGTCTCAGTTGGGTTTCCATGCACAAATATGTTTTTCATTAATCTTTTATTCCACATTGATATTGCACTATTATTTGGCTTACTTAAATCTATTTTTCAAAGAATCGAATCATAAAAAGCGAGTCAAAAAGAGTCAGCGTGAAAGAACATGATCTGTCCTCGGTGCGGCTAAGTGATGAAACTGTGCACGCAAGCCAACGAACAAGCAAGTTTATTTAATGAGCGTTTCTGAACATGCCGCCCACTGTAGAGTCTTAAGAGAAATATGGGCATATTTACCATGTTGTGCATGCAGGCTCAGCGGCGGAATCCAGATCCGACATGATGCAATGCTTTGTGCCCTCAGAGAGTCACGATGTTCTGACAAGCATTTCATTATGGATTTTATTTCAAGGATTTTATTTACCCTACTCATGTAGAACACACTGATTTTCAGTACTTCGAATAAGTGACTGACTGCTGGCCCTGACAAGAAACTCCTTGGCTTCTCTGTTGAAATTCCGTTGCAATCTTCTCTGAACGCTAAGCCACGTTACCAATCGTTACCAGAACTGTCCGTCTGCCTTTTATTTTAGCATCCAGCTTTCAAAAGCACTCCAAAAATGGCAGCATTACATACTGGTGCCACTGTCCTCATGTGATCTGATGTAATTCCTCGCCAGTCCTTATGTGAAGTTGTTTCCTGCCTCGTTCAATTCCATCTCGTTCTGTGCTAGCCCACCATGGGACCCATCTCCCAGAACACATATTGTATTATATTTAAGTTTCAACTTAAAACAGAACCTGGAAAGCAGAGGAGCTGTGTATGTTTGATGGGACTGAATTTCTTGTCACGAAAATGATTGAAATGTGCTTGCATGCTATCCTCCAGCAAAAGACATGTCTGATCTCATTTACGATTCTTCTTTTATACTACTTTTGAGAGTTCGGTAAATGTAGACTACACTATGTGACTGCCAATAGCGGCAGACGTGGCGTCTCGCACAGACGAAACACAACGGTGGAGTCTATTTTTACAACTCTCCGTTTGCCCATGAAACATTCCCAATTACAACTCAGTATTTTTTATATTACAGTGTTGCATCCCAGCCTGGCTGCACTGACGTAACGCTTATTACCTTTATCACAAGAGAGCAGTGAAGAGATTTTCCCAGTGCATGCGTTAGCCCGGCCTGCATGCGGCTGTGTGAGCGGAATGAAGCATTGGCATGGCGCGGCTAAAGGCCTCCTTATCAGCGCTCATCCCTCGCTGATTTCAGCTTCCTGCAGCTTTATTCCCCTCCACTGGCTAAGTAAATGCTAATGCTAATTCACTGAGTGCCGCTGGTGTGGCTTTGTGGACGCGGCGGCCACTGTGTTTAATTAGCCTCTCACATAGGTTTGTTGTGTGTAAGCTAATAATATGCTAAGCTGCTCCCGTCCAAAAAAGTTTCCCTCGGTTAGTGGCTGCACCCAGAAAGCTTCCTTAATTAGTTTCGCTGGAATTAATCAGCGCTCTCCCTCCACTAGCCCGGTGGCTAATGCGAGCGCCTGCGGGTCCGAGGTCAGTGCTTTGTGCTGATTTTTCAATTGTTTTCATAAGTGTACTCATGTGTGTCAAGTAAGTTTAAAGTAAGTCCTCTGGTGGACTTACACACACACACACAGACGCACACTTAAGTGCAAGCGAGGCGTAGTTTTCTCCAACGGGGATCTCTGACGTTCACATTTCTATGTGGGTCTATGTGGAAGGTAAATAGACATGGAGGTCGTGAAATGGTCACTGTAGTTTATTAGTGAACTGCTGTTATTAGCTTTCAGTTTGGGTCGGGTTTAGGGGTGTTTTCGAGCTCCGAGTAGCAGAACGGCTACACTGTACGTTAAATATATCACTTAAAAGTCATTTTACCATTTATTATATTTGTACAATATGGTCAGATTTCTCTCTGCTTCTGAATGGCCTGGTAAAAAACTGCAGATTTCATAACCCGACTGTTTTTTGTTTGGTTTTTTTCATTACAAATGAGACCACATGCTCTATTATTCTCAACAGTACCAAACTATAAACACCACAGCCAGATAAAACACCGACTATCATTAGAGCATATCTTCTGCCTTCTCCCAACTCACCCGATGGAACTAATGAACTAATTAAGAAGCTCTTCCTGAGGTGAACTGGGTGTGTTATGGCGCTTTTCCACTGGGCAGTGCGGTGCCTACAGCATGCTATGCCTCCAAAGCCATGATTCCTCAGTTTGGTGTCGTTTCCCCTCCCAAGCGTGCCGGCTGTTTCTAGCAATAAGCATAGCTAAAAGCGACCGCTCAGGGCCCCCCCAAGTCATCAGGAGGTCCCGTAAAATTGTGGGATTCATTTTTTCTCTTCACATCGTTTAAAGATAAGGGACGGCAACCCCATGGCAATGGCTGTTACCACGGTCCAGGCTTTTGCAGGGGGCCTCCTTGTGGGACTTGAGAGGAGCGCAGGAGGACGTTAGATGAGGATTAAGATAATGAGGCACACTTAGTGAAAAAGAGAATGAGGGAAAACTAACCAGTGGAATGAAATCCAGTGAGTGTGTAAGACCTAGGTTTCATTAAATGCTAACCAGCTAGCAAAACAATCACCTATAAAACGAAGAAATGGTTGATTGACAGGGAAATATGCTTTTTTTGCTCTTTATCTAATGATTAACCATGATGTCCATTACAAATGTAGTTTTAAGACTAATGGAATGCTTTAAGGTTAGCAGCCTAGCTTGTTCAGGGCATCAAGTGAGAAGGATTCTGGTACAGTTCCTTTAAACAGCCAAATTTCTCTCAATCATGTCAGAGGTTGACAAGTGAGTGAGCTTATATGATTATTTTATCTATGCACAGTATCTTAATATTGCAATAAGCAACAGATGCTTTTAGTAGTAATAGTTTTTACTACGCATTACAGCTGTGTTATTGGATCTACACGTTGGTCTGTGTTTGGACACTTTAATTCATACTGCTGAATTCTGACTTCTGAAAGCAGAATTGAAAGAAATGTACATAAAAAAGAGTCATTTCACAGTCTTTCATTATGCTAATTAATGTTAATCTCATTCATTAAAAGGCACAGCAACAGAGCAGAAGCTGGAAATCTCAGTGACTTCAGACACTGTCTTTTAGGTAGACTACTAGTATATTGGAATATTCAGTCAGAAGCAGAAATTTGAAAGTGCAGGATACTGGCAGAACATAAACACTATTCATTTTTTAGTTTTTTCCCTTTCCCCATTTATTTAGTTTTTTATATGTTCATTCTGTTTAATCTGTGCTTGCAGTTACTACCTTACATTTATTTAACTTAATTTTTCTTAATTAAGCATAAATTGTTATGTTTATAGCTTCATAACATAACTTCATAACTTCATAACACAAATCAAGTGGATGGGGGACCCCCAAATGTCAAGAAACCTCCCTGCATATTGGCCCTAAGTACCAGTGATGATTTTGGTAACCCTTCACATTGCCTGTTGGTGTCTACAGCTACATTACTAAAGACCATACCAGAATGTAAATATACAGACTTCTGGGTGGATAACTTGAATTTGGTCAGTGGCAGAAGAAACTCATTTGAGGTAGGGTGAAGTTAAAAAAAAGAACAAGGCTCTTTACATAACCTTATGGAACCTTACGCAACCTGAAAAAGGTAGAACACTGGTGTGAACTTGAGGAGGAAGTTAAAATAAGTGAGGGATAGATCTCTTGTTTTAGTAAACTGACTATAAAACACACTGTTTAACAATGGTTTGAAAAGATTTATGTTTAAAACTTTTCATATGATCATTGCTGTCTAGGTCAGACTCATCTATCCATATGTTATTGTACGTCTTTGTACATCCATTGAAAAAAAAAGGTTAAATAAATGGTCTGTTGGTGGGATGTTAACATATGAGCACTTTGGGGCTGTTTGGTTGGTCTTTATCTACCAAACATGCAGGTAGTATTCAGGTAGATTTCTAATGTGGCTTTTGCCTCATTTACAATATATACTATACTTCTATATAGCCTTCTTCTGTTGTGTAGCATCCATCTGTGTTACCTTAAACCAATATGATGTTTACCGTACTACATTCTTTACTGTTCTAAACACTGGCTACTCTACCTGGACATGGCAGAATGAGGAACCTATCACCGGCTGTCAGATTCCTGAGGAGGCAGGTGGCCAAAAACCCTTGAGTATCTGCACAAGACCTGCAACAGGATTGGTGGCAGCAGGCACTGGGGTCTCAGTTTATTCAGTAAGACGCATAGGTCTTCATGCCTGCACACTGCTGATCAAGCGATGAAACACAGCTGGACCTTTTCCTGCCTATAGATCAGCAGCCTGTCTAGAACACCCTGCCTACAGTAAAGCATGACGGTGGCTCAGTGATGGAAACCTGGAAAGCGTGTGAGGGCCAGATGGATTCAATCAATTATCAAAAGTTCTAGTAGAAAACACCATGCCTTCTGTGAGGAAACTGAATCTTGGGCGTCATTGGACCTTTGAACAGGACAATGACCTCCAAGCATTCCTCCAAGGCTTGGTTTCAGAAGAAGTCCTGGAAGATTCTGGAGTGGCCATCACAGTCACCTGACTTGAAGCCCATGGAAAATCTCAGGTGAGATTTGAAGAAGGTGGTTGCAGCAGCAAACCCAAGAATATTAGTGAACTGGGGGCCAGTTCACTAATGCCCAATGAGCTAAGATTCCTCAGGAAGCTGGTATATGGCTATGCATCACATAAGTAAAGATGTCTTGTTTGATTGGTGTATAGTAGTGCAGTAGAATTGTCTAAATTTAATGGAATCTGAAAAAGTGTGTAATCCAATACTCTTATTTAGTTGTGCTTTTTCCTCCTTCCTTTTCCTCGTTCACTTGTGAAGTTTCGCAAAGAACATGTCAAATTGTTAAACCACAGTTGCAGGCTAACACCAGATCACCACTCCAAGTGTGCATTAATAATCAGAATGTAATGAATGTGATTATCAGTACATTCATTCCCCCCCCCCTCGTTGGCCTTACACAGAGCCTTCATGCTTTGCCGCGGTTTGGCATGTTTCAAAGAGCGCGACCAAAGGAACAGTGTTTTTGATGATTCCGTCATTTTTAAATTTAAACAGAGCACCCATGTCGCGTTATGCTGAGAGGCTCGGCTGCTCTAATTATTAGCCACACACTTCTGAGAGGAGGACTGTTCCTGGCCGCGCTTTCCGCAGGCCTGCATGGGGAATGGGAGAGCGCTGTGCGCTCGAGGAATGTGCACGCTTTCAGGACAGCAGTCTGCATGACAAAGGTCAACTCCATCTCATTAGAATAACAGCTTTGCGCTGTGGGGCAGTGGAGGAACTTTAAAAATGCTGTTTTATTAATGAGCTACATGCAGTCCCACTGGAAAGGCTTTTATCTTTAACTGAGCTGATTAGAGAAGAGACGAGCGGACCGGAGCGAGCCAAGAGAAGAAGAAAGTGTCCATGGACACAATGACCTGCAGCATGCACACACACACATACGCACACACAGACACACATATTTACAACTTACTAGTCTCTCTTAACTTTAGGGTTGTGGAAGATGTACATTATATGCTGAACATTTTCCAGACACTCCTCATAATTAGTGAATTGGGTTACATTTCGCCTATTGCTGACAGAGGTAATAACCGATAGACTGGGACACTCTAAAACAGGTACACACAAACCTAGGTCACTAGGCCTAATGCCAGATTCTCTGGAATGGTGGAGCCAATGCTGGTATTTAATATTTCCGTCATGCATATCTGTCAAAGGAAACACTTAATGAGCAGGTGTCTACATATCTGTGGGCATATGGTTTAACTTGTGCAGAATTGCATAAATATGATATTACAGTATGATTTATTCATCAAAACAGACTGACCAATAGCATCTTTCTTGAGTAGTAAAAGACAACTGGGCCTTTGAGTGACTAAAGCTCAGCTCTACATACTGCCTTTGTTAGAGCCAGATGTCCCAGTAAACATTTTCGTGTAGTTTCAGTGTGTGTTATGACCCTGTGCGGTGCACTGATATTTAGTAACCTGATAGTTTAGTTCACAGTGTGGGTCCATTCAAGTGCGTGATAACACTGACCTGATTAGTGAGCTGCAGCAATTCTTTTACTGAACCCAAAATATGTCGCTTTTACTTAAGGAAACGTCCCAACACCCATTATTATTTTTTATTACATGAGTTGGAGTGTCTGTTGTCCCGCTATCAACTTTCGGTGTGTACTACTTTTAGTTATTAGTTTCCATTGTGGACTATATCATGTACCAACTATTCAGGTTTAAAATTATATGAACAAGCCATAACATGCGTCTTACTCCTTCATCAGTCTCATCAACTATGCAGGCCTATCTGTGCTTTAGTTGGCAGATATTTTGGTCATAAATTCACAAATCTGGCAACCCTGTGAATTTCAATTGCAAGTAAAGAAGGACATCAAGGGATAATAAGCTGATTAGATACTCATTTCACAGTCTTGTTTGACATGGTCTCCTCATAACAGACTACTAATATGGCATTAAAAATGAAATTAAAAAAGGACTACAGTCCACTCATCTAGAATTGTTTGGTTAGTAGAACATTATCTGATCAGTCTGAATGTTACAACTTTTGGTTTTTAGAACATTTTATCTGTTTTGTTTTACATTTATTGGTTTATTTTCATATTTGAATATGGGCTTTTCACATTTGGTAGACCTATTTCGAAAAGTGATGAATGTTCATCATTTAAAAGTTTCTTATTATCAGTGTAAATTCAGAAAACATTGGGTTCTGTGTTTAAACAAAGTCTCCAATTCTTTGTGAGGAAAATGTTTTATGACAAATTTATTAAATATTATTGATCAGTGTGATATCAATGTAATTATGTATCAGTTCTATTCATGCTTTTTATTGCATTGTATTTTATGTATTATATTTTTAGTTTTGGAAAAGTTACTTAAGATGTTTCCATAATGTTTTTGTCCCAGAATGTTGTGTAAAAAAGTTTTAATAACTTTATTAATAACTTTAATAATAAAACGCATTATTATGTCACACATTATGTCTTTAACATTACAGGCTAGCCTTCCTGGAACATTTTAAAAACATCGCTGAACGTTCCTATAACGTCCTCTGGGCATTACCGATGCTGTACCCCCTTTTTGTCCCAGCTAAAATGAGAATTTTGATTGGCTCTTCTGAGCTGGACCATCTGTCCATTCGTACAGATAGGTTAGTGGTCTGTTCGGTCAGGGAGTGAACTGAATCAAAAAGTAGATGGGCATCACAGTTGACCATACAGATTCTAAATTAAGCACCAGTACAAACACCAGTAATAATTGCCGCTCAACGAGCAAATTTGCATATGACCTCTGGAGACAGATTGTGAACGCATGTGGTAAAATTTTATCAGGATATCAGTCCAGATACCAGTCAGATGAAGTGACCAGGGGCCCATATGTCTTTTGGGACGCACAAAAAGGTGTACCAGTGCTACAGGCTTCAATTTCAATACACTAGTTCAGATTTGATTTTTGAAGCGTGTATTGTGTATTGAAGTCGTTACAGCTTACTAGTCTCTGCCAATGTTACTGCAAGACTGCGGAGGACGTGTGAGTGTGTGTGTGTTGTGGAAGTGGGTTTGTTGGGAAAGTAAAGGGGTAGACAGTGGCAGAATTCACAGTAATAATGGGTGCGCACACAAAAACACATTCTTTTGGAAGTAGGTTAGGATTTGGAAGTAGATTATTCAATCTTTTGGGATCACCACATGTCTCTCATACACTGCACACACTTCAAACACACCAAGACATGCCCAAAGTCTCACACACACACACACACACACACACACACACACACACACACAGAAACGCAACATTTCTGTAGCTCCTTCGCTGCAATAACTTCCTTCACCCCAGGGTATCTGAGAGTATCAAAATAAAACTTTTTCCCCTGGGTGCTCCATGTATGTGTGTGTGTGTGTGTGTGTGTGTGTGTGTGTGTGTGTGTGTGTGTAGTGTCAGATGGTAGCAGAACGGAGGCGGATCCTGGACTGGGCCCAGATGGCTGCTGGGTCAGGGACGATGCAGTCCAGATGGTCAGGTAGGGAAAACACGAGCATGCACACACACACACACACACACACACACACCACACACACACACCCTGCATAAACATAAGAAGTGAAACTCTATGGTTTCTCCCCTGCCTGCCAGAGTGCTAGGAATTCATCAGTATCAAGTATTAAACAGTGTAATGGAACACACAGAGCAGTGTTATGACATTAAGGCTTCTATCACACAGAGAGGGCTTTGGTTTTCCTTTCTTCCTGCACCTCGGGCTCCTGTGTTTTACCTGCAGCAAAAGTGCATCTCGGGAGAACAGGAGCTTCACACTTCTTCTCTCTTCTTTGTTATCTCTGTATTTTCCCTCTCAGACAGCGTGCTCATTAGCAGCCACTACTCGCATCAACACCTCTCCCACAATGAGGCAAAGGAATAGTTCAGGCAACACTCAGACTTACATGATTATCCCCGTGGCCCAAATGTAGTCCATCATTCAAGACAAGACATGTTCAGTTTCTGAACAATTTGGCAAAAGCAAGGACAAAAGCCAGGCTTCAGAATGGCTGCTGCTGTTTTTAGCTATGTGACACACCTGTGTCATCATTTTTTTGTTGTAACAACAAGTCATCCAGCACCAGGAACCCCATTACCAACTCTGTTTGACATTACCTAACAACATGACACGGTCCTGACACAGAGGCCAGATTTTGGAGGAACATTGTTGTGAGGATAGAATTGCATTCAGCAATAAGAGCATTTTGGAATTCAGGATGTTGGATGATCATCACCCTATCCTCATCCCAAAAGTATTGGATGGAGCACCGCTCATTATTCTAGAGAACAATTCTAGAGTCTAGAGCTCAACGCTGAGGGGCTTTATACCCCTCTAGCCCACGCCTGGCATTAGGCAGCATGGTGCCAATAGGTTCATGTGTATTTGCTCCAGAACGTCCTATTCAATTGGCAGTACTATTCTACAGGGACTAGACAAGCTGTGTGCATGTATGCATTTGTAGAGCTGTGTCAGCAATGGGTGCAACTTAAAATAGCTGAATGCATTCATTAGAAGGGGTGTCCACAAACATTTGGACATATTGTGTATTGTGATGCTGTTAGGCAAACAACAACCTAACAGGAGAAGGGAAGAAAAAACTTGACTTTCAATGGCAGTCAATGTAAAAAACTTTTATGCCAGCTCATTCTTATTGTGAAGAACAACCGCCAAATTCACATCATGACAAAAAGTGTAAAATGGCAAAAATGGAGATGTAAGGTATTTGCGCAACAGTGACAATATGTTTGCCACATGTCAGCTTTTCATACGGTTAGGTATACAGTTCACACAATGCTGATGCTAATTTGTCAAGTGTCATTCCTTGTTAGCTTGTGTCCAGTGTTAACAATATCGGCCTTGTAGCTCCAGCGTAAAAAGGGAACATCATAAGCGGGGATTTTGAAAATGCGGCAAAAAAACCTGACTGAACAAAACTTTTAAATATCACAAAATATTTTTGTGCTAGGACAATAGTTACAATACTGCTAAAGCCAAAAGATGAAAAATAGTGATGGAAAAAGGTTTTTCAATAAACAATGACGTATCAACGACTAGCCCTGCGGATGGTCATCGTAATGACACACAGCTTTTCAAAAGGTCACATAGCACAGAGATTTCGGCCCTCGTTAGGTGCACTACTGCTCGCTATAAAAAGATGATTCTGCTGAAAGCAGACCAAGTTAAATCTCTCCATACTGCTTGTTTCAATGCCACTCCTAACCACGACTATGGAAACCCAGCTATTGTGTGACTGCTTGACTTAATATGGGTTAATGTAGAGGACATGGAGTTGCATGGGGGCAGTGGTGGCTCAGCAATTAGAGCACCAGGCACCAAGCTATTGATGACAGCGTTCACCCTCTCTGCTCACTGTGACTGTGTGTGTTTGATCACTAGTGTGTGTGTGTGTGTGTGTTCACTGCACGGATAGGTTAAAGGCAGTGGCCAAATTTTTAAACTAGCATCCATATTCCATCCATATATCCATATAGCATCCATATTTGAAATTGTCATTTGGTCGAATATAAGGATTTGTGAAATCAGTCATATCATACAGCTAAGATATTTCTATCACTTCATTTATTGTATTAAACTGTTTGTTTTGAACTGAACAATAGAAAATCCGAATTTGGCAGCAGATAAAAGTGTTAATTACATGTCATCAAAACACTTCATATGGTTTCTCTTTCTTGATATTCATCCAAAGCACAATGACACCAAATGTAATCACTTCAGACCAATCAGAACCCACTCTGTGGTATTTTCCTTCTCCTCACACTGTATGTAGTGGGACATGAATGTGTTAACAAGAAAGTGTCGGCATGGACAAAAACTTAACATGAGTGGAATAGGCCATCTCAGGTTTATTATTATGATGGCCGCCGGAGAGCAGTGGCAGAAAAGCGCCTCTAATACTGGCCGTGTAGCAGAGTGAAACTCTACCCCGTAAGGCATTGTCTCCACCTGTCTTTAGAGATTCCACCAGGAGAGAAAGAAGACAATGAATTCAGACTCGGTGCTCAATTCCCAGCGTTCAAAGCCCACGATCAGGAGGAGTGGAAATCCTCCAGGGAGGGAGGAGATGGATAGAGACAGAGCGCGAGAGAGAATGAAAAGAGGAGGAGAGGATTCCATCAGCTCATGTTAATTAGAGGAGCAGGTTGGACTGCTTCTCTGGACGCTATTTAAAGTGTTTAATATTTAATGTGAATGACTGAGCTAGAACACATCTGTGTTTTTTCCTCAACTTAGTCTTTTGTCGTCTTTGATGAAAGGATAGGTTTAAGGGAGGGGGGGGTGTAAGTGTGCAGGATCAATACTCGTACTGGGTAAGATATCTATATATTTCGCTGGGTTTAACTGGGTTTAAACAGACAGCAAACAGAAGCTTAGCTGCGGTGTATCTAATTTGCTGTATACAGAATACTATAATGCTTTATGATGGCTGGTTAAGCTAGTTATGGCTTGGATTTACCATTATCCACATTACATATTAATAGGCATAATGGGAGATGCCCTCACCTTCACTATGGACGCCTATATCCTTTATTAATCATTTATATAACTGAAGTCATTTGAATAATCAGTACAGACATACAGTACAACTAATTATGTTTTCTAGTCTACTCCTCTCTGGTGTCGTCCCAAGGAGAATAGGGCCCCCTTCTAAACCTTGGTTCTTCTCCAGGTTTCTCTCATTTAACATCTCAGGAGTTTTCCTGGCCTTTGTCGCTATTGGCTTGCTCTGAAGGGGCATAAGGACACCAGAATTTCAGCCGTTCTTTGGGTCCGTGAACCCCAGAGTTCTGGCTTTCCTGCTGTGTGTAATGACGTAATGTGTTTGAGAGAGGTGAGGCTGTGAGGCCAAGTGTTCCCGCTTTGACGACTGCTGCTGTGGAGTGACACTGGTGACAGTGAGGTGCTTGCAACCTCATCTCGATAGCCAGCACATGCCTGTCCAGCACGAGTAGACCTGTTTATGTGATCACCTTTAGGAGGGATAAGATCTTGAAGAAGACCTTGTTTTGTGTTATTCTTCGAGCTGTGGACGATGTGGGGCGGAACCTCTCCCGGCCACGAGAGTGGACAACAACATGTTAATTAGACACTGTTGGCATAGTTTAATCATTTATTATATTCAATGGTGTTATGTTTAATCATCAGCATTTTGGAGTTTTGATCATAGGGGTAATAATGTCATTGATTTTTATGCTGCCAATTAGTGGCGTATTTTGATTAAGGTTGATTTACATGTCATTTGCATTCGAGTATGAGCAAATATCAGATATTGTGTTACCTCTGACCACCAAATTGTCTTTTCCTTTATTTTCATTGGTGTGTCTGACGTGCTGTAATGATTTCTGAGTTGATTCCTGCTCTGGTAGAAATTACCCAACAATATAATCACTTGTTCAATAAAGGTTCAATAACTTCTTTGAGACTGTAAATAAAATGTCTGTACTTGTGTTGTAGACGTTGTGACCCCTGGGCTGTGTCCAAAACTAAAGATGGTTGCTTCAGTAGCTCCCTTGATGCCTTGCTGCCCATGCTATCACATAAGTCAGTGCCTTAAAAGGCCATGTCGTGTTCAAGGTTACTGTAACCGAATCCTAAAGGCAATCATATGTCCAAACATTGCTACAGTGTCGGCAGCCCACTGCTAGTTGTTAGCTTTAGTTGGTGTTAATGTTAGCAGCTAGCGTTTTTTTTACCCAATAAGATTAATATTTTAAGCAGGCTAGAACAGTGAAATGCGATTCAGACATGACTGGATGCTTTCCTGCATCCTGAATACCGTCTGAAGAGGCATTAAAAAAAAAGTCCCAGCAGGTTAGCTTCTTCATCAGACCATTCTGAATGAGTCTATTCACGTCTCAACCACTGAATTATGTAGATATTTGTAGAATTTCTTTGTCATAACTCTGGGTTCATTTCCATTTGTTGTCATTTTAAAAGTAGTTGAACTTGGTTAGCATAGAGCTAACACAAACCGGTGTTCATTGACTTCTATAAAACTAATAAAAACATAAATCGATAACGTGACTTAGTCAAAAAACATATTACAACTGCCGTAGTCAAGCTTCCGAAACTGTAGGCAGTGAGAAAGACACACACACACACACACACACACACACACAAACTATCATGTGCGGACCTGCTGTGTTGAAGTGCTAGTAAATGCAGTGATTCATGCCTGAAATGTAATGTAAGCGCATCAAGGCCCCAGCTCCACTCCTCCGTCTCTGTGGAAACGCTAACGTAGCCCGGATAGCATGCCTACGCCGCCAATGCAGCCAGATAAAGAGAGGCGGTAAACCAAGAATTCATGTGCTCACTTCCAGCTTCCTACCATGGCAGGGGATAGAAAGAGAGAGAACATAGGGAAAGCTCGTGTTGGGAGAGCTCAGCTATGCAGAGCGCTTTAAGCATCTGAAAGCAGGCCTTGGTGGAGTGGAAGCACAGAGTGCACTAGAACATTCCAGTGCTACCGTTTAACATAGCACGCGCATGGGGAGAGACCAGCACAACGGAGACAGATATGATAATAAAGCAGAGCTATTATAGACAGAGACAGATGGTCAAATATAAGACATCATGGCTCCCAAAAGAGGAAAGCAAAGCTGTCGAGCAATGCTGTCAAGACTACTGCAGTTTCTGTGGCATTCCTGTAAGAATCTTTGAGTAAAGTCATGTCATTGCTACAGTTTACAACAAAAAAAAAAACACACAGGTATGCTAGATGACTATGAGATGGGCCTACAGGAATATTCTAAGATGTGATACAGATTTTTGTTTTAATAGAATAATTATACAGGGCAGTAAAAAAGGTATAGTTCTTATACAATTAGTATTACTGCTTTATTTACTGCCTTATTTTTGGTTAGAAGGAGCTGCATACATTCACAGAATGCCAAATTATGTCTATTAGGTAGTTAGTAGTCTCCCATGCTGCTTCACCATCAACAGCCAGAGTCAGAGTGAGCACAATTGGTCAAGTTCTCTCTGGTTGGCCAGATGGCGCTCTTTCCTCATCATCCTAGCTGGGGAGCCGATGCTTTCCTCTGGGTGCATTGGCTGCCTAGTGATGCTTAATTGGCAGCAGTATGAAAAGAGGCAGTGGCTGACTTCACATGTATCGGAGGAGGCATGGGCCTGTCCTCACACTCTTGGTGTCAGAAGCGTTGCAAGTGATCTGGTCTGTACTGTGTTGTGTTGTCTGTCCGCACTTGTTTGTTTGTGTTGCACTTGTGTCTTGTATGCACTGTCTATGTTGCACCATGGTCCTGGAGGAACGTTGTGTCGTTTCACTGTGTACTCTGTATGTAGTTGAAATGACAATAAAACCCACTTGACTTGACTTGACTTGAGGAGTCCATGTAAGTGGGTGGATTAACTGGTTCAGCTAACTTGAGGAGAAAATTGGGTAAACAGCAAAGGTAAAAACTTGAAATGATGTCAAAAAGTGAAGGCCACTGTCATGCAATAATATATATATATATATATATATATATATATATATATATATATATATATATATATATATATTTTTTTTTTTTTTTTTTAATTTTTCTTTTTTTTTTCTCGGTTTTCATTCCAGCAAAGCAAATGTACCCTCTTCACACTGTGTATGCATCTGAGCTGCTTTTCAGAGTCATGCCCCCTATTACGGCTATACTGGCTAAGATGCTTCACCACTTCTCCTTAAGTACTTGAACGCAGTATTCATGCAGGTAAGTAAACCCATTTTCCTTAAGTCCATTAGAGAGCTCAGAGACCCATCAGCTGCTCGTTAGTCTGTAGTGAGTTTCTTTATGCAAAGCTCTGATGGATTATTTTATTATTGCAATAAGAGGTATCACTTTACTTGAATGGTCGATTATAGATGTCTAGTAGATGCTCACCAGACATTCAACTAACATTCAGCTGAATATCTGATGAATGCAGCTGAACTCTAAGATGAATGTAAATGACTGTCTATTGACTGTAACCCTGCACCTACCCTTAACTTTACCTTTTTAGGGTTAAAGGTAAGGGTTGTAAACCTTACCTTAAGATTAAAGTTAGGGTTACAGTTAGGTGCAGGGTTACAGCCAATCAACAGTCATTCACAATCACCTTAGAGTTCATTTGCATTCAATACATATTTAGCTGAATGTCAGTTGATGGCCTGGTGAGCATCTACTAAACATCTATAATAGATAATCCAAGTAAAGTGATACCCAGTAAGCTGCAGCTACATCCCGCAGCCCAGCACCAGCACTGCGTTTTTTTTAGGATCAAGATTTATAAAAGGTTTTCGGCTTGGTTGTGCACTTGTGGACAATGCTGGAACCCTTTTCTGGTCATATAGAACTATAATCTCTAGATAATAGAACTATAGTCTCTAGAATGAGACCCATAAACAAGCATATGCTAATAATTCAAGGGTTTTTTTGAGATCTTGAAACAAGTGTTTCTTCTACACTCTTAGAAATAAAGGTTCTACAAAGATGGAGAATTTCCATCATAAAGAAGAACCATGTAGCCAAGTTGGGTAAAAAAAATAAAAAATAAATGCTATAGTTAGCTACTACTACTACTGTAACTACTGTAATGTTTGGGGTCTTGTAGACAGCATACCTCTTTAAGATATAAACAGAAAACACCAAATAACTGTTTAATATTGTTTTAGCAACTTGACACTTAATCTGAGGGCTGTATACTTTTGTCCGGCACAGTTTGCGGAATTGCCTGCTCAAACACATCTGCTACAACTCAAAAGTTGATTGCCAGGTTTAGCTTTAGTGAATCCTGTCTAACAGCCTCATTAATGGATTTCCTCTTCCTTAAATGCCCATGGGTAAATAGGAAGGTTAAGGCTTCAGATGAGGGTTAAAATCACCGGGAAGTACAAATGGAGGCACGGAGTGGATCATGGCCTAATGAGGCCCCTGGTCACAAGCATCTTTGGAGACCCTGACCATCATTCGACCAAACCCAAAGGCTTATTACTTAGCCTATTGCTTTCTGCAGATGTATTCCTGCACCTTTTTGATGTAAAGGTGCTATTAATAATGATTAATTTTCATTTAAGAATAACACATATTACGACACAAAACCTGCACTTTTGGGGGGTGCCTTTGTTTATTTATTTAATTCTTCATTTATGCATTTATTTACATTAGACCTTTCTTTCACAGGAGCTGAAAAACCATGAGGTGTTTTATGAGGCCTTGAGCCCCCTGGCATTCAGAGGCTCCCGTGCTCTGGTCGGGTCAGTAATCCGTCCAAATCGACAAACTCATCTCCTTTACTCTTGGCCATGTGGGGGCGCTACATCCTCCTCGCCCACGTCCCAATGAAACAGACGGAGAAGGGAGCCCCAAGATTGAAATCAGCGCAGCCATTTGAGGTGAAATAGGGGCCTGTAATGAGTGCGCTGAATGCGTCTTATTGTCCATGAAGACATCTGGAGCAGTTAGCTGTTAGCTCATAATAGTGCCATTCACACTGTAATGGCAAAACACAGCACACTCACTTGTGTGTGAGATATCACTTGGATGAAGATCAAATGTGAGTGCCTCACACATGCGTGCATGCACACAGAAAACCATGCAAACACATGGTGGGAGCGCTGAAATAAAGCCTACAGCACCAGAACATGGAAGTATACGGGTGAGGGTGAAAAAGACCGCAAGGGGGGGGGAGAAGGAGGGAGAGGGAGGGAGAGGGAGAGAGAATTTATTCTCCCTGTATCAGTTGATCAATGTCATCTCCATCCGCCAGCAGAGGAGGGCCTATTTTTAGCCTCTGAAACTCCAACGTGTGCACGTACATGAACACACACACACACACACACCTATACACACACACACACACTCACACTTCTCTCATCTAACAAAGAGGCAAGTGTTCCTGTGAACGGCCAAGGTCCTAATAAACACAAGCACAATGAGAGTAAGGTGAGACACAGAGAGAGAGAGAGTGAGAGAGAGGCAGCACATTTGAAAAGCTCTACAGAAGCTTGAGAAAGAAGGACAGAGGCTGTACAGAAGGTTTGCAAGAGACCGAAGCACAGGACAGGACGGCTGCTGAAGGAGAGCTGTTTATTCTGCCTGCTTAATATGAGCTGCAGCATCAAACCCCGGCCGACGCCTTTGCGCACCATCACTCCCTCAGCCTTTACACACACACACTCGCGCGCGGGCACGCACAGGCACACACGAGGACAGAAGGAGGACGCGCTTTGATGTTGGCACAATAATCCCAATTCCTGGAAAGGCAGAAAAAGAAGAGCAGAGAAAGAGACAGAGACAGATGAGGGATTGCTTCTAGAAAGCAAGGCCGAAGCGCAGAGGTGTGTGTGTGTGTGTGAGAGTGAGCATGTGTTCATGTACATTTCGCCACCATATGGTGTAGGATGCACACACAGATTCTCACATCCTCTTGGGAATCTAAGAAAAGCACCAAACATTCGTTTTAAGGGGGTCGTTTAGTGTGGGAATTCATTAGCACAAGAGCACAACTGTACCTTGGAATTAAACGAGCGAGCTTTTTGTTTACTGGGCCTTTAGTGATAGTGATACATGCAAATGAGTTCTGCTCTGATTGGCTGCTCTGTATTGTGCTTCATTATGTATTAGCAATTTTACAGTAAAACAACAGATTCAGCATTATGCTGATGCTTCACCTGTTACTGGAATAAATGGCATCTTGTCGCTGCTAACTGCGCTGTGTAACTTTTAGTGGAGCAACACAGGTGAGAACCGCATAATGCTGCGTGTAACCTGAGTCATATTTGTGGACAGTCCTGTAGTATTAGTCCACGGTCTCAGTCCACATGCTTCTCTAGCTTCTCGTGCTGGTTCTATGTCTCTCAGTTGGCCAACAAATGCCCTTGTGGAGCTATCCATAAAGGGTGGTGCTTATGGAGTGATTTGTATTTACAGCAGTGGTATGAAAGTGAATTATACTCCTCAAATGTAGGGGGACCCCAGGAGCAAAAAGCAGTCCTTATAACTCCAGTGTGAATGATGATAATTACATAGTACACCAAACTCTTTCATTTAAATGAAAAGTACAGAACATGGAATGTTTAAGGAAAACCTGTCTGGCTTTTTGAATGCGATCCAAATCAGAATAATCAGAATTATTGAACATTGACAGAATGTGAATTACTTGATATTGATATTGCTGTGTCTGTGAATGGCACTGGATTATCACTGTGTTTGTACACAGATAGGAGACAAATGATGACAAAAGTGGACAATCATTAACCCCCCCCCTTTCCCCATACACACACACTGGTTATGAAATAAGCCAAGAGGATGGATTCCAAAATTAGACTTTTATTGGCCAGTTGGGCTGCCATGGTCATAACATCCACATGTAACGGCAAACATAGCCCACAGAACCCCGGCGGCTGCCAGTCATCAGGCAGCTGTCATTCAACCATCCTACTGTCAGTCACCTGAGTGTGAACTGGAGAACTACATACGCTCTGCTCTTTAGACTAGTGCTGCTCGGCCCTTCTGTGACAGCCCGGAATGCATGTACACACACATACACACTCACACACAAGCGCACACACACACGCAAATGTGCGCACAAACACACATACACACACACACACACACACACACACTCCCTTTAGCCTCTGATGCAGAGAGACAGCACTAGGGATTAGGGCAATGCTGAAACTTCAGTAACGGGCTCTGCTCTTCGGTCCATCTCTGGTGTGCTCCAGTAGAGCTGTAAGAAGTGTGCAGAGTACACTCTGAAGCCTCCAGCCCACTGTCCGTAAGAATAGCCCGTGGAGTGTAGCAGTGGGGATGGCCTTGGTAATGCTGGAAGGAGAGAAGTTGGGGAAAAGCCAGGAGAAAAGATTTTTCCAGCTGGGCTGGCTCACTGGGGCAAGAGCAACCAGCGGCTATTAGAAGAGACCAGAGGGGGGAAAAAAACTGTAATTAATTGATGTGGGGAGGGAGTTGGAAGTTATTCCGAGAAAACTGCTGCCTCTCTGGTGCTGTGTCTCTCCCGAGTTGGAGCTTTATTTGTTTGTTTTCTTTTTTCCTGGGTAAATAAATTTTGGAATTTTTTTTATACTGAAAAGATAAAAACATGCAAAAAGGCTTTCATTTGTAGTATACAAGTTTCATACTCCTTGTACTTCTTCATTGACTACATCAACAAAAAAAGGGGAAAAAATAAAACTGTACACACCATTTAATTTACAGTAGAGTTAAAAAAACAGAAAGAATACCATAGGGGTGACTAAGGCAGATGGAGCGTTAACAAAAGAAACAGTTTTATTTGTGTAAAACAATGTCACATAAAAAAGGAGAAATCAAACCGATGGAAAAAAAAGTCTGCTAGCAAACAATGACAGGAGTTGCCCCCCTCCTCTTCGCACTGGCTGCATAAATTAAACTTTTGGTGGAAAACAATGAATAATATAAAAACAAAAGAAAACTCAATGACACGGAAATCGAAAACTATCTAAATTTCTAGCGTACTGTACAATGCTGTTCTCTCGGCCTCGTCTTCGGCTTGGCTGCGGTACGTGACGGGGTGGAACAGCGTGATGGCGTACAAACAGAAGCGTGTAGAAGCATAACCGTATTCTATAAACAGGCTCACAACAGAACCACTCGAAAAACTCAGAGCCAATAAAGCCAATGAAACCAAGTAATCAGATCTGAAGTAAAAAGCAGGAATAAAACAACGAAAAATGTACAAAAAGGCACGTAATATCCCAGTGCTTCTGTACTGTGAAATTCAAGTGTAACTGAGCGTTCCTCTCAACGTTCTTGTAGTGTTCCTTCAGTGTTTGTTTGCTTGTTTTTTTTTTGTTTTTTTTAAGTTTCAATTATCGCACCAAAGGGTCCCTCACTTAGGCAAAAAACTGGCCTGATCCAGAGCTAGTCCAGATTCCTTCAGCTGGCTCTTCTTCGTTCCAGCAGAAAACCTGGGAAAGAGCCAGTTTTGTTGCCATGGTGATCCTCCTTCCTCTCGCTCATCCTCTCCTGGGGGAATATCGCTTTCTTCATTCTTCTGATTTTACACCCTGTCCATGTCCCATGATAAAAAAGTGCCACTCTTCTGTTTTTTTTTTTTTTTTTAATATATATTTTATTTTGATTTTTTTGTTGTTGTTGCACCTCTTCCTCCGGTGGTCTTGGGACATATCTGGGCTAAGGGGAATGGTGGGGCTGGCTAGTCGTCGTTGCCTCCGTACATGTCGGCCAGCTTGCGGAAGCGTGGTCCCCAGTCGTTGAGGTAGTCATAGTCCTGGTCTCCGCCAGAGCTGGAGGAGTGCAGGGAGCTGAGCGAGCCAGCTGTGGAACCGCTGCCCTCGTAGTCAAACACCAACAGGGAGTCGTATGGGGGAGCCGTGGGGTCCGTGTCCGCTGCCTTCAGACCCTGGGGCATCAGGAAAGAACAGACGAAAGGGTTTTAACCAACTTTTAAGGGCGGTTTTGAGTGATTCATAGCATATATCTGAATCAACTGTGTGAACAGTGCAAAACACCTTCCACAGTCAGGAGTTAGAAACACAGCTCGCAGACACGTTTTGTAGCAGCTAAGGTCTTTGAGATCTTGTAGATGGAATTTCCCCCTAGTCTTCCTCACAGGAGGCCTCTAAATCGTAGGTATTCTTGGGTTGCCTTGTATGCACAGCTTCTTTATGGCATATTTGATTTCATCGGTGCACATCAGTCCACATCTGGGACCTCATCATAAAACCTGATGTTTGAAGTCGCAACATCTGCTTTCTCTTGATGTTCTCACTGCAAACACTGAGTTCTGTGATAAGGTCCCAGGTAAGGTTTGCTTTTTATGACTCTCCCATGAAGATTATGTTTGTTTAAGTGAAGCTGCTCAATGGAACGGTTCATGTTTCTTTCTTAATAGCATACAAGCAGTTATACAATAGTGACCCCACAGTTCCCTTAAAGTGCTATTTCCTAATAATTATCAATGCATACTGCAGAAACAAGCTAAAAAGGTATAGCCGTTCCCTGACTTGTGAGTATCTATTGCTTTCATTTCTCATGGTTACTTGATTCAGCTGATAATACAGTGTTTATTTCTGATTAGCAACAGATGCTGTGTTTACTCACTATAAAATGTGTCATTTAGCCAGGGGTGCTCAGACTCTGCACACTGTACATGTGCACAGGAACTATTTTAATGGTGTTCAGCTATTTAAATAAGACAGTTTAAATCATTTGGCAAAAACATAGGCCAAATGAGATATTACCTAATTACTGTTCATTAGGATTTAGGATGTAGAACTGCACTGTCAGAACAGAAGCAGCTAATTAACTTTCCTTAATATACTGAAATATTCCTAGTTGTGTGGCTAATCATTTTATATGTTAACTGGAAGTATGCACACATTAACAAATCAACTGGCACACTGGTTAGTTTCACAATCAAATAAACCATAGGTTTTGTTTTCTCATCTGGATATTCCAATAGTATTAGTTTAAAAATCCCAGTAGCAAAACAGGCTGAAATGGCCATTCCTCATAGAGATGTCAGACTCCTTCCATCCGTTTTACCCTGTGTTCTGGAAAATGATCCTCTTACACGACAACTTGCTTTCTGAAATATTCATAACGAAGCGTCATCCAGAAATATCTCAAGTGCTGCATGAACATATTGCAGAGCACTCGAGTGTCGTACACAGCCTTGGAGGGAGATGGAGGAAAGCAGGATGAGATCGGGGGAAAAGGGGCAGGGAAGGAAGCGGGAGAAGAAAGGACTGGAATAGACTAAGTGTGAAGATGCGAAAAGATGACAGGACAAGATGAGAGGAGGGAAGGTTAAGAGAAGAAATAAGGGCATACATGGGGGGGGGGGGGGGGGGCAGAGGATGAGTGCACACTAGAAGGATGAGTGAGGAGAAGGAAGGAGAGCATGGGAGAGCAGAAAACTGTAGAGGAAGAGAAAAGAGGAATAGTGAGAAGTGGAAAACAATGCCAGGAGAGACTAAAGGAGATGAGATAAGCTGAGAGCATTGCATGAGGAGTAGAGTGAGGAGCAGGGAGGAGTGGAGAGAGGGATTGGGGTCAGTATGAAGGCAGATGCTTGAGTATGAACAGGCTAAAGCCTACGGGGTTATTTGGAGGCAGCCAGAGCTCTAGAGACTCTCCAGCTGTCTGACTCACACTGATAAAGATATCAAACTAAAACAAACTCGCCACCTCCCAATGCTGCACTGTCACACGACTACAGCCCTCAGCATCCGCACACTACCCACAACCACACTGGGAGATGGAAACGTCAGGAATTTCAAACATAAAAACAAGGGGGAGAGGGGATAAGGCAAACACATTGCGCTTGCGAAACCTGAGTGTAGTCAGTATGTAGCAATGCTTTAATCTGAGGGTGGTGATTTGACTGTATTCACTTTGGAATGTTGTTTATTTTTATTATAAAACATTCCAATATGAATTGATTGTAATCATATTGATAGATTACAAATGAATGGGCTCATTGCAAGCATATCTTTGTACCACATAAACCTTGTATTTCCATTTTTGACCTAATGTGAATCTGGCATCTGGCAGAATTTTACGATGAATGGACCAAATGCTCCAAAATTACTTGGACTAAAATTTTTAGACTGACCTACATTGAAAGTTAAGAATGTTTTACTATGTTCATCTGTAGTGTAAACACTTTCAAACAGTAGTAAATAATGTTACTACTAAATCAAATTTTGCTGAAATTTGAGATCACTGGTACAGTTTTGGGGTGGTTTGGGTTAGGGGGAGACCCCTAATGTCCACCCCACTTTTAGATGACACTTTTTAGTGAAAGATCACATTGCATTGCATTAGGCAGAAAAAGTGATTTTCTACACTAAACATGTACTAAAAAACACATAAGATTACCATTTCTGATAACACTGCTTGTCCTTCTGTGGTAACACAGACATATAAACGCTGTTTAATCACCTAGTTTTCACAAATACATTTCTGGCTGCACATATCCCCCCCATCCCCCTGATTTCCCAGACCACCCCAGGACTTTATGATAGACTCAATCGTAAAAAACGACGTAATAAAATTGAATTGTTGTAAGGTCAGACATTTACACCCCCAATATAAACACAATATCCTACAGGAAATAGCCTGCAACTGACACCTCGTTCTGTTTTAACGCAGCTCCACAAACAGCTAATGTACACACAGAATATCATCATCTAGAACTGCACTCACAACACAGGAACCTCGCCTGCCCTGAGATCTAATATTCCAAAGAGTTCCAGCTACACCCGAGTGAAATATACTGCAGCTCCCCAGAACACACTGCTACAAAGCTTAACTCTCTTTTAAGCGCACTTACTTAAGCTTAGATCTAATGTTTAATTCATATCCTCTTTTAAACCGTTTCTCACTTTTCTCCGCTGTGCAGCCAGCACTGCTTAATGCCTGCAAGGCTTGTGTGTACGCGAGCAAGTGAGGGTGTGTGGAGCGCGGAACGCGGCCAACCACTGACTGCAGAAGATTGTACAGAACAGCTAAGACAGACTAATGTCCATCCAAATCTAATAGGACTGAAGACCGAGTAGCCAATCAATCACCATTACCTAGAATCACTGGAGCCATCCCACAGTTTATATGACATAGCGCACACACACAACACACCTCATGGATAAAGTCTCCGATGTCTCCGGGGTGTGGTGCTGCGGAGCGGAGTGGGTAGCTGGGCTCTGGATGCAGTGGGCGCTCATCCAGCCGCCGGATGCCCACTGGCTTCACCAGGTCGTGCTCCAGAGTGTCCGGCTGCTGCAGCTGACTCAGATCGTAGTCCTGCACAAAGATACACACATGTAGGTTGAGGAAAGGAACAGGGGAAACAGCTACTGCTCTCTGTAGGTACCGGTTCTTAAGGGATGATTCACTAAAATAAAAAAAGGACTATTTTTCCCACACCACAAACGTAGCTGATCCTCCAAGACACCCAAGGTGACCAAAGCTGGTTTCTTTAGTTTTGCCCTGGAGATACTATGTTACTATGTACGCAGCGAGCATATCCCCATGCTTGGCTAAAAGCTAACACTACCAAAATGGATAACAAACTGGACTGCCTTAGACTAAACCTAACCACACATCAGAAGGGGAACTCAAAAGCACCATATAAGGAACCCAGACTCAGGGAAGCAAGCAGGTTGAGACTTGTATCTGTTAAGAATAATGATTAAAGACAATGTTCTTCTTGTTACAGTGCTGAACACAAAACTAACTCCTATAAGCTGTCACGATGATGTAAACCAGCCAATAAAAGCAGAACTAATCCTTGTGATGAGCCCACTATAGAAGAAAAATCATTGTGCTTTATTGTGAGGCAAAAAAACAGGGTTGTATTATTATTAAAAGGCATTTTTCACCCCAACCAAAGTCACAAACTTACTGTTTATACATCAATAAACGAATCAAAATACTCTGTGCGGCACCTATGCTCAGCAGAGTTTCAGTCTGAGATGCTGGAAGCCTTTGTCTGCCTAACAAAGCACCCCATGTGTTCATTAAAATCTGTGTTTTTCATTCACACACAAGCTGACAACTGGGCAACAGAGTGCACGTACCTGGTCCTCCTCTCCACCTCCCTCCTCATCGTATTTGAGGATGTTGTCTCGGACGTCGTCCTCCGGGTCGATCAGCAGCTGCTTGGCCTGTCGCTCCTTATCTCTCCTCTTCATCCACATCACAAACATCAGCACCAGTACTACAGAAAGAGAGAGAGAGAGAGAGAGAGACAGAGAGAGTCAGGGACAGACCGAGCAATGCAAAATGAGTCGTTGTAGCCTTCAGCTTAACAAGAGTCTGACAGGTGACAAAACAAGCATTTTACAAGTGGACGCCTACCCTGAAGCCAAAAAGGAACTTTTTAGCCACACTGCACAGTTTTAAGTGGCACGCATTGGTGCGTGAGACATACCCAGAAGAATGATGATGCAGATGAGGATGGCGATGATGGCTCCAGTGCCCAGACCAGCAGCCATTATGCGCTCCATGTCTACGCAGTCGCCGTGGCGATCACACTGGCACACTTTCACCCGCAGATAAGAGGTATTGGCCATCGGCAAGTTGCCCGAATCGGTGATGATGATTGGCACCTCGTAGATTCCACTCTGAAGAGAGCCAGTTCTCAGACTCAGCTGAACATAATCACCTGGAAAAGAGACAGCCATGACAATATTTATCTGTCAATACACTGAATACATTTACCCTGCCTTGTTCCTCCACCTTCACCATCAGTGAATATATACAGACCCCACTGTTTGTCAGTCCTCCAATACCCCATCATTGATCGTTTTTTGATCATGGGAGTAATGAGATTTTATTTGGGTGGTGGAGGACGATTTTCTAAACAGCAGTGATACTGACAGTGCAGTGTGTGTAGTGCTGGCACGACTGTATCATGCGCACTAGTGCTGCTTGAGTTTTTCACACGTCAGTGTCGTTGCCAGGTTGAAAATAGTCCACCAACCAAAAATGTCCAGCCAAGAGCTGCTCTGTTGTAGGACTCTGCACACTGATGAAGGACTAGAGGATGCCTAATAGGAACTGTGCATGGCAACAGGCTATTGTCTGCAGCGGCACACCAGTTAAATAGACCTACATGGATGGTGTTGCTAATGAAGCAGCCAGTGCACATATACTGATTCACTAATAGTACAAGATGTGCTTGCCAGCTAATTACTAAGCAATTTAAGGCTATTATGTTCATAATTCCATAATTAATGAATCAACAGGAAATTAAAAGAGCACATCATCCTGTTTTCTTTCATTTTGCATTAAAAGATTCCTTTGAATATACCATTTTGGAGATCAGGTTTTCTTACAATAGCAAATAATGTACTATATGGACAAACGTATTGGGACACCTGCTCATTCTTTGTGTCTTCTGAAATCAAGGATATTCAAAAAAAGAGTTTGTCCTGCTTTTGTTTGAGTATCTAGCTCTACTGTCTAGGAAAGACTTTCTACTAGATTGTAAAGCATTGCTGTGAGGATTTGACTGCATTCGACAAGAAGAGTGTTAATGAGGTCAAGTTGTTGTATGATCACCACCCCACCTCATCCCCAACCCCTCCAAAACTTATTGGACAGGGAAGAAGAACACAGTTCTTCTACTGCTCCACAGCTCAACGCTGGGGGCTTTATACCCCTTTTAGCCCACGCCTGGCATTAGGCATAGTGTCAATAGGTTCATGTTTGTTTATCAGCTCCAGAAAGTCCAATTCTATTGGCAATACTTCTCTCCGGGGACTAGACAAGCTGTGTGTGTGTGTGTGCATTTGCATGTCTGTGTCAACAACGGGTGCGACTTTAAGTAGTGTCCACAAACATTTGGACATGTGGTGTATGTATGTTAATGTGAAGATAGCAAAGCATTTTTAGGTAGCCAGACTTGAAGCGTGGGCTAAGTGCATTGTTAGACCACTACTTGACGTACCACTGATGCGAGTCAGTGTCCAGTTGCGGCGGATGTCAGAAGGCCTGCTGGCCAGCTCGAAGGCGAATGGCCCTGCGTTGGGGTTCAGATCTCCGTCCACTGCTGTGATGTTGATGCCGTTGGGGTCGGGGCGCTCACACATCTCTGTCTCCTGAGGAAACACCCGTGGGGCGTTGTCGTTGATGTCCAACAGATAGACCTGCAGAGTGCCCGTCCCACTGGCTGGAGGAATACCTGTGGAAAGAGAGAGAGAGACAGAGAGAGGGAAATTAGGACTCTACTCGTTCATCAGGAGAGCAGGTGCTAATTTTCCAGACTCAGAGAGAGAAACTCTTGGACCTGTTAGCCGTTGACAACATAACACATAATAATCATACAGTATTTATGGCGTGCATAATCACAGACTACGTGACATTGCCAATCATCTGCAGAAGATACTGGCTGGCCTACATCTGCCGTCTGTCACATCATCAAACTGGCTTCACAAATAACACCACCAGTCATTTACTAAGAGCATGGCAAAAAGAGTAGAGCGCTGACTGTAAGCGCTCTTTAGATCATCAGCCTGAATGATGGGAGCCACGGGAAAGGAAGTGCCACTGCCGGAGTGTTACAGTGAAAACCAGCAGCAATCGAAAAGCACGAGTGCCCTACTGTGCGCAAAACACTCTGGGACCACAGGTTAACCGAGTGTTTATAGAGATCTCCTTCACACAGTCATGAGTGTGTGTGCGTGTGTGTGTGTGTGAGAGGGAGGGAACGAGTGTTTTTCACACCGATCCGATGCTGTGGGAATGCTAACAACTGCGGAAGAATAGATCCAAGCAAATGTGCGCATCCCAGTTTTACACAGGCTGCAGTGTGTGTTAGCATGTGCGAAAGAACAAGTGTGTGTGATAGGGAGCGAGAGCGAGAGAGTGGTAAGAGGGTCTTGCTTCTATTTCCACGGTACATGAGTGAAAATCTGTTTTCATGTGAGTCAAAGAGTGTGTATGCCCGTGTCCCTCTATGAGTTAATTTGGGGATAATTGTTCCCCACAGCTGAGATCAATACGATCACTCATCCACTCCTGAACCAGGAATTCATTTAAACTCTCCACTGAGCTGCATCTCACACACACACACACCTCACACTCACACACACAGCTTACCATTGTCGGAGGCCATGAAGGTAGCATTGTAGAGGTTGTTCCTGACATAAGGGGACTCGCGGTCCAGGAGGGCAATAGTGGAGATTCGCCCGTTGTTGGGGTCGATCTCCAGCCAGTTGGCTGGGTCAAACAGCTTGGAGTATCTATAACAGAGAGAAAATGTGAGATGTGTGGTTAGCAGAGGTATCAATAGCAGAGGTAGCAGAGGTATCAATACTTTGATACAGTAGTGGGGATCATTTGCAATTTGATAGATTTCTACAATGTCCATGCAGATGTTGTAAATGCGTTCCCAAGCATATTGTGGATGATCAATTAAAAATAATTTTATCAATCGTTTGTTTTTTTTAAAGAGATAAATGTGGATCGGTGTCACTTTCCAATAAGGACAAGTCTGCCAGTTATGATAAATAAACATTAAATGGGTTAGCATTGCTGGGTTAGCATTGCAGAAAAATATGACATTAAATGAATAAACTGTAGACCCATCTAAAGCTGCGTACGGACAACGGCCACGATTTATATGCTCACACTGTCCACGATTTGTTGATCTGCCTGCTCAACCCTCACGTGAAACGCAGCCTGTAGGCAGAGCTCTATCAACATACACGCACTCAAGTCAGCAGAATATGGTGCTCTGTATATCAGAAATGTGCCTAGCTGTGCTAACCTGTGCCATGCTGTGCGCTGAAATTACATGAACAAGGAGGAAAAAAGTACTCCGTGGACCCACAAGTGGCCGAGAAGACGTGGACAGTGTGGTTTGTCCATTTTGCAGAGATACTTCACGCTAAGAGTTCCCTGTGGACGTGTGTGGGGGTGTCCAAAACCTTTTCAACTCGCTCTGTGTCTTCTGTGACTCACAGACGGATTCTGTCAGCCGGCAAATGAAATTTTCAGTATCTTTATATATGTAAACGTCTGTAACCAATACAGTCTACGACTTGCAGCTCAGAAATCGGCTCCTGAGACTGCTCAAACTGCGAGACAAGTGACAAAGTCTTCCGACGCGTCAGAAATCCATCACCCGACTGCTCACTCGAAGCTTGTTTGGGCAGCAAATCGGGCGTTGCCTTGCCTATAACACTGTGTGTCAAAACCACAGGCAGATCGAGCGATAATTTGGACCGGCCCTGAAATTCTGTCGGCTATAACCAAATCGGACTTACAAATGGGCTAAAATCACATGCATAGTCCTAGATAACAAAATCCTCGGAACCCATTCGAAATGTCTTGATACATGCTGTGTGTAATGAAAATGCAACTTTCTGTGACCCATATCACTCACACCCCTAGCTGTCACGACTGTCATTTGAAATGGCATGACACGCTTGTGTGTGAATGTGTGTGTGTGAGTTTGCTGTGTTTTCGTGCATTAGATGTGTGGGCAGGCTCTTTGTAGGTACTGTGTATTTCTACCTGATGCTCTGCTGCATGTGTCTGTCAGGGTCGTGGGCTATGAAGGTGGTCAGCGTTGACCCTGCCGGAAGCCCCTCGTCCAGTTTGACCTGTTTGGGGTTGGAGTCAAAGTTGGGGCTCTCGTTCACGTCGATGATGCGTATGGAAATGGAGGCTGTAGACTGGCGGGTGCGGTGGATCCCTCCGGCTAAGGGGACCTCATTCTCAGCCACCACGGTCAACATGTATGAGCGATTCATCTCATAATCGATAGGCTGTGGGGGGACACAACACAAACGCACACGGAGCCCGGCGTTAATGCAATTGCATAATATGTTCCATACCAAATAAACAGAGCAGAAGTGCTGTTTAAGATGAAAGGATATTAGTGCTGATGAATACAAAGAGAGGAGTAGCTGGAGCAATAATTAATGAATGACTCATTCTCCAATTAAACCACTTACAAACCATTATCCCAGATGAAGAGGGGGTAGCGGCTGTTGACTGGCTTTGTTGCTATGGAAACTGTCTTTGCTCTGCGTTTGAACTCGTGCTTCTGGAAAATGGCGAACAGAACGTGCATGCGCCTCACCTTCACTACAGTGACAAGGCCCTCGTTGGTGGTGGGGTCAGTGGGGATGGAGAAGCGCCCGGTCGGGTCTCCGAGCGTGATGCGGTACACTGCGTTCCAGGCCGGGGTGCCGGGCTTGTCTTTGTCTGTTACTGTCAGGTTGGCCACGATCTCATTTACGCGGTTCTCGGGGACCTCTCCGTAGAACTGGAGCGTGAATGAGTGAGTAGGAGAGACAAGAGTAGACAGAGAAAGCGAGAGAGAAAGAGAGACAGGCATGCTTGTCGTAAGTAATCTCAGGGTGGTAAATGTATAATAAAGTAAATCTGTATTCTCCCACCGAGAGAACAACCTTGTTTTTCTGTTGACAAATGATATCAATTGGGCTCCTAGTAAAATGGGACTGTTGACTTGGGACCACTTGTTGATTTCAGCCCACTTTATCACAATGTGGTGTAATCTTAGAATACAGCATTTCCCACAAGCTGTGTGATTGAGATTCTGGGAGCAGAACCTTTTTACTCTAGGGCCAAAAAAAAACTGCCATAATAGCACCTCTCCTCCTTTCTGCAGCATTTTCTTTAGAGCAACAGTTGTTAAACCTTCTAACTGGGCTACGTTTCCCTACAGTTTAGTTCCACTGTCACCATTAAATCACATATAGTAAAAAAAAAAACTGCTCTACCCCGATAAGGAAGCTGGATGTCCAAGACACTGCTGGGAAATCTAACCCTGCATCGCTCAGCTCATGCCTGAATCCCATTACTGTGATTTGTCAAAAGGTATCTGTGATAAGAGTTCCACCTTTGGGAAGGCACATGCCTCTGATGGCATTCTGATGAGTCTGATGCTGCTTTGTATGCTGCAGCTCGACATAAATAATCACTATAAGGAAATAAAAAAGAGTCTGGTACTGTAGAAATATACAGTACTCATCAAAAGATGGACACACCTTGACTGAATTGTAGAAGGTGTGCTGATTATCATCTTTAAAAACAATTGCTCCAAAAGCTAGGGAGACCATAGTATTTCTTTTTGGATGTTGTAACTGGGGGGTTACTTGTAGGACAGTGGCAGTGTGTATGTGTGAGGGGGAAAATATCTCTCAAATCTTGCAACTACAGTATTTTAATGTACATCAATATATACACACTTATTTAACAGGACTAAGACATATGAATGAATAAGCAAAAAACCTCCTTTCAGTTCACCCTACAACTTAAATGACATTCTAATGTTTTCAAGATGATGATCAGCAAATATTCAGCCTGGTGTCTCATCATATATATATATATCATATATATATATATATATATATATATATATATCATATATCATCATATATATATAAGATCATTTAGCACATTCTGGAGCGGTATGCCTTTGCCTCTGAATGAACTGGCTACAACACCTATTGATTCAGTAGTATATCTACTGAACTCACTGTATCTCTGGTGAACTCCGGGGCGTTATCATTGACGTCCAGAAGGCGTATGATGGCAGTGGCAGTGTTGGACAGCCCGTATGTGGGGTTTCCCTCCATGTCAGTGGCTTGGATGATCAGAGTGTACTGGGGTACTTTCTGTTCATGAGACATAAAACATACACGCACACTCAATAGATATGCAGACGGTGAAAGACTAAAATGGGTATACACTCAGTAAATGATAAAACTGCACAGTTTTATCAAAAACTGTACACAACAGGAATGAAATCCGGACACTGCATAACAATACTGCCTGTCTTTATGCGATGACTGGATGTGGGGTCACACAAACACCCCATATGTATATACACTGCCAATGAAAAGTTTCAAAATACTGGTTGAAATCTCTGTTTCTATATAATATATGTGAAAGTAAATAGTTATAATAAACCCACTTTAGTGGCAGATTATTATATTTTCAACATGCAACAACAATTTTATTACTGTAATGAATATGTCGAATCATATAAACCACCAGATAGTATAATGTATTTAATAGTCGGAATGACTCTTATTAAATAGACTCTTATTAGAAGTAATAGACTATTACTGTAAACAGATCATTACATTACATTGTTTATAATTTAATAACCTCTTATGTTACCAAATATATGCAATGCTGTCTAAAACTACCATAAATAACATTTGCTTATAATAATTATAATATCTCTACTATATACATTACTCTATACTATACTATATACATTATTAAATAAAAGACTGCAAACTTTTGAAAGATGTACTTTACAGGGATGTACCTACATATAAAAGTGATTTTCTAGTAATGTTATGTTATGGTCAGAGATAATTTTTCAAAGTCAGGGTCATTTAGCTAGTGCTGACCGTAAGCTACCATTGATTCTTTAAAGTTCACACGCGCACACACACACACACGCCACTCACCTCTCTGTCCAGGCCCGCTGCTACAGTGATGATCTTGCCTGTCTTGTTGTTGATGGTGAACATGTTAGTGGATGGGCTCTCGGGACTCTGAGACAGGATCTTGTACCTCAGCATGCCGTTGGCCGTGTTGGGGTCATCTCTGTCTTGCGATGTGACCGTCATCACAACCGACCCTGCGTAACAACACCAGCACTCTAATTTAGCTTTCACACAAAAAGGCCCACGTGCCTTTCCGGTAAGCACCAGGTGCTATTAATGACTTTTCAGCTCATCCAGAAGATAAGACAGGATTAGCATTTCATCTGTGTGAGGATGGTTATGTATGCAGGTGTGTGTGTGTGTGTGTGTATTTGTGCGCACGTGTATGTGTAAGTACCTGGCTTTGCACCCTCGTCCACCGTGCCGTTCCAGATCTGATGGGAAAACTCAGGTCTGTTGTCATTCATGTCGATCACATTGATGACGATATCGATGGGATTCTCCATCTGATTCCCGTTAATGTCCACTGCATGAGCACGTAGCTAACGGAACATATGCGCAAACATACAGTTAACTCACTTTTGCTAAATTTGGCTGGGTGATACAAGCAAAATGGTAATACTATGATGTCTCTGCTACATACTGTTATAATGCCTAATATATATTAAACATATCAGCGTTGTCACTCCAAAATAGCAACTTTAAAGGAGACGGAAAAAACCTTCAGAACTTTTAATAGTCCATTGATTATGAAATTGCATATAATGACATAATGTACAAAACAACTGCCATATTTAAATTATGCATCTTGCATTATTGATTCATGAAATTTTGCTGATAAATCAATAATGAGTCACTACCCGGTAATTAATTTGATCTTTCTTATCTGTATGGATCTTATATACATATATATATATGATCCATGGATATATACATTGTATGATATATGATATATATATATATTTATCGTCAATTAACATTTCAGCATTACAATATTGTGCCAGCAACCAATAAACAATATACTATGTGCAGCCCCATCGCTAATCTACATAACCTGGATGGTTACTGCTACCCATGAATCAAACTAGCACTACTAAATAACTGCTAGAACAGCAAGAGCACAAAGCCCTTGCAAGAGCCATGGTCAGCAAAGTCACAAAATCAGCCTCAGGTGCTCCACCCAGCTTCTAATATCTATTCTAAGCTGAGCTGACCACAACTACTAGGATTTTAATTTTCACTGTCTCTCCGCAGTGTTAATCTGACAGGAAACACACTTGTACAAGTAGCTACCTGTCTAGTAGTTGACGACTATGAGCCTTTTTACAAGGTAACAGTTTTCTACTAAGAACTCTAAATCCAGTACGTGAGATATACTCTCACACAGCACCAATTTTAAAAAACGGTCATGTAAAACAGTGGTCTGGTTTTGGTCAGTTTTCATGCCAATCAAAGGGTCTACTCCTGTTTAAAGCCCTCTGCCATATTAAGCAATGGAACGCGTCAGACTCTATGGCGACAGGCCGGAGACGGGGTTGCAAGACTATGCACAGCAAGTCTTGTTCTGATTGATCCCAGCTGCACTTGATATGCATTCAGTGACCAGTGTGAGCCAGGAGATTATACTTTAATATACCACCTTTATTATACTTTTATTAAGCAACCAAGTGATTCAACTGCCCTGCATATTCCTTATGACTACTATAATATAATATAATATAATATAATATAATCAATTCATCATAAATATGTATTTAGGATGTCCTTGGCTGAATATGGGATGCACATAGTATTCCGGCCATGGCCTATGATTCTTGCCAAATTTAATGCAGAGGGCAGGGGGAGGTTACATCTAGTAATGCTGGGTGGGAGTGTAGGATGTGTGTGTGTGTGTTGAGATAAGCTCTTCTGAGTAAAAATCTGTCTACTCCCCTCTCTTCTGTACAGTGGATTAGACGGAGGTTAAAGGTTGCATTCTCAGACTGACTGCCATGGTAACCCAGATAAGCAGTTTAATGGGAGTTTTAATGTGTCTCTGGCTGTCCTTAGAGGAATGCACAGAGGGATGAGGACACACACATACGCACTCGCAAAAACACAACACACACAGGCACTTACATGAAAGTTGGAGATCTGTTCTCGGTCCAGCGGCTTGGTGACGGACAGCTGTCCAGTGATGGGGTCAATGATGAAGAGGCCAGTAGGGGTCTGGTCAGCTCCTGGTCCTGTCACACTATAGCGGAGTGTGTTACTCTTGTCCCTGTCGGAGCGGATCTGGAAAAAAACGCAAATGTATACACATGTAAGAAGCTTTTGCAGATGGATCATGTCCTGGTCATGAACTCCTGTGGTAGAGCTTTAATACGTGTCATAATTTTATTATAAAACAGATATATTACACACATGTTTCTATTTTTCTGTCCCATAATGTTTTATCTTTCTTTATTACTCCTGACATAAAACACTACTAGAAATCATGCTCAGAAACGGGGCTATACAAATATTCACTTATAAAAATGAATAAAGTGCATGACCATTAAACCACAGGGTTAGGGGTTAGGGTTCAGAGCTGTGGCTTGTAATGCTTCTTAAAGAGGAATTCCATCGATTGATTTTTTTTATATATCTGCATAACTCAGTCTGTGAGATGTAAAACAAAGTCATTTGACTTGAAATGGTGCTTTGTACAGAAGCTTGGCAACTTGCCAAACTATATCCACAAATCATTTTATTTACTTTCCAAACCCAGCAGTAGATCTATGGTTGTACCTGTAGTGCTGATAATGCTTAAAGAGTGGGACTCATTCTTTATAACGCACTGCATGTACCTCTCCACCATGAAGAGCTTATATGAATAACATGTTTCAAGCCAAAGGTCTCATTTTCATCAGACGCTGTATTCATAACCGTTTTGTGTAATGGCTTTCTGTGCGGGAGCTTTTAGAGGCAGTAAACCTTTCAGACGTCTGGCTCCTATTTCTTTTACTGTGAACAACTTTAACAATTTCAGTCATCGGTTCAGAACAGAGCATTTCACATCAAACCCCTCTGAATTACCACTCTGAATGCCTTTGTTTGTGGAAATACACAGAAATGTAGAAAATCAGTGGAATTCCTCCCTTAAAAAGGATGCTTTTTGAGTCAGACATTAAAAAAATATTTTTCTTAAAAAAGGGAGATAGTGGATTTAGATATGTAAAAAAATCTGTGGATTTCCTCTTTAAAAAGGGAGATATTGGATTAAAACTAGAATTGCGATATTAGGATTGGATATCGATCCCCATATTAACAAAATTAGCTTACTTATTTATAAATAAATTCCTTATTCATTCTCAGGTTCAAGTGCTAGATTTTATTTTGAATTACGCAAAAAAAAATACTGTTTGTGTGTTTGACAAAGTGAAGCTACTTATTTTCACTTTTGGTTGATCTATTTTATGTATTTAAATATATTTCAAGAAGTTTGACTCCTTTTTTTTATTTGAATGCTGTGTCAAGATCCTACACCATGGTTTGTTTTATTGACAAATATATAGCAATTTAGTATATTTATATGTGTTAATTTGTTATATTAGTATTTAATATGTGTTAATTTGTTATATTAGTATTTCATATGTGTTAATTTGTTATATTTTGTTTTACAAAGTTAGTAAAGTAATGTTTAAGTCAATCCTGATGCCTTAAGTCTCTCCCACATGGTGAGGGATTAGGTTTATTAATTTAGCAATGGTATAGGATTGGCATTGGGTATCGACCGATATGCAAAGTTGGATCGGTGCATCCCTAAATAAAACATTTATAAAAATCTGTGGATTTCCTCTTTATAAAACGGGACATATTGAATTCAGACATTTAAACAAAATCTGTGGATTTCCTATTAAAAGGGGGGATTTTGGACATCTTAAAAAATCTGTGAAATTTGTGTGGAACTGTGAAAATAACCCAATAAAAGTAAATAACTGAATAAAAGTGAATAAAAGTAAAATACAACTAGAACATAACGCTAAATGCAAAAGTGGCTAATATCCCGTATTAGCCACTTTAGATACTTTGCACTGACAGTGCGCAAAACAAATGGCTATTTCACAAGCTGTATTATGTTCCTGGGGTTCACTGTGTCCATCTATTGTGAGCACCTTTTATTAGAAAATAATCTGCTTGAAGCTCTGCTGGTTTTATGACTTGCTCCCTGTAAACCAGAACCATACTTCACTGCAAGCTGCAGAATGAGCAGGGAGAAGCCCACATGTTCAGTACTAGAAAACTATAAAGCATGCATGGAGCTTCTTCAGCCTCTCCGTCAGGGAATGACTTTTCCTGTGGATTTCAGAGAGTGTGTGTGTGTGTGTGTGTGTGTGTGTGCGCATGTGTGTGTACTGACTTTGACAAGCTCCTCAGGGAACTGTCCTCTCGAGTTTTCGGGGACATTGATAGGAGGGATGACCCAGTCTCTCTTCACACGGCTCACGCTGCCGTCGCCCCCGACAACCACGCTGCGCCATGGAAACATGATCTCGGGCACCTGCCAATACAAACAACCCTGTCACACTCTTGGGTAGAGCACAACACATACATGTACACGTACTTGCATTGTCTCTCCATCTCACTTTTTTGTCACACCCATAAACAGAAACACACACTCACACACACACTCACACTCACACACAGAGCACATACACACTGCAGCACATTCATCACACCTGCCTGTGGACCTAAATAATGACAGCATTAATTCTGCCCTCTTTAATAGGGTCATAAATATCACTGAGTCAGTTTCCTGCAGAAATAACCCCCACGGTGTGTGTACGTGCGCGCGCGTATGTGTGTGTAGGTGAAGATCTGCAGCAAATCTTCCTCTGTTCAGAGAGCTCACACTCCCTTATGGAGAGGCAGGCCTTATGTACAGCATTAATTCTGCTTACACTACCCGGCTCTCCAAGGTGAGACTACTTTGCTTTGTTGAGGATGGATGTTTGAACGCTTGCTTATGACTGCAGTCAGACAGCTGAGAGCCGGACTAAACGCCCCTCTAGGCTCCACCAGTTCATTTTAATGAAGGAACAGTGGCACGGATAGAGAGCTACTAACACACAGTGTGTGTGTGTGTGTGTGTGTGTGTGTGTGTGTGTGACTTGGCTGGAAAAGTTCTCCGTATTTTATTTCTATCTGATTTCAATTCTAAGCCTCTCTCCCTCTTGACCCAATCTCTCTCTCACTACCTCTGCTTAAATATTCATGATAATGGCAGTGCAGTAGTGCAGGCTAGAGTAGAGTACTGCAGAATGGCTCTCTCTCTCTCCCTCTATCCCTCTATCCCATCCTCTTTCACTTTTTTATCTCTTGCTTTCCCTCTCTCTTGCTCACTATTTGTTCTTCTCTCTCTCTTTAGTTTTGTCTCTCTCCCTCTCTCTGTCTCATTCTCTCTCTCTCTCTTTCTCTCTCTCTCAGTCTCATTCTCTCTCTCTCATTTTCTCTCACTTTCTCTGCCTCACTATTTGTTGTTCTCTCTCTCTTTTGTTTTGTTTTTTTCTCATCCCCTCACCCTCACTCTCTCCCATTCTCTCTCTCTCTGGCATCTCCCACTTCTCTCCTGCTCACTCATTCGCTCGCTCTCTTTTGCTCTCTCTGTTGCTCTCTCATTCTCTCTTTTTGTCTTCTCTCAGTCTCACTCTCTCTCAGTGCTTTCTGACTGCCTCTCACATTTTGCTCTCTCCCTCTTTCTCTCTCTCCCCTTTCAATTCTCTCTTCCTTTTTTGCTAGCTTTCTCACTCACTCTCTCTCTTTCACTCACTCTCTCTCTTCTCCTGCACCCCACACCACATAGTCATTCTCACCCTCTCTGTCTCTATTTCTGTCTCTTGCTCTCTCTCTCTCTCTCAGTGTCTCTTCTTCATAGTATGCTTTTCTCTCTTTTGCTCGCTCTCTCATTCTGTCTCTTTCCCGTTCTCTCCCCCCCTCTCCCTGTGGCTGGCAGTGTAGATATGACTCAGGTGATGAGGCAGCCCATTACCATCACGAAGGAGGAGAGTGGAACAGCATTACCATCAACAACAACAACAACAACAGCATAAACATCAACAACTCTCTCTTGCTTTCTCTCCCTCTCTCCCTCTCGCTTTCTCTCTCTCTCTCCCTCTGCCTCATCTCTCTGCTGTATCTTCCTTCCCTCTTTTCAATCCATCTCTCACAACACCCACTCACTTTTTTCCCACTGTTATCTCCTTCTGCCCACCTTCTCCCTCCTCCCCTTCCCCTCCCATCTCATTTTCTGACCATCTCAGCTTAAAACCTGCCCTTATCTCTCTCGCTCTCACTCTCACTCTCTCTGTTTCTCCGTCACTCCCACCCCCGTCCTCTCCCACCTCGCTCTCTTCCTTTCTTTTCTCTGTCTGTCTGTGTGTGTCTTGTGTGTATGTGTGTGTGTGTGTGTGTGTAGCGGGTGCGTATTCTTTATTGCTCTCTAAGCAGAAGGCAGTGTTAAGAGATTCAGTGAGGCTGCTGCTCTCTCTCGCTGCACCGCCATCCGCTCCCCTGTCTGCGCCGCATTTGAACATCGTTAAGACTTAATTAGAGCGGGATTCTCAGGGTGCTACAGCATCAGTAATGCCTTACTGTAGCTTTAGCATGGCTTTATGAGGCTCTGATTGCGGCGGCTGAAGACAGTCTCAGAAGTGAAAACCATCACTTTTTTGAAATGAGTCATACTTAAACACAGCTAAACTTTCACTCCCCATTTCTTACAGTCCATATAAGTACACTAAGCTGCCAAATCAGCCTGTGTTGACTTCATGCTGGTTGTGATGCCGTGAAAAACAGCACATTTACGAATATCCACTTGTTCTGCCTACAGCAGTATAGCCCCGCCCATTCGCACTCAATTGATTAGGTCTGTACCGCCAATTGGACAAGAGATAATCTACATTAGGGCCTGTATTAGGGCCAACAGGGGCAGAAACAATACTAGCTGGTTTCTTTTAAAAAAGAGATGGAGAGAGTCATCTAAAAATAAATCATGACTGAATATTAAATGTAATTACATTTCCAAATATAGCTTTATAGTATAACTCTCTGGAGTCTACGAACGCATTGGCACATACAATTTGCTGTTTCCTGACATTTCTATTAATATCTTTGTGATAACACAGCATCTGTAGAGCTTGCCCTTTCCCTTGCACCTCCTCTTACGCCAGATCTCACGTGACTCCATCCATTCCATCACTTACATCCAGTGTTACAAGGCTATGAAGATAGTTTGAGATACTGGTCTCTGCCTCTCGCCCTGTCTAACTGGTGAATTCTTGTGTCCGTCATCTGCCTCTCATCTATAACTGGTGAATTTGTGTGTCCATCTATGGGTTTGTGTGAAACTGACAAATGAACACTCAGAAACTCGTCTTCTGCCTCTCGCTGTTTAAATGCTAGTTTATTTATACAGTCCGCTGCTTTAGTGAAGCTAAGCCGTTGCAAGCACCAAAACAATTTGTCCACAAGACGTGAAGAATTTTTTCTAAAATCAGACAATTTTTTCAATTTAGGGTCAGAGTATCTCTTCATACAGTGCTCCAGGTCACATGGGGTCTCATTACAAAGAAAGCTGAGGTTGTTCTAAACAGCTTAATATAAAGTATATTAATATAAAGAGTATTATCTTATGTGCAAGTGAACTGAAGTAGATCCTTAGACTCCAGAGGGTTAATTACAGTCTCTATCTGCCTTAAATGACCAATCAGATTGAGTATATTTTCATTTTGACACCGTCACAAAAAAAAAACCCTTCACAGGCCATTTTTTTCCATGCATTGTGTCAAACTTTTACGATGAATGGACCAATAGAAATGCTCCAAAATGACTTGGAATAACCTCTTTTTACACTGACATTTCAGACATGGTGATGACGTAGATTGTGGTTACAACTGCGAAGCCGTACCTGTTTCGGTGTGTTAGGTAGGGTGAAGTTGACGCGCGTGTGCCACGCCTTCTTTGACTCTACGTCTTTTACCCTGATGTCCAGGCTCCGCCCAGTCTTCTCCGATAGATGCAGAGTTCGTGCGGCGTACACTGTGCCGTCCGCTCCTATTCGGAAATCCGCTGGGTCTCCGATTTCGAAGCGCAGGCCAGAGCCTCGGCCGCAGTCCACGAAACTCACTAGAGAGAGAGGAGAGACGGAGAGAGAGGGAAGGACAAGGTTGAGTGTGAGCCAGCACACTTTTTTTTCCCCAACAAGCATCTTAAAAAAAAAAAAGAAGAAAAACACAAGCATACACAAAATGACATCCCGACTACACCACGAGGGAATTGTGGTTTTATTTGAGAAGAGAGGACAGAGAGCGAGGGGGTGGGAAAGCGCATACATTGCCAGGCAGGGTGAAGGAGAAAGAGGGAGGGTGAGAGAGAGAGATGAGGAAGAGAGAGGAGAGACAAAAGAAAGGAAGGGAGATCTGGTAGAAGTTCTAACACTCTCCTGCATTATTCATGCTCAGTCTTCCCCTGCAGGCATCCAGGTGTGCTGAATGAGGCCGAACGGGGAAAGAGGAGACAAAGAAACAGAAAGAGAGAGAGAGAGAGAGAGAGAGAGAGAGAGAAGGAAAAGAAAGAGAGAGCCAGAGGATGGAGGGACCTATGCTACACCACTAGATGGAATCGCATTAGAAATACACAAAGAGCGAACAAATGGCTGCGCTTTCACTCATTATGCTGCTATTAGAGGAGAAACAATTACGCAGTTAGCAGAGAGAGAGATGGAGGAAAAGTGCGGATCGCTTTTGTGAAATCTGTGTTATCGACTCGGCTTCCTTTTCTTTTTTCTTTTTTTCTTTCTTCATTCTTCCGCTCTCCGAATGTCATGCCTCATTATTAGGGCTCGCTGGAAGAAGGGAGTTTATTCTCCCGGAGTATTAGCGTGTCACGCTGTTGCTGAATATGGAGTGTGATTATTGACCAGCAGCTATTTGCATTGATCAGCCACATCATTCTGTCCACAGAGCGGACAACAACACTGGGAGGCCTTCTACTGTTTTCAAAAGAGCGCTGCGCAATGTTGGGCATAGCTAGTGGCTTCTTCTTCTTAGACATTCACTCTCTGAGTCTGTTTACAACTGTTTATACTCTTTTTCTCTTTCCCTGCTGCCGTTTCTTATTAGTAGGGCCCTAGGAGTTCCGCAGTGCGGAGAACACAACCAGAAAACAGTACTAACCGAGTTCTGATATTAATTAAAATGAACATTTTGTGTAATTTCTCCTCGTTACATTCATATTACTGAACACTCTATGCCTTGCATTGACCCTTGTGTGCTTCAGCCTCCAGCCCCTCAACATCAGGCACTTGGGGTTAGCTCGCTGGCTGCATATATATATATATATATATATATATATATATATATATATATATATATATATATCTCAGTATCTATTATGAAACATTCAGTATCTACTATGAACTATTCAGTATCTACTATGAAACATTTAGTATCTATTATGAACTATTCCATATCTACTACAAAGTATTCAGTATCTACTATGAAACATTCAGTATCTACTATGAACTATTCCATATCTACTACAAAGTATTCAGTATCTACTATGAAACATTCAGTATCTACTATGAACTATTCCATATCTACTACAAAGTATTCAGTATCTACTATAGAATATTCAGTATCTACTATGAACTATTCAGTATCTACTATGAACTATTCAGTATCTACTATGAAACATTTAGTATCTATTATAAACTATTCCATATCTACTACAAAGTATTCAGTATCTACTATGAAACATTCAGTATCTACTATGAACTATTCCATATCTACTACAAAGTATTCAGTATCTACTATGAACTATTCAGTATCTACTATGAAACATTCAGTATATATAATGAACTATTCCATATCTACTACAAAGTATTCAGTATCTACTATGAACTATTCAGTATCTACTATGAAACATTCAGTATATATAATGAAATATTCAGTATCTACTATGAACTATTCAGTATCTACTATTAACTATTCAGTATCTACTATGAAACATTCAGTATCTACTATGAAACATTCAGTATCTACTATGAACTATTCAGTATCTACTATGAAACATTCAGTATCTACTATGAAACATTCAGTATCTACTATGAACTATTCAGTATCTACTATGAAACATTCAATATCTATTATGAACTATTCAGTATCTACTATGAAACATTCAGTATCTACTATAAACTATTCAGTATCTACTATGAAACATTCAGTATATATAATGAAATATTCAGTATCTACTATGAACTATTCAGTATCTACTATAAACTATTCAGTATCTACTATGAAATATTCAGTATCTACTATTAAATATTAGCAACTACTGTAAACTGCCAAGTATATACTATCAATTATCCATAATGTGAATTAGTTAGTATCTACCAATGAATTATTCAGTATCCGCTATGAACTATTCAGTATCTATTATGATCTATTCAGTATCAACTACAAACTATCCAGTATCTACTATTAAACAAATCTGGACAATAAGCAGTTATGAGCATTATGGGAACTGTATTGTGGGCCCATGTGTTTAATGGGTTAATTAAAGACATACACTGAAAACAGATCCCACTTTGTGCTGAGATTAATCATCAGTCATTGTGTGCAGGCCTTTAAGGATAATAAACTAGGCTCCAATAATCAGTCAGCGTAATGCACCAGTCCGACCGACGGGCTCTCATTACTGATTATTAGATAAAGAGTTGCTGCAGGGGAAGAGCAGTCATTGTGTTTATGGGACTGTGAATATGGGGGGTCCCAGTGTTCCTTCACTCTACTGGACCGGAATGAAGGCTTTTGTTTGGGCTGCGCTGCCTCTGCAGGACACAAAAGCCTCCTGTCATTTTCCCTCGCCTCGGGCGCAGTCTTACACGCTGGAGATTCATAAAGCAAATGGTTTTGATGTTCTGTGATAGCCGAAGCCCCGGTGGATCCACTGCTCAGCAGGTGTGCATGAGATGTGCTGTGTGTGTGTGTGTGTGTGTGTGTGTGTGTGTGTATGTGTAGATCGCACTTGGTTGCACGGCCGGTGCAGGATTAATTTGATGTCTGCACCCATTTGGCCTGTAGCTGTGTCTCCTCCTCCTGCACTTTTCATGAGGATGAGCATGTATGTTTGTGTGAGCGAGTGTGTGTGTGTGTGTGTGTGTGTCACTGTATTTCATCTCTGCTGTCTCTCCACAACAGCAGGCAGAGAAATGGACAGATCTCTGAGTGTCTACACTGTCCTCTGTCCACCTGCACCCTCCAATCCATACCCAAAACACATACACACATACACACACACACACACAGGCACAGCACTGTTTATCAGAGTGCTGATCACCCAGCCTGAACAGCAAACAGTCTGAATGGCAGAAAATAAACAGGCAGAATGGAACAGGGTTTAATTATAACAGTCCCTCAGTAACGGCTGCATAATACATCCACCTGCAGCCACACAGGATGACTACTGACGAAGAACTGAGAGAGAGAGAGAGAGAGAGAGAGAGAGAGAGAGTTAAAATTAGGGACAGAAAGAGAGGGAGTGATAGATAAATGCAGAGAGAGAGAGAGAGAGAGAGAGAGAGAGAGAGAGAGAGAGAGAGAGAGAGAGAGAGAGAGATGGTAGCGCAAGATACAGAAATATCTGAGAAAAAGAGAGAGACAGATGGAGAGATAGAAAAATAAACTGTGTGTCCAAATGTTTGTGGACACTTCTAATGAATGCATGTTGCTAATTTGGGGTGCACCCATTGTTGGCACAGATGTGAAATGCACACACACAGCTTGTCTAGTCCCTGTAGAGAAATACTGCAAATAAAATAGGACTCTCTGGAGCAGACTAACTTGAACCTGTTGGCACTGTGCTGCCTAATGCCAGGTGTGGGCTAAAGGGGTATAAAGCCCCCCAGCATTGAGCTGTGGAGCAGTGGAAGAACTGTCCTCTCTGGAATAATGTCTGGTGCTCCATCCAATACTTCTGGAATGAGTTGGGGAGTTGGGGTTGAGGTGGGGTGGTGGCCATCCAACATTCTGACCTCACTGACGCTCTTGTCTCTGAATGCAATCAAATCCTCACAGTAGTGCTCCTCCAAAATCTAGTAGAAAGCCTTCTTCCCTGGACAGTAGAGACAGTTGCTCCCACAAAAGCAGGATCTTTTTAATGTCTTTGGGTTATGTTGGAAAAAAAAAACATGAGGAGGTGTCCCAATACTTTTGCCCTCATAGTGTAGATGGTGAGATAGCGAAACAGAAAGACAGAAAGAATGAGAAAATGAGGGATAGGTAGATGTGAGGTGATGTGTCATTAAAAAGCTACTTCTAGTTCTGATGGTGATTTGAGAGGAGTGAACTGAAGAGAAGCCTCTTGTCTTTAGAGTAAACTGTTTACAATAAAAGAAGAGGAGAGCTACAACTAACACGAGCATCATGAGAGGGACAAGAAGGCCTTAGCTGCAACCAAATTTCAAATGATCACATGCACACACACACACACATACCCAGGCAGGCTGATTTGGTAAGTGATTTGATTACGTGGCCTGTGCTGTGTATGAGGTGTGCAGTAGTGATGAGTGCAGCTGATGGAGCAGACTGTAAAAATCACTGATGCTGCTCATATTAGCATTTAGTGTTAACTCCAACTGAAAGCCAGCTCTCCCTCCTCTATCCCTCCGAAGACTCCCGATAGCTCTCTGATGCCCTCAGTACTGCTGTAGATTTCAGTTCAGTTCTATACGTCTCAGTGTACACGGCCTGGGATTATAATACAGACAACTGAAGTATGTTTTCTGTTGTATTCATGAGGCTGAAGCACGCAGAGCTTAGCGATGGCTGTTGTCGGATCATGTCTGGTTTTAGATCAGAGCTGATTTGAATGTAATAGCCCAGAGCTAATAACTTGAACTTTACAACCATGCAAGTTAAAAAGGGAAGCGAATATCCGAGAAGCATCTGACAATCGCGCTCAGACAAGCTCAGTGGACAGATGGGCTAAAGAAAACGAATGTACCATATAGTGATCATCTGAACAATCCACAGACTGCCAATGTATCAACACAATCAACAATCACAGTTCCAGCACAGTTCTACTGCAATGTGGTATTGTGGGACTGTGTGAAACACGGCTCAAACAGATGGGCCAGTTAGGACCTTACTCAACGCTGCGCAGTGCTGACCAGTGCAGTGGCGTCCGTGTGTAATGGCCCTCTTCTTTTTTTTCCAAGGCTTTGTACGGGTCGGCCTCCTCTAATGGTCGCCATTCCTCAACCTGTCCCTTAGAGTGTACTGCAACCTGAACCTCAACCACAAGCCCACACAAACTCACACATCCACGCTATTGATAGTTCCCAGCGGTGCGGTCTCGGGTTTTGTCCTGAAGGGAAAAATGCACGGCGAGGTATAAAAGCTACCATCAGAAAGCTGGGGGTCATAAAGGGGCTCATTATCTCTTTTGAAAAACGGCGGCGCACAGTTCCCCTAACGAGCTGCTAGCCATTGATTAGTTGCCAAAGTGTTATAGTGTTTAGTAATGGTGTCTGGTGAAACTGCTTTTCCACGCGCTGCTCCGTTAATGGGAATTACCACAGTCTTTGATCCGAAATGGCAGCTAACAACCTTACATATTTATCTACTCAGCCCATAGTGCTTTTCTTATTCTGAGAAGAACCGGAGAGAGAGAGAGAGAGAGAGAATATACCTTCCCCAGATATCACCTCTTTCCCTCGTCCTCTTTTCTCTCTCCGCACCCCTCATTTGTTCAGATTTTAATTTAGATCAAAGGAACATGGAGCACATCACACCTGATTAAACCCAAATTGTTAAACGACTCCATTACAAACACACACACACACACACTTACACACACACACACACACTTACACACACACACACAGAGAATACCATTATTATGCTCATCTTCTCTTGGTGAACTTTTCTGGCTGTGCTATAATTAGTTTTGGCTGACAGGAAAAACACAGCAGTCTGGATATCCATCCTTAGACATGTGCGTGCTCTACAGGAGCATTATTAAAACACTGGGTGGTCTGTTAATATAAACTTTGCCCGCTCGCTCACTGGTTGAACTAACATGGCGTCCTTCAAACTGTGTGCTTAGGCCTATTGGAACAAAGCCGGGTACACACACTCACACACACACACAAGAGGGGGTTTTTCAGACGAGAGCTCAGTTGCTGGATGGTTATACCTGAGGATATAAGGAAGACACTGATGGTCTGCAAAATTTCTATGGCTTGTTAAGATGTATGTTGTGTGTGTGTGTGTGGGTGGGTGTTAAAGGTGCTGTATCAGCAATCAGCAACAGGGGGCGTTAGCTATGTGTTGAACTGCATGCATTGTTAAGGAGTGACAATGTGAGACACTTATAGAGTTTAAAGACACAGGACATACAGACATATCACCAGTGACCCAGTTTCTTTGACAGCTATGCAATGTCCATGCCATAACAGTGCCTCCACCATATTTGACAGATGATAAGGAGTGCTTTAGATCAGGAATTCTTCCTTCGTCTCCTTCTTCTCATCTAAAGAATCTTGTTCCAGATCTGGAAAGCCTTTTTTGATGTTTTCCAGCAGTCTAATCTGACCTTTATATTCTTGAGTGCTACCAGTGGTTGGCCAATAGAAGGGGGGAAAAAAAGCTAAATGACAGGCGCCCTGCAGACTGACCTACACTACCTACCTACTCAGATTACAGAAAGACCCATAGGAATACACTCTCTTACTCCCTACTCATTCTCTCTCTCCATCTCCCCCCCTCTCTCTCTGCCTGTGTGAGCATGAGTCATTTTAACCTTCGACCTTGTTAGTTTGAACTCTGAGAGGACTTAGGATTTATCGCTACACACACACACATACACACACTCACAGGCACACTAAAAGACACTCACACAGCATATGGCGAAGGCGTCATGCCAATTCTATCCTGAGGGACACATGAACTGAGCAGAATGCGTTCCGCTGCTGTGCTCAGCTGTCTCCTCGTACACACAGCCATGCACAAACTAAGACACACACTAACACATGCATTCTCACACATGCATACACACACACACACACACACACTCACTTGCTCGCTGCTGTTCTCTCCAGTAACTCCAGTAACAAGTGTGTGAGAATGACAGTAGCGGTCGTGCAGTGGTACACTGACTAAGGATCTAGGATGCACTGTTGTGGCCGGTGCCTACGTACATAGCTGATCGTGATGACATTCACCGTGAAGCACCGTGCTGTCAGTTTCTCAACATTTGACTGAATCTAAGTAGAAATTAGAACTCTATACATTTCAGATTATACTCCTATCAGGCAGTCACACCATCAATAAACGCCAGCGAACTAGTTTTGTTGACAACCTTGCATGCCCATGCCATAACAGTGCCTCCACCATGTTTAACAGAAGATGTGGAAGATATGCAGACCTCTTCTCTATTCAATCATTCATCTACGGCAACTGCAGCAGAGTCTGACTCAAGGACAATGGACCGCTAGACATAGAAAACCCATCTTAACTATTCTAACTATTATATTAACCCTAAGTAAGGAAGCTTTTCGAATCCGTTGTTCCTGCAGCCGCTAAATGCACCTGTTATCAAAGCGATACTTTCATCTGCTTGCTACCTTAAGAGTCTCCAGTGAATACGTAACTAAGAGTAAAAGGTTAAGCTACAATTTGGGCTTTTACATTGGTTGGCTTAGCTAGTTTGCGTGTGTGTGTGTTTGTGCGCTTTGGCTTGACTGGATATAAACCATATCTAATGACTCTGTTTGGTCATTGATTTAAGCACAGTTCTTTGTGTAGGGGAAGGCATAAATACCCTACTGCATTGCTGAGTTTTGTCAATTCATGAAGTTTATGGCATAAAAGGTTATGGATTTTATTGACAACATAACTTCTTGAAGGACAATGAGTCGTTTCGATTAATGGACTCATTGATAAAATAGAATATTAATAGGTAGGAGCAGGAGTGGACAACATATCCCACACATACGCACATACATTTAGAGTTTGCATTGCTGCAGGATTGTGAAAGCTTCTACTTAACAGGCTTAGTCTATATGTGTGTGTGTGTGTGTGTGTGTATGTAGATGTTTATGCGTATTTATTTATGCAGCTCTACTCTGTATATTATGTGCTCGTCAATAACGCAATTGAAAACTCCCTCAGATCAATCCCACTGATAACTGCAATTACACTTATTGTGTGAAAGTGAATGAAAACAATTAAACATTGAACCACACACACACACACACATACACACACACACTTAGAATTGGTGTGACTTGTAAATGACTTTCCAAACTCAGTAGTAAATACAACAAAGACTGCCTTACAAGTCAACGTGTCCTCAAAAACATCCCTGTGTGTGTATGTGTATACGTGTACGTGTGTGTGTGTGTGTGTGTGTGTGTCAAAAACTCTTCTTTCTTTGTCTTCATTGTGTTTAACATCTTAATCTGCAGCAAACCCCACTGCTTTAAAGACAGCAAAACAAAAGACGGATTATAATTTCAATCTTGGATTTTCTGGGAATAATATTAAGTGCTCTAAGCTGACTGCACAAACTCTGATTAAACATTTCTACACCACTATGGTGTGTGTGTGTGTGTGTGTGTGGGTGTGTGTGTGTAGCCAGGATGCTGAAGCACAAACCCACTGTCTTTCTGCTTCTCTCTCTCTAGAGACTGGGTGAGGATGACAACACACTCATATATCATAACTGTTTGATGTTGCACTTGACTGTTACAAAAAGGTGTCAACACAGGTGTGTACACACACTGAGACGACACGCAAGTGACAAAATGCGAGCCAGATAAAATATAGTGCCGTGTCAATGATTCTGTAAATATTACAACAGGGAATTCTGGATCCACCCAAGAGCGGTGCAAATACAAGCTGATTAGTTGTGATTATTCTGAGAGATACTGTATCGTACTTCTTTTATGAGAACAAGAAGACATCTGTGTGTTCTGATATAACGGCACTGTCAAACAAAAAACTTTGTATCTCCAAAATAGCAACTTTACAAGAGAAGGAAAAACCTTCTTCATTCGTCAGCGTAACGGGATCATTCTGACATAACGTAAAAAACAACCAGATTCACATAATGTCAAAAATGGTAAATTAATTCAGATGGAGATACAAGGTTTTTGCATGTCAGCAACTATATGGTTACTTAAAGCAGCATTATGTGTGGTATAACTTCCTCCTGGGCTCCCTGTACAGTTGGGGCTTTACACATGCATTTCTGGACAAGCTGAGAAGTATATCACAGGATTTTATACAAACATGTGTTACACAGTAAGCCCACCTAAGTTACATAGTGCAGTTAGTAGTGTGCTGAGCCTAGAGTTTCTCCTTATTACAGGTCAGATAGGCATTACAATGATTTTGAAACTGTTATTTTGATATAAAAATTCGACATAATGCTGCTTTAACTGCAGCACTGAGCGATGCTGATAAAATGCAATATCACAATGTTCAGAGAATATCACAGTATTATGGTATCAGGTGATAATCAGGTTAGTATTAGCAATGTTGATGAAGTCATGTTTCCTGAGTACTGCTACTATAAGTACAGGCTTTGAACTTGAAAATATGCTGTGATTAGACTTTTTTTGTTCCACTGTTCCTCTAAAATCACATTATAGTAACATTTTGGGCATTTTTCACTTGAAAATAATTCTTTACATTGAGTCAAAATTTCATGATAGAGTGGACCAACAGACATACAGATAAACAGCTCCAATATGACCTGCAATATATAATAATATATATATATATATATATATATATATATATATATATGTATATATATATATATATATATATATATATATATATATATATGTGTGTGTGTATAATCCAGAGGTGTCCAATCTTATCCATAAAGGGTCAGTGTTGCTGCAGGTTTTTCCTCTAAACAATCAAACAACTGATCACATGTGCCTCTGCTTGGCCGGAATAAAAAACTTGCGGTCACATCAGCCCTTTGCGGACGAGATTGGACACCCCTGACCTATGCTGCTGTAATAGGTGATAGGATGCTCATCATATACTGCTACAAATATGCTCATCATATACAGCTACAAATATCACTAAACGTGTGAGTAAAGATCACAGTGTCAAACACCACCAGTACATAGCTAAAGCAGTTAATGCAGGAAAAAGAGACACACACACACACAAACACTTCTCATACACACCTATAAGTGCAGAATTAGAGCTGTAAATATCTGCAGATGTGTCAAGACTGTAGCTTGCTGTTCTTAAGCTTTTGCACCCTTGAGTAAGGCTTGTTTATCACAGACACCAACGAACACCTCTTTACTGCCACTGTGTACACATGCGACAGAGACCCGGAAAAGCGTGCGAGAGAGAAAGAGTGAGTGTGTTACAGATCCTGGGGAAAGAGTGTGTGTTCTCAGGTGTAATGTGAGGCAGCCAAGTAAAGAGACAACACCTGCTCCTCTGATGAGGACACACCCACTCAAACACACGCACACACAGAACTCAAGAGAGCCACCTCTACGCACCTCGGCAAAATGAACGAGGCAGGTCGTCTTTCACTATGAGAAGCTCCTGAAACTCAGCTCTTCATATTACCTTTAAACAAAGACAGGGAGAGAGAGTCGTGGGAGGGGGGAGAGGGGTATTGGAGGTGCAGACTCTCCTGAATTGACGTTAATGCTGTTAAAAAGCTACAGTTACGGTTCTTCCTGCTGAAATGTAGTCTAATGCACTGGGTCACAACTACAGTACCCATGGTGGCATGTTGAAGGGTAATGAGATTTGTGCAGAGACTGACCCAGTTACCCATGCCTGCAGCAGGAGGGTGAGTGTGTGTGCGTGTGTGTGTGTGTCTGTCTATGTATGTGTGCAGAGGCAGGCACATTTAAAGTTGTATTTTGCTGCTGTCGTGTAAAAACTTGCCTAAATGACAAGAAAGCTTTACAGGAGAATGAAGGGGAAAATGGAGAATAGCAAGTAATATATATATATATATATATATATATATATATATATATATATTAGACATACTGTATTTGATAAGTAATTTAGTATATATACTGGTAGTCAGTTTGCACTATTTCTTGAAATATGCAAAATATGGAATATTTTCAGTAGATAAACTTGCTTAAAGCTCAGAAAACATGCCTATAACTAAGCTAAAATATCAGTTTAAGATCTTTCACTTTTGTTTTGCACACAAAGCATGTTTCAGTGTGTGTGTGTGTAAGCGTGTGTGAACCACCCGAGTGAAAGCATGTCCCATAGACGAGCACAGACCAGAATGGCTGAACATATCTGGGAATGAGAGCGCCGGAGAGAAAACCTGAGACAGCGAGTGTTCACCGTTTCCAATCTAGAATGAACTACCTCTTATTTACACGCCACTGAGCTCTGAAACCGAGCACTAAAAAAGAATCAGCAGAAGAACAGTGAGGGCGACCGGCCTGGAGTCGCACAGTCCGAGAGCAGCAGTCCGCGGGCTGCAATCTGAGAGCATGAGAGTATGAGAGTGGCCAATGCCCCTCTAAAGGGGCAGATCTGTGGGACAGCGTGGTCTTTGTGCTCCATCGCTGTGGAACAATACCCTGCGCTTTTTCTCCCACCACCACCAGCCCCACAGCAACAAAGTAGGCCAGGTTCCCTAGCGCGGCGCCGGTCGCCCCTGACAACCCCAGACTCTCTACAGCTAGCTGGAGTGAGATGAGGGGGGGGAGTGGGGGGTGGGGTTGTGTGATGGGAGGAGGGGTAAGTTTTTCATTCATCCATACAAACACACACACACATACACACTCGCGCTCGCATTCACCCTCCTCCCCGAGTCTAGCAAAACAAAGTCGGCCATGTCAAATCAATCGGCAACGCCCAAGGACATCAATATGGGGCCAATAAATCTCGCCAGAGGGAAGCCCGACCCCTCACCTCAGCGTTGACTTGACTAGCATTCCACTAGCAGGTCTACTAACCCAGCTTGAAGCTGTAAAAGCTCCCAGGAACGCCGCTTGAAGTAAGAGTTCCACTGAAAACCTACCCCTTCTCCCAAATGTAGTCTGCATGGTTATGTTTCGTGTCAGAAGTGTGCTTCTTTAGTTTAGCCCTGAAGGCTAAAGTAGCTGGAGGTAAAGCTGGGCGATGCGGTAAATATACTACATCACGATATTTTAAGACTTTTTTCGTGATACACGATACTTATCATGATTCATGCAAATCCCAGACTAAACACATCCACTGCTCTATTTCTAATTAAACCTAAGTCTAATTACACTGTTAGTAATGAAACCTGCAGCTGATCCATGTTTATTAAGCACTAACAGTCTCCTCCATATGCTTAGAAAATCATATTGTGTGTTACGGATACAACATTTATCACGATACGATAAAATATCGTCATACTGCCCAGCTCTAGTCAGCTCAAATCAGCAGTTCTGCCCCTTCATTCGGCGGTGGGCTCAGCCAGGTGAGAGTGGGCTGTGAGGAGTCTGGAGGAAGGAGGTGCTTGTGCGAAACAGAGGAGGTGGTGGGGGGTAGGTAGGGAGAAAGGAGGAAGAGTTATGAGTGGAAAACAAAGGAGACAGCAGCAGGTTGGCTTGTGAAAAAGTGTGAAAGCCTACCCTAGCAAGAGCACACGAGAGAGAGAGCATATCTGCGAGAGCACACGAGAGAGAGAGAGAGAGAGAGAGAGAGAGAGAGGGAGAGAGCCTAGCGGGATATGACGTCATCTCTGTATATTCCTGCCCAGTGTGTGTTAGATAGCTTCTGAGTGTGTGTCTGTGTGTGTGTGTGTGCACTGATTGTGCCACTGGCTGTTTTTAGCTCCCTATCAGCAGCAGTCACATGACTCACTCCAATTATCACCTCCTGCACCCGCTAACTCCTGCACAAGCTAACGCCTGCTCTCATTAAACACCACAGAAAGCATCTTCATTAGAGAAGCTCAATAAAAGAACTGAGAACGTGTATATGTGTGTGTGTGTGTGTGTGTGTGTGTGAGAGAGAGAGAATGTGTGCTTGTGTGGGTGTATGTGTATGTGTGTGAATAAGAGCACCACATCTAGCACAGCTGGGCTACATCGCCTTGTGCTGAGGTCATGTTAGCTCCAACTCCATCCAAACGTACTCCTACCTACTCTATACTGAACGAGAGAGAGAGAGAGAGAGAGAGAGAGAGAGAGAGAGAGAGAGAGACACACACACAGCGCTTCTGCTTATCTGCCTCATTACCCGTATCTCCTGGAGTCAGTGCAGCACCCCAACACCCCAACTCTGAGATTTCTTGCTGCCTTTTATTTCCCAGACATGAGTCAGGACAGGACCAAACACACACACATACACACACACATACACACACTCCAACGAAATTCCAACTCATCATGATTCACTGTGCAATTCAAGGCTGGGAGTTCAGTAATGAGCCAAGTCTAAACCACATGCATTCTCAGCGGGAGCAAATACCCCCCCACACACTTGCCCATTTCCTGCACACACACACCCCCAACCCTAACCCTGGCCTCAACCTCACTAACCCACAAGAAATGGGTTTGACCTTTGAGTGTAAAGAAACACATTTTTAATAGTTAAAATTCCCTTTTTCAATCACCGTTCACCGCTGCTCCTGACAAAGTGGGTTAGCCTGCTTTTCCCCTGCTTTTCCTACACAGTACCAACTGCGTGCACACCCCAATCGCGGCTTATCCTGATGGATGGTGGGGTATTACAGCTGTCAGCCAGCAAACCTGAGTGTATAAGCATCAGCCAGCCAAAAAAAGGGCAAAAGTGGTTTGCAGACAGTGTTAGGCATGGATTAACCCATGGATGAATTCTACGCGATCATTAAACACACATGCTTAGCTTTGAAACAATAACCTCTCCCATCCGGCAGACAGAGCAACTCAATTACTTTATAGAGGGAACACAGCAGATACAGATTTGGGCATTGGGGGGCGGCAGAGAAAACAAGAGGCCAGAAGTATCGTGGTGTGTCAGTTGGGAGACGGGTGGTTAGCAGCAGACAGAGAGTCAGGAGAAGGAGACAGAGACAGGGTCGTGGAGGATGCCACTAGAGGGCAGACCAGAGAACACTGACCAGGTTTTAAATCATACTGATCTCTCTCCACAGCTGTTCAGACAAACATATTTGTCACTGTGCAGCGGCAACGACACTTGTACGTGCAGATGGGAGTAATCGCGGACTTGGTCACACAGCCTTCCGTTAAAACTTCCCGCCATCTTGTTTATGCTTAGCATATTCTGGTGGAGACTGAATACGTCATCAAATACAGGTTTGAAATATCAGTCAAAAGGTGACTGGTGTAGTGTAGTGGCTAACAACACCACCTGCCCAGTGTCAGATTGGGCGACCACCCCACCCTACACCAATAAGCTTGAAGTCCTTGAGCAAGACTCCTAACACTAGAGACCTGTGTAACTTCTAGAATGCCTGACCAACTACGTGCTATAATAAATGCTAAAGCATGAAAATACTAAACCAAATAATAATATATTGAGTCATTAAGTAGATAAATATAAAAATCTGTGCGTATCAATACTACTTTTTTTGGGATTCACCAAAAAAATACGACCACCAATACGGCCGTGCTTCTATCATTCACACATCTGCCATTGGAACACAAATACTGCAAAGAGCTCCTGCAGAGCAGCCTAAATCACACACACACACACACACACACACACACACACACACACACACGTAAACAGACATAGCCACATAGTATCTTGCCTCCGCACCAGAGCACTGAGAGATTTGGTAGAGCTTAAAATAAACCATGAACATGGCAGACAACACTGCACACTACTCACACAGACCCATACGCACACATTACACACACTTCTCGCAGAGTTCTCCAACCACTACTCCCATCTGTCCTCTCTTTACCTTTTCCGTACTCTCCCCTCTCTCTCTCCCCTTGAATTCCTCACATTGCTGGTGGACAGAATTCTCCTCCCTTCACCAACCCCTCTCAAGCTGTCCCGCACTATCTCTCCTGTCTGTCTCAGTACTGCGCTCGCTCTCTCATCAGCCCCCACTGATTGAAAGCAGGCTCTGCTGCAGCCAGCCCACCCCCGCATTCTTATAACAAGGCTAACAAGGCACACACACACACATACACACAACCTCACACACACACACACACACATATATATATATATACATTTCTATATATTTGTATGCACACACACAGCAGTCGGCGCAGGGTCTGACCTCGGTTTGCCAGGGTTCTGCGGTCAGGCTTGTGTGTGTGCTGAGCATGAGAGTTTGCCTTTCTGACCGCGGGCGCGCTTCTCCAGCGGTCACCCTGTTCTGCTTCAGAGGGCAAAATCACAAAACTGCCTTCATTCAGCTAGAATGACAGAAACTGAGAACAGAGAGAGAGAGAGAGAGAGAGAGAGAGAGAGAGAGAGAGATATGGCCATGAGATAGCACAGTCCTTTGGAGTTCTGGCGATGACCACAGTCTGATAAGACCTCACAACCAGACACACACAAAGCATGATAATGAGTTTCCTGTAATTAAACGCTATTACTACATTAATTGTGGCTTAATAATACTGTCTGGGCTATTAAACACATACTACACCAACCTCTCTCTCTCTCGCTCTCTCTCTCTCTCTCTCTCTCTCTCTCGTATTTATAGCTCAGTATGTTTAGCATAGCAATGTGTGCTCCATCATACTACAGAAACCAGGGCAATCACATACATTCTATGTCCAACTGTTTGTAGACCCCCCTTCTAATGAATGCATTCAGCACCCATTGCTGACACAGAAGAGGGGTATCAAGCCCCCCAGCATTGAGCTATGATGCAGTGGAACTGTGTTCTATGATGGAATGATGCTGCTCCATCCAATACTTTTGCTCATATCGCTGAATGTGATCAAATCCTCACAGCGATGCTCCAAACCCTAGCAGAAAGCCTTGAGAACAATGTATGGGCAGGCGTCCCAATACTTTTGTCAACATTTGCGTAGATATTAATCGAAAGGGTTGGATTTGAAAAGTGCAGACACTGCAGAAACACTTCCAACAGAACACTGTTCAACAGTCCAACACTTGTTGTCTCACTCTCCTTCTCACACACACTTAAACATGCACACACACACACACACATACGCTCACTCAAAGTGAGAGAGGAATCCGAGTGACCTCTAACAATAAAAAAGCCTGAAAGAACACAATCCGGCAGTCACCATGACACCAAGGCATCCCATAATAATCCTTTAACACTCTAAAGAGGCTTATGCTGGGAGAAAGAGAGAGAGAGAGAGAGAGACAGAGAGGCAGGAAGAGAGAGAGAGAGAAAAAGGGTGTGCGAGAGAAAGAGAGCGTGTCTTGGGCTTTTGTTTGTTTAATGCATTACTGGGTCAGCATTCCAGCCTCGTTTGGCAGTCTGGACGGTGCACCACTGCCAGAACCACAACACGGCTGGATCTAAAAGCATCCAGAACCGCCAGCGCTCACCACCTCGCTCACGTCTAATCGAATTCATTACTAAGTGCAAACACAGCTCCGGTGTTTGATCTTAAGCAAAGCACTTATCTGTGTTAAAAAAAAAGGAAAAAAAAAAAAAAAAAAAAATTTAACGGCTAGCTTCAGCCAAGTCCAACTACATACCTTTTCCAAATATAACAATCTCGGATCAGGCCACGGGATGAAAAGCAGCTGTAGCCTGGAGAGGAGGACTATTAGGAATGGACTGCACCTTCTCGCACACACACCCGCCCTTTAATGAGCGAGCGAGCTCATCCTTGTGTTCAGAGGTAATCCGTGCCACTGTCTGCTATAGATCTACCCAAACAGCCTCGGGCTAGAAACTTCAGCGCGTCCTCTCATCTCTCAATCTGGGTCAGAGAGGGCCAAACGACATGAGCGGCCTGCTCACATCACCTGAAAGGAAGGCAACTTGGTGTGTATGCACACAAACAAACACACACACGTGGTTCAGATTCAAAAAAGAAGAATTTCTCCAGCCGCTCACAGCAGCTCCGGGTGAAGCCCGCTGCCATCTTTACGACCATTTCATTCATTTTAGACTGACCGTAATTGACCCTGGACCTGATTTTGAGCTCCACTGATTTTTATGGTGGGTCTGCTTTACTGAAATTGTGTAGGACAACATCTGGGAATTGACATGAGTGAGTGGAATTAGTGAGCGGCTGTGCAATGCGAATATGGACCAAATATGTGTGTTCTGCGTATGCTGCTACATACTGAGAGTGTCATGCACGTTACAAACAGGCTGATTAATCAGAACGGGACTGGTTAGCATCGTTTATGACCTAAATCCTACATTTATATGATGATTATATGCATACCCTGCATACCCACAGTCAGCTGTGATTGGTCCAGGTGCACATAGTAAACAAATGACATGTAGAACAGTTTCCTCTCCTAAAGAACCCTTGAAGGGCCCCTTTTTTATCACATGTGATCTGGCCTGACTAGCAAAACCCCTTCTGATGATGCATATTGAAGGGTGGAGGAGCTTGAGACGAGCCCTTTCTGTTTAGCCCTTAAAAATCCACCTCAAAACTCTTTCTAGTTCTCCTTTTTTTAGAACGTCCTCCCGTCTTCAAGGTACATCTCCATTTTTCCTCCTTGAGGTTTTACAGTCTGGCCAGAGTGTTCCTTTAAAGTCAAATAGATGAGGCAGGGGGGACATCAGGCTTCCATCTGACCTTTTATGTGTGTACTGAACTCCAAAAGAGCAGAATATGTTAGTGTCATATGCTTAAAAAAATAGCTTATTATACATAGCACTAAAAGAACACCTATATTAAAGGCGCTGGGCATGATTCTGGAGAACGACTGTAGATTGTTTGAAACAGCTAAATAAACACACCCCTCCTTTCAGTGCTCCTTCAGAAGCTCCGCCCCCTCCAGATGTTTGTGGCCATAAAACCCTTCCCAAATGTTGTTCGATCGAACACCATGATAGAATGTCAGTGAGAACCACAGCATGGCAAGTAATTAGCTTTGGTCAGGTCGGTTGTCGGATGTAGCAAACTCTTGCTACCATTGTTGCGGCTAAGTGAACTAGCTGGAATTATCTATCACAAACAGTCTCAAACCAGACTAAGTAATATCTCGGTTCTGAGCTATTTCTGTTAAACAGCAAACATAAGTCAGTGTGACCACCTATCCAGCAGAAATAGAGCTACAGCCTCTTCCCTTTTCATGTCTTTCCGTATTCAGAGGTCTCGCCACTCTTCACTGACTCTATGGTGGTCAGTACAGTACTTGACTAATCATTTCTGCCGGATCTCTCTATTCTATTCATATAAAACCACGGTGTTCTGTTCGTGTACTGTAGTGTAATACGTGGTATCATGCACTCTGACATACCTGCCAATAGCAAGACCTACTCAAGGTGAGATAAGATGCTTTTTAAATCCTGGAAATCCTCCCATGTATGTCTCACTCTTTTCATTTGTCCAACTCTCTCTCCCTCTCTCTCTCTCTCTCACACACACACACACACGCAGGCTCTGCCACACAGACTTCATTACTCTGCATCGATCTGACAAAACAAAGACCCTGAAAGCATCGATCACAGTGCGTGTGTGGGTGTGGGTGTGGGTGTGTGTGTGTGCGTGGGTGGGTGCCTATATGTGTGCACGCTCATGGGTGGGTTCGAGTGTTGCTGTATGAAGAGGCCTGAACAAAAGCCCGTGCATACAGGCTGGTTGTTGTTTCAGCTGCTGTATCCTCTGTAGTTTAATACAGTCCTCCTTTCCACACAACTCTTAATTATGCATGGCTCTTCCTGCTAGCAATTCAATAATTAAGTAGGTGTGCTTCGGGTTTGTCAGCATGCTCGTCTCCGGTTTAAAGTCTGGAGTCCTTTACGATAGGATTCGTCAGACAGAACTAGACCTGGAAGTCTAGGAGACGCCATAGGATCGACACAATGCATTGCTGAGATATATGTTATAATAACAGTTAACCCACATGGGATCAAAGTGTATAAAGCACTAGGATCCCATGTATTTACTGTTGACATTTTTTTTCAACAATTCTGGCCAGGCCAGCAAAACCTCCTTCATGTTGATGAACTCAGCGCTCCCTGTGCGGCCCTCAAAATCCACCCTAGGAGAGTTCTCATTTTCCAAACCTCCTCCCTCCTTCCAGATACGTCATGGTGTTTTCTTGCAGAGGGTTTTCTAGTCTTGCCAAAGTGTCCCTTTAAAGTCAAATTTTCACCGTTACTTCACGCTCCTGCTCATATTTAGCACGATTTATCATATCGTATTATGTGAAAGGTGAGCTGTGTCACCGTGCCCCACCAGTGAGCAGGGAAACATAATACTAACCAATACAAAGCCCCTCCCACCTGCTTCTACAGCAGGTTCTCATTTTACCAAGCAAAGATCCACTTAAGCATTCAGGTCACTCTTTCTTTTTATATAGAACCACGGCATTTCCTAAAGAACCACAGAAGGACTCCTTTTTACCCCCTTAGAAGCTGTAATTGACCCCCCACTTCGTCACCGTGATCATTAACATCAGCTTAACAGGTCCCAAAATTGAACCTTGTGGGTCTCCTCATGATAGGCAAATATAAATTGTTACCAAATCTTTCAAAACTGTTTCTGCATTATGATTAATAACTGAATAGTAGACCTAGGGTGTAAATTGTTACGGGTGGGATGTATGCCAGTAAAATACATCACAGTAGGGCTAAGTAATTAATGTGGATTCTATATCTGGGCTCAGTAAGCTGCCACTGTTGGGCACTTGAGCAAGGTCCTTCACCCTCTCTGCTCCCTGGGTGCTGGAGTTGGCTGCCCACCGCTCTGGGTGTGTGTGTGCTCACTGCCTCTAGTTCACTAGTGTGTGTGTGTGTGTGTGTGTGTTTACTACCACAGATGGGTAAAATGCGGAGCACACATTTTGCTGGACATAGTGCCATGACAAATATGTGCACCTTCACCTCTAATCAATGTGATCTTGCCCAATGTTGATTTTTTTTCAATTCTGTATATATATATATATATATATATATATATATATATATATATATATATATATATGTATAATGCTAAACATGCTATATATTCTGTATATATGCGTGTGCACTTTCCTAATCATACTGCATTTACCAGCCTTAACCTTGATAATGGCCTAGAACTCTTTAAGCTCGCAGACTTACACATTTAAGCATGTTTTAAAAGAAAGGCGCCTAGAGAACTTTTAAGTACTGTGTTACATTAGAGCTAATCCTTCATTCCGGTAAAGGCTTTTGTCACTCCAATTATTGCAGTGACTAAGTAGACCAACTATGCACAAAGAACACAACTCACAATCAGCGCAGACTTCAAAAAAGACAATTACACATTTGTTCATTCAGTCAAAACATGTTAATTAGGGGTTGGACTTAGGAGTTCGTATTAACATAAAAAAAAAATTAACAGAACAAAGACAACTGAGTTCCCAGAATATCCACTCCTCTGCTTTCTTCTCCCTCTCCGGAACGCACACAGCCGCGTACACACACTAACACATACGCGCTCTTGTCTGTGTTCCCGTAACCATCCTTTAATTCCAGTTCAGTCAGCCCATAGAGGAGCGCTGAACCGAACGCTGATGACCTCAGCGCTGCTCTCTGATTGGGCAGACTCGCTGGCCGACAGTGCCCGTGTCCCATGCAAACAGAAAAAGGCGCTCTGTTTCACTCTCCCTCCCTCTCTCTCTCTCTCGCTCTCTGGCCGTCTCACTCTCTCGCGCTCTCGTTTTGTGAAGGCACATTAGTGCTTGTTTCGCTCGTTTATGAAAACAGTGGAGCTTGAAGTCCCCTTCCGCGTCCTCTGATCGGAAGTGATCAAACACATACCTCTGGAACAGTTCATTTCACTCTCGCTCATGTGTGTACAAGTACAGTCGCAAATGCAGTGTGTGTGTGTTTGTGTGTGTGTGTGTTCTCGGCAATGATGTAATCACCTTTCACCCACCACATCTCCTTCTGATCGCATTCTCTCTTTCGCTCCCCACAGATCAAACGAGCAAACGAGAGCTCCATCAGCGCAGAAAAGATAACACACACACACACACACACACACACACAGAAGCTACAAGCAAATACTATATAAGAACTGGGCGCTCAGAAGACGCCGTTTTTAACTTTTCGGAGAGGGAAAAAAAGCTGAAAATCAAAGCAAATGACAAACCTGTATGTTAAAAGAGTTTTAGAACTGCAGCTCTGCCTTGCGTGCAAAAACACAGAACAAAGAAAAATGATGAGAAGAAAGGCTTGTCAGAGGAAAAGGATGGAAAGTATTAAAAACTATGAAAGTGGTGAATGACTAGTTCTGACTTCTCCAGCCGCTGTTGTTCTGACACTGTGTAATCTTGTCATCTTAAAAGAAAAGGGTTCAGTAGCAGTGCAGAAGCAAAACTGTGGAACATCTAGGCGACCCTCAAGATGTAGTGAGAACTACAGTCTTATTTCTTAGCGAGGGTTTTACACGAGGAGGTGGAAATCTCGGCATAAATGACTGAGGTGGGAGGGGCTACTCGATTTATGCACTGCCATCACCAAAAAACACCCAAAAAATGTGACGATAATCAGTCTTATGATCATAAAATGCTGCAGAAGTGTCACACCTCTGAGGAGCCATCCTCTTTCTCAGCCTCTTGATTTGACTGAGGTTTGCCCCGGACTTGCTTGAACGACCTGAGGTCTCTGTGTCATGCACAGCGAAACTAAATGCCTCCTCAAGCATCTCCAAACTTATTTAATTATTCAGTTATCGAGGTAAAATGTTCAATTAATCGTCATACTGATATTGAGGTCACATCACCCAGCACTACCTAATACTAATATTTTGAACAGAACCTTCTATTAGTCCCATATAGCAGTGATTCGGTGTCTTGGGTGATATGGCAGAACTGTTTTGGTACTTATGTGGCTCCATCTTTTTTTTTTTTTTAGGAATTACTTAAAGAACTGGGTCGTCCACTGTCACACAAAATCTCGTCATTTCCAAAGTGACAGCCCAGGAAAACACATCCATAACTTTCTATTAAAGTCAATGTAAAAAGAGTCATTTTGGAGCCTTTCTATTGGCCCAAAGGATCAACTGCCAGATTCACATCATGTTTCCATACATATTTTTCTTTTATGTTTTCCACAAATGGAACCTTTTGAAAAAAATAAGAAGCCTTTAAAGTGTATGAAACCTTCACATCATATGAAGGTCCTATACCAACTCATTTGCATTATGTAGGGCATCTTCTTCACACTCTATTGTAAACACTTCTTTACACTATTGTAAACATGGTTGGTCTGCTGAAGCTCCGTTCACTGGAAGTGTTTTTTAGGGGAAACCTAAAGTGGTTCTTCTATAGCATTTGCTCCAAAGAACCCTTTTGGGACCTTTAATTTAGGAGTGTATAATAACTACTCATTATAACCGTGTGGGGGCAACTGTGGCACCATTACAACGGCATGCGTAAACAGGCCCGCTTTCTGAAGAGCAAAGACCATGGAAGCCACCAAATGGTTCATCCCTCTCTGAATAACCATGCCTTTCCTAAAGACCCCTTGAAGAAGCCTCTTTCTGTCAGACTGTACTAGTGCTTTGTCAGCAGATTCTCGCGCTGTTTGTCACACTGACTGTACCTCCTCCTTTCCAGCTGAAAAGAAAAGGGAAAGAAAGGAAAGTGGGGGTGAGGGGGGGAGAGGTGAAAGTTTTCATCCTCGAGTCATTTGCTTAAAAAAGGAGGTGATGAATGAGTGTTAGCGAAACAAAACATCCTCCTCATGTTAGACAAGAGGCTCCTGCTAATCCACATACAGGGGTTAACCCCCCCCCAGGCACGGGGAGAAAGAGAAAGAGGGACGAATAAGAAGAATGAGGTGTTCTGGCCTCCATTAGCCAAAAAAAAAGGGACGGTTAATAATAGTATTAACAGTGACTCAACATCAGTCTGAATGAAAAAAGGATGAGAATGCAAATCAAATAAGAGCTTTAGTCAGTGCGCAACAGAAGGGGGTCACAGCGGGTCAGCTTTCAGTTCTAAAGAACACAGGAAACTAATGTGTGAGTCAACACCGATATCAAGTAACTCCCGTTTTTTTGTGAGTAAGATATAACAAGTAGCAGCCTTACCGTACACACCACACACACACAGACACACACAGACACACACACACACACACACACACACATCGATGAGAACTGGAAATTCCCCTCAGGCTGTGAAATGTAGACTCCCAGTGTGAAATCTGAAGCTGCGGTTGTCTCTTTTGTTTTAATTGCTTCAGGTCAGTGTATGTGTGTCTATGTGTGGGTGTGTATGATGTGTGTGTACTATCTATCTGTGTATTCCCACAGTACAGAGGAGAACGCCCAGTAGCAGTTTTCAAATGATTCGTCTACAGTCTGATACTACAGTCTGCAAGGAGCCCATGAATGAGTAATGGAGTAAAATAAATAAATAAATAAACAAACAAACAAACAAAAGAGAGCGGTGTACGGACTCACACACAGGGCACAGCGTAACATGAACTTTTAGGTAGTACGAGGTTTCAGGTTGTATATGCTTTTGGCCATGTTTTCATATCACAGAGCTGGGACCCCCTGGCACTTTTAAGGACACTTTTGTGTACATAAGTCATGTATTACACACTGATGTGGTTTTATTCACACTTCTGATGGCTGTAACATAGCACATGTGTTTTGTAGCACAGTTTTGAAGCACTTAAACAACTCACAGTAGTAGCTAGCTATGTTACAGTACAACCTCCTTGATGGTCGGCATACCGTGTCCGTTTGCTTAATGCCTGTATTGGAAAAAATGCCACCCAATACAAAAGGCAGAAGAATCCCAGCATTTCTAATTATTTTCAGCGTTTTAAAAAACAAACAATCGGCCAATTAATGGAGAAAACGATCAGCTGATCTATCTATAATAACAAATAATCATCAGTGTTTTGATGTTATTTATTATTATACATATAATATACATATATATCACATATACTGTGATACTGTAAAACCGTGGTATATTTCTGAGCCTCCACACGGTGGGTTGGTTTAACACAGTATTAAAAGTCAATATTAGAAATAAATAAGTAACTAATGTACTTTAGTTATTATGCAAATAAATATGTTTACATTTTGTCATTCTGATATTACCGCTTCTAGTGTGTGGTCAAATAAATGTGCCATGTTTCGAACCATATAGAGCTTGTATTAATGTCACTTAATGCTAAACTGCTAATAAACAGTAGGCATGGGTACAAAGTCTACAGTTACATTTCTCAGCAGATTTCAGCTCTTTAAGCTGCAAGTAGGTTTGGTTGTAAGATGGGTGATATGGTCAAAATATTGCCTCATGATAGATTAAAGACATATAAAAGGTGCAAGCCATGCACCACCTCCAGCAATAAAAGCACATCAGTGTGTGTATGCCATGACTTATATACCTCCAGCTCATACTGAAACATGAGGCTGGCCAACGCCAGTATATCCGTATTTGATGGATGTTCAAGTCCTGATGATATCCACACTATTCTCATGAAGGCACATTGTGAAATATAGTGATGCGAAAGAACTGTGTGGAGGTGTTAGATTATATCTGTGCTGAGAGTCTGAAAAGTCCTGCAAATTAAAAGAGACATTACTCAGGTCTGAGGTTGTCTGAGGCAACTTCCCAGCAGCTCGGGCTTGGTGTAAATTTAGGGGGGGGGGGTTATTTCACGACCCATTGTTCTCGGTGAGACAGTATTCTTTGTGAGTGAATATGATAGAAGGCATCACAGGTCACATCTAACTGCTGAATCCACACATCCGTGTGTGTCTCCATCCTGCTGACGTCAGCTCCTCTGGATCTTTGTACTGTGATTAGGCCTAACAGGCCATATGGATGAGGAGGAGGAGGAGGGGGGAGGGGGGAGTGGGTGTTGGATTCATGCTATTGATCGCCTGCATGGATATGGGCTGCTCTAATCAATGCTATCGATTAGAGGATGTTTCATCCGTGTGTGAAACCCCGCCGGCGCTTTTCAGACCGCTAATATTTCACAATAAACGGACACTGCTGCTTCTAAACAAGGACTACCAGAACTTGTAGCACTCTCGGCTCCTCTCGCTTATGCACACCACTATTACCACCACCTCCCCACCTCACACTTCTTAAACACAAACCTCTCACTTTCACCCTCCCCCTGTTGCCTGCTTTTCACACAAACACACTCTCACACACACACACACACAAAAAAAAACAAGCCCCCCTCCCCCACAGGCAATCTTTTCCCACTGGCATCTAGCGGACAAGCAGCTTGAAAGACAGACTCCTGCAATAATCCGCCACTGCTGTCTTGCTGGAGCTCAACCATTTGTGATGTGGGGCTGTGTGAGTATTAGAACTCCTCAGTACCAAGCAATTAGGGGCTTGAGGAAAAGCAGAGGCTTTTGGCTTTGTCTGAAACCACGAAACCACTTTCGTTGTAGAGCGCAGGTTTTGAATGATTGCCAATTCTGTTCCCTATGAAAGGTCCTGTTTGCACCTTTACATTAACCCCCTGAAGTCCACCATGTTGCCAGCACCAGCACCAGTCTATCATATTACTTAATAACTTTGAAAACATCTGGTGTAGAGACTTGATGAAAATTGCAATTTAGAGTGGAAACACGTGGCTTGTCAGCAAACTAAAGTTACAGTTTCATATTAATTCAAACATTCATATTGTAGCCATGGAAAATGATGATTCTTTCTGCTTCTTTTTGGCTCCCACTTTGTGGGAGGTTTATGCTGTCATTTATAGAAAATATAGAGAAAATATGAGAATTTCCTGTCCTTTTTTTACTCTATTTATGCTTATCTGCATATTTTCTAATGAGATACAGTGTTTCTACAAGCTTACAATCTATTATTCATAACATATGACTTCAGAGGGTCAACATCTGATCACCATCAATCATCCAATCGTTGTCTAATAATCAATGACACATGATACCACTCTTTTTTCTGACACTGATATCGCTTCTTTAAAAAACCTCTGTGCTCTTTCTTAAGATGAGCATCTAAAAGCAGGCTGCTCAAACACCACAGGAGGAAGCACACAGCTAACAGTGAGGGTGTACCAGTTCAGAATAAACTGAAATGATTCATTCTTTTTTTCTGTCCGATTTCTGATCCAGCTTATTCTGCTCATATCAACCATCTCTAATCGGATGAGACCACATTCCGGCCAAGAGATGAGCTATTGTTCGTCTTTTTAATGCATCTGTGGGCAACATCCAGATACAGGACCCACTGCAACAACAAGTGTAAACAGGGCCATTGTGTAGCGTTCCTGATCTTCCGAACGCGGCATATGTGCGTATACGTTCCAAATGACATCCGCCTTTACCTTTGAGCAGAGCCTGTCCCTCGGCGATGACATCACTGACGATCACGCTGTACTCTTGCTGGGTGAAGGCTGGCTGGCACAGCATGGCCCCGCTTCCCTGCGCCACCACCTGCCAAAAAAAAAGCCAGAGCACACGGCTTAATCACTGCCATTAACTAGCGTTAATGAACATTAGCCCACGGCTTGTCCAAGATCATGCGATCCCCTCTGCACGCAGAGTGTCAGATGATTCATCGATGGACACAGTGACCGCAGCTCATCACTGTAGAAGATGGAAACAACGTGAGGTAATTCTCTTGCTGTGTAAAACAAAGCACAGTGGGATTAGCCCTCATCACAGCAAAGCCCACATCAGTTCTCTTCATGACCTCTTAAGACCACTCAGAGAGTATTTCAGGGGTGTAGCACTAGCGGATGGAGGGCAACTGATTTGAAAAAAAAAAAAAGATGGAAAAATGTATAATTATTAATAACCTTCTCTCCTCTTTCTACATTATTCAGAGTGTCTCCTGAGTGTTGTGTCCCCTGAAGGCCTGGCGTTCGCTTGTCAACCCCACCCCCCTCCTTCTATCAAATCCCCCCCCCCCCCAAACACACCACCCCTTCTCCCCACCCCCCATGGCACGGAAGCATCTGTTGTTTTGGAGTGGGTGTAATTAGACTGATGAGGTCAGAAGGGCGAGACATTAGGCAAGCCGAGCTGACCGTCAAACACACGGTCTGGCTTTACAGACCAGGTCTGGAGGAGTGCTTAATGTACACACTTACACACACACACACACATGTCTGTTTTTATACTTTGTCGGGACATGAGGTCATACATGTGTCCCATATGTATGATATATGTGACTACTTATGTGTAATAACATAACAATAACCCTGATATAACTGTAGACACCAAAATGTAAATAAAGACATAAAGAAATCAACAAAAGTGACATTTATGGCTAATTTTAATAAAAGTCGACTTTGACCTATGACCTGTGTGAGTTTCTGTACATACAAACTATGAATTAAAGCCTTAATTCCTTTTACATTAACCTTTTCTAACCGTTTGTAACTGTCCCTTTAAGACTCTTCCAGTAACTAAGCTCTGTTCTCATTGGCCACCCTTCATTGTGCCTCATTCAAACAGCAGCCCAGACAGAAACCCTCCTTATAACTCCAGAATAAATGGGATGGGCTTAACTGCTGTATGCTGAATATGAGAATAACGTAAACAAGTTTTTTTTTTTTTTTTTTATGTGTGACATCACAAAATCAATGAATTCAAAAAGGGACTGTATTTAAAGCCTCGTTTCCATATATGGACTGTTTGACATGGCACAGGCTCCTCAAGTTCCTCAAGTTCCTTAAGATCTTAGCTTTGTTCTGAAATGATGAAATCAAACATAGAAACACACAAATAAAAAGTCCTCCCAACACCTGTATGCAACCCCCCATCACACCCCCATCAGCACTACATGAGGGCCGAGCCTGATCAACACGGTCAACACAGCCAAACTTCTACCCCTGATAGCCCACATAAACCATACACCGCTAGACACCAGCATAACCTACTAAAGCTGCTCTGCGAGCTCAGGCTCGGAATCAGCGCGACACACACCCTATGTCCCCTGGTGTGGGTAAACGTGTAGATTTGGCCTGCGCGGGGTGAATTAAAAGATCAAAGCCGGCCAGTATTGGGTTCCTGATGTCCGCTGTGAACTGGCCTCTTTGTTTCTGGAGCGAGATCAGAGGCAGAGAGGAGAAGACTGGCCTTGTTTGTTAATGAGGCGGCCGATTCACCAAACATGTTAATTACTTGTTACCTCAAAGGGTGCTTGAGTGACCCGTTAACTCTCTCTGTTACAACACGACCACCTGATAGACCCACTTGCTTTGATTTCCGTCCGCATGGTCACTGACAGCACAGGCCGGGTGACTGCAGGTGGTCGGACACTGGTCGTATCCCGCCTCTCGTTTTGGTGTCTGTGCCGGTGCCAACTTGTCGTGCCCCATAACATCGTACAGCGTGGAGCAGTGGCGTCTGCCCCGCTGCTGAAGCAAACAGCACCACAGACTTTGCTTTAGAAATCTTCTGCTTTTTAAAACTGTATCGTCAGCAGCTGCTCGGCAGTGCGCTGTCGCTGCGTGTCAAATATCCGTGCAGATGGAGGGAAGGGGCCGAGACGGCGGCTCGAGCGCTGGCTCCTGCTGACATCTGGGCTTGGGGAGGAGGAAACAGTAGAGAAGCGGAACGGGATGAAGAACTTGGAGACGAGTGGGGCGTTCGAACCCGTCCCACATGCTCGTAGCCTTTAATCGTGTTTCCTTCGCGATCTGTGTGTGGAAGTCTCGACCCCCAGCAAGAGAGCATCATGGGTAACAAACCCCCAATCTTATCAAAAGCATGGGGCAGAGGGCTTCAAACGAGCTTGAGGCAGTTACACACTCACACACACACACAGAGGTGTGTATTTCTATCTTTGTGGGGTATTACCATTGACAGCTGTGTCAGCGTAGCTTAGTGGTGCTGTGCTGACCATCCTTAAACCCTAACTCTGACCCTCTCAGGAATGAAAAGCACATATGCATACATGTGTAAGGTATAAAGGTAAGGGGGATAAAGGGTTATTTGGGTGTCGCCACAGAAGAACCATTTTTGGGTTCCACAAAGAACCAAGTGTGAAGAACTAGCTTATACATACATAATCATATACATCTTTCACTGTGGCTCAATGGCCTTTCCATCATAGAGAAGAGCCATTTATCCAGATAAGGAGCCGTTTAATCATCCAAATGGTTCTTGAAGTCGTTACGGTTCCTCTGTCTTTCACACAGAACCCTTGAAGAACCCTTGAAGAACCCCTTCCCAGCTGATCAGCCAGCTCGCACAGAAGTTAAAAATTAAACTGAAATCCAGAGACCAGGCTGACGACCCAGGCTGTGGTCTCTCACACACACACACACACACACACACTCTCTCTCTCTTTTCAGCACATGTAGCTACAGTTATTAGTTCCCTCAGTCCTCTGTCCGTCCTCGACTGAGGCACGCCTCGTTTCTCTGTGCCCACAGTCAGCTCTGAGGGGCATCTCACATTAGCCCCTCTCTCTCTCTCACATCACACACACACAGTATTCTAATGTTTAACGCGGTCTCGGTTACCCCCTCTTTACTCTACTACTCCTGCAGGACGGAGCCCCCCCCCCGGTCCTCCTCCGGCCCCTCTGTCCGTCCTGCGCCCCCTCCGCGCAGCTCTCCATTAAAACTGCGTGTCTTCTCTCAGCTCGACGCGAAGCCCCCCCGCGCTCTGGACCCCGGACCCCGGTCCCCGGACCCCGGTCCCCTTCCGTCGTAGCTAGCTAACTTTCAACGACAGCGGTCTAAAAAAATAAAAATGCGCATCCATCGCAACCGCCATCCCCCACTCCCAACCCCCCTCCAGCACGGGACGCTTGAAGCGCTGCGTTTGCAGCGGGGCTGACAACGGCCAGGCGGCGAAGCATCGCTCCCCCAACCTCGCTCCGCAAGCACGCTGTAATCATGCCGAGCCGGGGTCGCCCTGTGTGAGGACACACACTTAGGCTAAGCTAGGAGCCCCCAAGCGAACAACACACCCGAGCCAAAACGCAAACGCAGCCCTGTTTCCTCTTACCTGCAGAGCGGCGAGGAGCGCCAGCAGCATCGCACCTCCTCTCCGGTCCATGGTTTAAATTCCGCCCTCCGTGAACGAGCTGCTCGGGTAAAAGGATGGTTATAGTGTTCCGTGAGGCTGCATGCAGCGTTTCTCTCCCCCTCTCTCTATCCGCTCTCTCTCTCTCTCTCTCTCTCTCTCTCGCTCGCTCGCTCTCCTTCTCGCTGGCTCGCTGCTCGTGGTCTGCTGCTGGCGCCGCCGCTGCCGCTCGTTCACCTCGGCCGAGTGAACAGCGCCGCCTCTCTGTCTCCCCCTGGCGGATGCGGGCGAGGAGCTCTTCCACTCAGCAGGGAACCTAACCGTGCAGCGTCCACAAGCCTCTCTCTCTCTCCCTCACTCACTCAGCCTCCGGAAGTCGGTGTGTGTGAGGAGGAGTGACAGACGGCGCCTCCCTCAGCGCGACAAAAGGAAAATCTTCTTTCTTTAACCCCACCCAGTCCTCCTCCTCCCCTCCTCCTCACCCCCGCCACCAGCACCACCTCCTCCTCCTCCTTTTAATGCTTCCTAATCGTCTGGGAGATTTGCAGGCTCCGAAGTGGTAAAGCGCCTCCAACACGTATGGGGGCTCTTCCAACTGCGTGAACGCGCACTGGAGGGAAATGTAGCAAAGCGCTGTTTTTAACGCCTCAGACTTATCACACAGTGTATCACACCATCGCTGCCCAAACTCAGTGTGCATCTCTGAAATGGTCACGCTGTAAGAGATTAAAGCATTCTTGGCTTCTGAGGGTGCCACAGAATGAATGCACTGAGGGTTTCAGTCCCTCATTCATTTAGAAATGATGAGTGTGTGACCTTAATTGGGCTGAAAATGCATGTACAGCCCTGTTATTTTGCCTTACAATAATATATGTTTTCACTGTTGCATAGCATAGTTTTTTTATTTAATTATTTGTAATGATCCCCCAGTCTTAGCAGATCCTGCTATCCTGTCCTATGGTTAGCTTTTAGCCTAGCCCGGAACCTGATTGCTTCCCCAGCTGTCATTTTAGCATTTAGTATTTTAGTAATAGCATGCTATTGCTCTGTAAGTGCACCTTTAGGTGGGCCTCCATGCCCACGTTTCTGTGCTTTAACTCTGTCTTGTACTCTGTCTGTCTGATGCTTGAGTTTAGCGGGACTGTGCCCCAAAACCACACACTCCCACATTACACAGGGGTTCAAAACCTAGCCTCCATTAGATGTGCCTTCAATAGTGTAGTTGCCTCAGTAAAGTAAAGACGTATGTGAGTTGGGAAGCAGTCACAGCAACGTTGAAATTTTGTCGTTTTAAGCAATAAACACTATCAAAAATGTGGTTAAATACTGATATCAGGTCTATGAGATTTAATAAGCCAGGGTTAAGGATCCAGGGCTTCAATTTCCTCTCTGCAGTTCACTTGTAGTATATTTACTCTGGTCCACCCAAGCTCTGCTTCTCCCAAATGAGAGATCTTACCCGCCCGCTTCAACCCACAACCTGATGCATGTTTGCCTGCTATGACTGCAGTGCTGCAAATGAAAGCGGACCTGGGGACACACCCACCTTGCGCAGAGCTTTACTTGCTGCCTTCTATTCCCTGAATGTCGGTTTGATTGTACATATGCCAGTATGAACGCAAAGCAGTCCAGGACTACAGTGTAACAGTGCATCGGCACAAGAAAAGCCGCAGTCGCAGGGCCTGGTTTATATAGCATCCTCTTTTCTGATATCTGGCACAGTCGGTATGTGTCAAGGCTTTAAAGGAAAGGCTTTCACAAGTGGGCTGGGTGTATGTGAATTCTTTGAGGGTGTAAATATAAGGAGTCAAGTTACTTTACAGTTTGGGGGTTTTGGAATCTGTCCGTCTGTCTGTTTGGGCAGTATTTGAGGTTCATGGTCGTCACGTTCGTGTACTGAACTCTCTTTATTGTATATGGCAAAATTAATACAGTGCTCCATGCTCCAGGGTTGGAGCGTTTCTGTTGGCCCGCTCATTAAAATGTTCACACAGTGTTAAGAGTAGATGTTAAAAAATGTAATGCCAAAAAAAAAAAGAAGTAAAAACATGCCAAGGTTTTGAGATGACAGCAGTGATTACAGGATAACAGTCCACAGTGAAGCAGAGCAAAACAGGACAGAAATACATTTCTGGGTGATCACTAATGATGTTTTTTAATTATTAGAATTTATTTATTTTTGGCTCTGGAAATCTTCTTCCCTGAATTTTACGTTCCACTTTTTACTTGTACTTTTGTACAAGTAAAAAGGTGTACTTTTTAAGGTGGAATCCAAAGCTTTTGGACGTTTTCCCCCTGACCCCTTTTGACCAGTTTAAAACACTGGCGCACAAGGCAATGGCAATGGCGGTTGGCAACGGATAGCAGTGATTGGAGGGTGGAGAAAACAACACCCCAGACGAGCTTGTTATTGGTCATTGGACTATAACTCACACATTCAGGAATACTGCTGAGAGCGTAATGATTTTGTTTGGTCGTAATACAACAACATCACTCACAGAGAATGAATCGAAATAAAATATTATTTCCCGACTCACTGGGCCTGTGACCGATCGGGATAGGCCCAGACGCACCCAGGCCCACCCGTGGCAGTGCGCCTGCAGTGTAGATGGATGGTGGTGGCAGACAGGGGTGTTACTTCAGGTACTCTCTCTTCATGCTGACTTGAGGAGTGACCACCAACTTGCGTGTGTATATGTGTGTGTGTGTGTCTACACAGCAGATGTCCCGTGCGCACCAAGAGAGTGTCCGGTCATCAGTGCGCTCGACCATCTGCTCATCATTACCGACCGGCCAACACACACACTTATGCACACACACCCACAACTTTGTATTTCTGCCTTTGTGGGACACTTCCACATGTCGGTATTTTTGTGTAGCTAAATGCTGCCATGCTACACCTGATTAGAGTGGAATAATTCTAATAAAATTCGAACAATATTAATGTAATATTAATTTAATTTAAATTTGCATAGATTTTCTTTGTAGTCCAGCTTTATTGCATCCTGTGTGTTTTATGCAGTTTGAATGAGACCATTAGAGGATCACTGCTAGAGACACTCTGGGTGTTTCTCAATACCAAGAACGTGACGAGAGGGGCCTTGGGAAGAGTTCTTGGAAAGTAGATTCTAAGCTACCTTTCAAGATGGAAATCGCAAGAACACACATAAACACAGATTGAGACACGTTCTCTGAGCTGAAAGAACGGTAGACTAGTTAATGAGCCGAAAACTTGAAACAGACGATCCCACAGAGCTTCCCTTACGTCGGCTCCAAGCCACCAAGAAATAAAGCATAGGATGGTTCAGTCATGTTGTTCCTCAGACATTTGTTATGTCATGATTCATTTCTGAACATTTCACATGAAGATAAGTGGGGATGTTGAGAGGTGGAGCTCATTCCCCCCTCCTTTTGGTGTGTGGTGATGTCATCAATGAGATTACAGGAAGACAACAATGATATTTCAATTAGATGACAGACATCGACTAAATGTCCTCACAACATCAAACAGTTCATGTTTTCCCTCATCTTGGTCCCCACAAAGAGCTAAATACACAGACACAGACACACAGTGTCACAGTCCACGGTAGCCGACGGCGTGTCCAAGTGACGTCAGAAACATCGGTTCAGGCAGAGTGATATAGAGAGGGAGAGAGACAGACAGAGAGAGATAGAAAGAGAGAGAGAGAGAGAGAGAGAGAGAGAGTGAGAGAGAGAGAGAGAGAGAGAGAGAGAGACTTCACCTGAGCACGTCTTAAAGCATCCCTTCAGAACACACTGCGTCAATGGACACTTCAGTGGAGCATTTCACTGGTTTTTCCTCCCATGCTTCAGCCGCGTACAGCTGCGCTATTAGAGAGTGGAGCAGTCAGAGTAAATGGCGATGGGTCAAAGATGGAAATGGACATTAGAAGAGCACATCTCGACTGCAGCATCACTCTGGAGTCGCAGCAGAGTGATTTATATTAAAAGCCGGTGCTGAACAGTATGAGTACAATTCTATAGCACAGTATTTTTCAAGTCTTATCAGATGACATTTGAGTTAGCATTAATAAAGTTAATGAGGTTATGCTTTCTGGCAATTGCTCCTATATGCTAAAAAGAATGTCAGACTTGACTTCTCGCTTTGATTGGGCCTTTGTGCTTCATTTTCCTATTTTAAAATTACAGCATAAAGAAGCTCACACACCGGACCACTTCCGCAATAAGCTGTACGAGCAGTCATTTAAAGCCCCTGGGGCACAAGAAGCCAAATGAGTGTGTCAATCATGATATTGACTCAAATATATCTTATAAAGACAGCATTGATAAAAATAAAAAGCAAAAAGGATACATAAGCCACATGTCATTTCTTTTACCTGTATTTATTGTATGTAATTTATTCATTTTTTAACAAAATTAGTTTATTGATTTTTTCCCCTTTCCTTACAATTTGTTATTATCAACTAACCCAACAGTTTGTTACTACCTCTAGCACTATAGCAAGGCTCCCAACACTAGGACTATACATGCAAAGCCAGCCACTGCCTCTGGGCAGTCAACACACTCGGAAGAAAGCGCCCGCTGTTAGCCAGCTCCACCACACCAGTTAACAGACCAACATAGCCAATATCACTTTTAGAGTGATGAGGGCAGAGAGCGCTATCTACCCACCCAGAGGGACCATGACCAACTGTGCCCCTTTGGACTCCGGATGCTGATGGCAAAGCGTCATGGCTCAGTAATGTATTTATCACTAGGTTATTATACTGGTATAACTATACTGCTTTAAACTGGTCTTTTTTTCAAGTTCATACATGTTCAGAAATGACCCTGCTTATACACTATCAACATTATCCAAATGTGTACACAGGAAGCTTACTATTATTCATTTAGTGTAGATTTATAGCATTTAGCAGGCACTGAAAGTAGTGTTTGGGAGTCTTGCCCATGGACTCTTCTTGGCATAGTGTGGCGTTCCTGCCTCAGCAGTGAATTAATTAGGCAGTGAATCCCAGTCTACCACATGGGAAATAAAAAGGTTAGCAATAGGATTACAACAGTGGAAACTTTTTTTCATACTACATATAACCATTTTCTAAAAGTGTCTATAAATAACCATTGATAAAATAGTTTTCCACAGATCTGAAAAATCAAGAAACCAGGCAAAGAACCACAGAGCCTTCAAATTGTTCTGTAGGCTATAGCACCATTACCTTTACTAAAGGACCTTTAATAAGAGCATAGCATTGCCCTCTGCACAATACCAATAATTCTACAAAAGTTGGTTGTATGTATTTTCTGTTTTTTTAGTATGTAATGTACTTTCTAATGAATGGTGTAGGTGTTGGATATGACCGGCTTTGGGATGATATTTAATATTATGAAATATCAAGAGTCAAATATTTCTGATTGATTTGTCTTTATTTAACCAGTATCTTGGAATCTACATACCACAGAAAAAGACTGTGTATAATTGCTGGGCATACAAATGAAACATACATACATACATACCTTGAACTCCACTTGGAAAGATTATAATATATAAATTTACATCTGTAATCAGCAAGAAAGGCTAATTAAACATAATACATGAGTGTTAAAATAAGTGAATACCAATGCACCAATGTTCAGCAGTATTTGTCAGTGCCAAACAGCATATCGGCAGAATATAACTTTAAAGTTAGCCCACCATTATATGTAAGTGTCAATGTAATGGAATAATATGGTAATTATGTTGCCATCAGGGATTTTCCAAGCTATCATTTAGGGCTCTGTATCACAAATGGTACATCATGACTGAATTTAGCTCATGATGATACTTGTGTTGCTGTCCAAGCTGAAATACCATGTGCAACTGGCACAGCTTAGACTTTTGCAATAGAAAAGCCGCTGTTTTGTGACATTGAGTGTTCTCATGCACGCAATACTTGCTATGTATCAACAGCGCTAACACTGAAAAGCCAATATCACAGTATATCACCTGCAGGCCTGCCGCTTCCACCAGACATTACACCACCCAGCACTATTTACTGTTGCAGTGTCTAACCAGCACAAGCACTTTATAGTCTGCTGCAAAGCCAGCCTTATAGCTTCAGTGCACTACCCCTACAGTACATTACCATCACTGTAATGGTCAGCTCTCTTCCTCTTCCTCCACCTAAATTGGACAGTGCTGGAGCTCATCTCTTCAGCCAGAGCTCCACAGTCCCTTCAGACACTCAGACAAATGATTTGTTTTTCGCTCCTTGGCCGTATTTCTTGTGTGCTGAACCGGAGCACTCCCCAGCCATATTTTTCTGTGCCCCGGATGCCTTCAGACTTATGAGTCACGGCAAATTAGAGCATCTGCTAAACGAATTAAAGGCAGAATGCAAATGTTGAGCTCCCTCTCGCATAAGGAAAGTATTTTGAGTCATTAGTCACCGCTAATACCGCCGAGCAATTGGGTCCAAGCACTGACGACATTAAGGCATTGTTTCAAAACAAGCCGGGGATTCTCCTCATTAATTTAACTGGTAAGGGAGGAACACGAGGGACATGTCTGAATGCTACACTGATGGATGAGTTGTCAGCTGGTACATTAGACTTTCTTAATAGTAGTTGTGGAGTTGCTCTGTCTACCTCTGTCATGAGTATGTGTGTGTGTGTGAGTGATCGTGTATTTAGGTCTTTGTGGGGACCAGATAATGGAAAACATGAATGGTAACATTGCTGGGACAATTAGCATTACTCCAACGTATTGTAAAAAAATCTTAAATACTAAGGAAGCTATATAGTCATGCAAAGAGAATAGGCCACCCCATGAAAACCTTTGTCTAGTATATCATATTTATACAAATGGACATTTGCTCTTCATTTGAACAACATTGAGAGATGGAAATCATTTAATTAACCCCCAAAAAATGAAATAAATGCCAGTTAAAAATGTTATTTTTAACTAAATTGCTGAGGTTTAAATGAGACAAACTCCAGTAATTACGCACCTTTATTTTCAACTGACATGCACACTGTTTGATTCCCCATTCAGGCAAAAACCAAGAACTCCAGGTTCCAGAATGGCATATGGTTTCAGAGTGGTGCAGCTGCCTTAGCCCAATCAACAGGAGATTGTGAGTCCATTTCCCAATGATGCCACAGCCATCCGTGGCATCTGAGTCCAAGACAGCATAATTGGCCTTGTTTTTTCTATGTGGATAGATAGAATGACCCCTCCTCTCTTCCTGATATCCCAGTGTGATGCTAGCCAGTGTGGGCATCTGTTAGGTGCCGTAAGAGAAGTTACATTAGCATTGGCAGTAAGCATTCTCCTCCCGGAACATGTTGCAGAGGACACACATGCTAGCTTTCACCCTCACAGCTATTTGGCATTGTATGTGATAGGGGGACTAGACACAAAATATGGTAAAAAGATTTGGATAAGAGTTTGTAAGATATTTACATATAATTAAATATATCGTACAGAGAAAAATATAAATAAATAAAGAAAAAAAGATAGTTGACAGTTGTTCTTTACATTGTGTCATAATTGTATAATGAATTGACAAATAGAAATGAAACTCTTGATGTGTTGACATTTTTATATATATTTAAAAAAAAAATTAAACAGCAGTCTGTCTTCACCACTTGCTGTACTATGAACAATATATAGGTTTTTGTGTGAATGACTTAATAATGCAAATAAATACATAAACAAACAAACAAATAAAAACATCAGTACCTGGTATTGACATTGTCCACATCAAAGTGGTAATTTTCAGTTATCATTATCGGGCCTGAATTTCCATATCAAAACATACTTAGAAAATACCTTAGCCAGAAATACAAATGTGTGTGTGTGTGTGTGTGTGAGCACAATTTAGAATGTGAAGCACACAGTTAGGAGGTCCCTGTCTCACAGAGGAATGCTTTCAGCTGGTGAAGCTAAGTGGGGTCAACTTGACTCCCCCCCCTCTACTACTGCTATTGCTCCCTGAGGGAGGAGGAAGTTATGAGTAAGCCTGGCTCTTATCTTTTATACTTATCTCATTAGCATGCCACTGTGTGTTTTCCACTGAGTCTTTGAGATGCACCACATGCCGTGTGTTTTTGTGTGTTTTTTCGTGGGTGTGTGTGTGGGAGTGTGTGTGCGTATGCTGAGCTAAGCTAAGTGGGGTTGCGCAATTCTTTTACGAATCTCCAGTGTCCTTCCCATCTATCTGCATTGTAATCTAAATCTCTGCAAATTTACCCTTTGTCCTGTCTGCCAGCTTCATTTGTTTACTGCAGACACAGAGGTGGGCAGGTTCTATACATAGCTGAATGTCTGGTGAAAGAGACAACCAACTGCACCAATTGCATTTCATACCGTTGCATGAAAACGTCTGGATAATGAGGGGATGTCTTTCTTATACCACCTACGTCTCCTCCGTGTTGTGTTACAAACAGAAACCACATGGCCCTACAAAGTTGGATGTATAAAACATAACTACAGTTTTAGTTGTGGGGAGGTATGGGGGGCAAGCTGATGATACTATGTTATCGTTATCGTGATAATAGTCACAATATGCTTTTCTCACTATATCAATATCGTCAATATGTCTAAGGCACTGAACAAAGACATGCATAAAGGGTGTGCACATGACTGCACGGGTGGCGGATTCACTGCAGCCACGCTCACCGAGTGGCAAAAGGCCGACTGAGTGGCAGTGTTAGCGTTCAGTGTGAATGCTGCTAAAACATGGAAACGGGAAAGAGCTGTCGTGGGAATCAGATGCAGCAGGAATCCTGAGGTATCCTTTTACAGACTGCTGAAAACTAAATAGAAGTGAAGCTAAGGGATTGCTGCAGTTCTGGAATCCAGGCACCCAAACATGTGGGAGCTCACCAATTGGTAAAGTAACGCTCTGAAAACAGGTGAGAAAAAAAAACAAGCCTTGTTGTGAATTACATCAAGCCTGTTTGCTAATTGTGCCTGAAAACAGTGGGAGGGGACTTCTAAGACCATTCCCTTGACTTTGAGGGTTTATCCTGTAAACATGTGTGATTTGAGCCTCAGGTTGCTGGACGTTCTTGGCTACACATCAATATCCATGGACCATTGGTTCGTTGGATCGCTGTCAAGTCCAACTGCCTTTAACTTGAGCAGATAATCGTTCGTTATAAATGAGCCTTATAAACACAGGCAGGTTGCAGAATGTTTTGCTACTAAGTCTGACTAAAGAGGATGTGTTTCAGGGGACACATGACCAGTTCCTTCCCCCCCATATAATATATATTTCTACTATCTTTCCTGCTTAATGTTCAATAGAACTTTAGACTTAAATGTAATTCTGTGGCATTTCTATTGGTCAATCCATCATGACACAATGTAAAGAACAACTGCCTGATTCAAATGATGTCAAAATTAAAAAATGGAGGTACAAGGTTTTTGCATGACAGCAAATTCACATATATTTGAAATTGACAAAACACAGTCTTTATAGCCTTTCGTAAAATAGCGCTACTGTTTTGCTGGTGCATTTAGTCCTTTGCATGTTGTTTGCAAACATCAGACATATGAATATTGTGAAATATTCACATATTGTGAGGTTCCATCTTTTCCCTATCCTCCATTCTAATTATCAGCCTGAATGCCTTTAAGCACTAAAACATATCTTCTTATTTCTTCTCTATTACGCCTCACCTGCTCTCCTAGCCCGGCACGTGCACAGACCGTCCCCAGGGGGGCTTGAGCTCCTACCCTTTTGACCTCAAATTGTATAAGTGCCCTCCTGAATGGCATGTATAATAATTGCATTTTAAATAGCTTTTGCCATTGTTCAAGTTCCGCTTTGCTTCGGCTCAGCTCCACCTCGCTCTGGTAGTCATGGCTTTGTTGCTCTTGGGTGCCCCCTCCGGTACAGTACCTATAACTAATGAAGACTCACCTGTGGTCAATACATTTTGGCCACAGAACCAAGAATCGAAATAAAACATGAGATTTTAAACAGTAATAAAACAATTTTTTTTATTTTTGATGGTTTGAAAAAGGGGATACATATCACATACACTGTATATGGTAATGACTTCGCTGGATCAACAGAACAAACCAACCAGAAATGTCGGTTCCAAATAATTTCATAATGTTGTAATGATTGTAAATCTGTCCCATGTTGTGTTGCAGGCCTGTGAAAAAAAACTGAAGGTACGATTCCAAGTTTTAGAGAATCCCCCTGGTAATCCACCCCCACAAAGTGATCCCTTCAGATGCTCTATGATTCAGTTTTGGTATCAACAACATATTCAGGGTACCGCATTGCTGTTAGCCATGACTTGCACAACTCTCCATCTCCCAGCGGAAACGAGTGGAAATGAACACTGGATTGTTCTCTGAATGGAGCATTTCCACAGCCTATAACAGCACACCTTACACTGCTAATACTACTGGATACCAAACGAGCCAACTATCTGCACATTTGGCTAGTTCAGTTTCCTTCCTTCCAAAGCTCTTGAATCACGGGTGAAGAAAAAATTTACTAAACCTGGGGTGTTAAGTGGAGCGATCAGCTTAATGTTTAATTCGAACACAAAGCAGAAATCTGAATCACCAAACTGCACTCATTAGACCTCTCTGAAAACGGTCTGGGCATGGTCTTAACATGCTAATGAACGTGTGACTGACAGCCCTCCATCACTAGCGAAGACAATTAGTTCATGTTACCATGGCAACGCCCCTACAGTCTTGAGACAAAGAATAAGTGTTTTTTTAGCTTTTCATTTTGATCCATTCATCCATCACAGCTTGAGCTTTAGCCCGCCAGGTTTAGCTTTAGCTTTAGCTGGCCAGGATGCTCACACTCAAGACGGACCCATGTTACCCTTGTGATGGGTCATTTTCTCATGGAGAGGAACGCAATACTGGTGAAATGCTGCAGACATTTGTTAGGCTTTTGTAAGATGTTCATAAGATAAGGAGCCAGATTAACTCAGATGAAGGGTCCCAGAGTCTTTACAGCTCATTTATACTCCCTGAACATATGAAAATGAACATGTCTGTTTCAGATGTTGTAACCGTCACTGTCCACATTCTGTGGGTCCCTTCCCACTAGAGGGCAGTTCAACAAACATGTGACAGTGGAGGAGGTCATGAAAGAGGCAGTGGTGTAAATGGCAGTAAACGGCAGTAAACGGTTCCACCATATGTTATTTCTTTGTTGCGTTCATATGGCAGTGGGCATGTCTCACTTAAACTATTGGCTTCACTGCTCCGTTCTGTCAGAACATGCACAAATATGGATGAAATGAACACAGAGTACGGACAGAAGGCTCCATTTATATCCGTATCCATAGCCTCCAATGAGTGGTTCTTGGACAGTGTAGAGGACAACACCAACCTGAGCTTCCCAATCTGAGCAGGAATGGGATCAACAAAACATCAGGGAATGGGATGATTTGGACCAATTCCTCATGTACAATATCCCGCTCAGATCGAGTTCTTTCTCTTCTAAATGAAGGGTTTGGTCTCCTATGTACAATTGTTACGGTTAGGTCTCAAACTCATAGGTATGGTTTGTCAGATATGGTTTGTTAGCATTAATGCCCAGTTGTGGCACCAGACCCTTTAAACACAACCACTCCGCACTGAGCACTGAAGACTAGGGTTCATTTCTTTGTTCTGGAGTTGGCTCTCGCCAACTACATCCTGCCATTAAACTCATTTTCATTCACTGCTACTACTACGAGCCATCTCACTCATTTATCTTCCTCTCTCTTTCGCTCTTTCTCTCTCTCTTCCTTGCACTTTCCCCCTTTCATCTTTCATCCCCTATCTTGAAGAGCTCATTTAAACTAATTATTGGTGTGTAAGGGGACTCAACTCATTATATAGAGGTGACTTGTCTTCGGAGGGGGAAGATTGTAAAAACTCAACTAGCTTTGCCCTTCCTCTCTTTTTCTCTCTCTCGCTCTTGCAACACACACATATACGTAGGTAGGTGATATGGGACGGAGTCATGGGGCTTTGAGAGAGTTATTAAGCTCAGAGCGGGAAAGAAAAGAAAGGAAAAAAAGAGAAAAGAAATAGATCTCACATGCTCCATTATTCTTTCCCCTAATTATCACCATCGTTGTGAGCACAGGGAAAAGATCTACTCCACTCCTTCCTCGTTGACTTCAGGTCTGTCACATGCATCATTGACTGATTCCTTCTAATCAGGAACAGAAAGAGGGGGAAAGTAACACTAGGACGAGTCACTGCAGTATCCAGAATGCAAATCTTTGGAACTTCAATAGCGAAAGGCCTCAGGCAACAACAACCCCAAAAAATACACCACGACTGTGCTCTCTGACACAAGGCTCAGAGCTAGTCTGGGATGGCAGAGCCCTGTTTCACCTCTTGAACTCCAGAGTTCTTAAGGGTTTTTATTCTGTGACACCATGAAACTATGATGTAGGTCATAGGAGTGATTGGAGACCACCATGCCTTTACACTCATGATTAGTCATGATTATGAACTTATTGCTTCATAAGTTAAAGGAACATATGATCTTTAATATGCACTCTCTTTAACTCTGTCACAATGACAATAGCACAAGGCCTTGGGGGTGTTTATGCTGTTGGAGGACTCTTGTGAAGGTCAGGGTGTTTTCTGTTGACGATTGCCGTGATCAGACGTGGCCCTGAGTGGCGTAGGGAAGCTTCTTAGCTGTTTTGCGAGAGGTCCTGGGGTCAAATGAGTATGAACTACGAGACAACAAGCTGTCTTAGTGAAGTGCTCAGAGCCTCTCCTCAGTATGGCCATACTGGTATACAGGCTTTTTTTTAACCACTCATTTCTTCTCTTTCACATTTTCAGAGACTTTAAGACACATAAAGGTTCTTTGACGCAGGAGGACTGGTTGCTGTGTTTAAGAAGGACATGGTGACATTAGATAAGAACTGGTTGTGTTTATCTTTAAGCTGTGGGAACTGCCACAGTGGACTCACAGATGACCCTCATGGTCATCAGAACTGAACAACATGTTACTTGGACACTGCTGACGCAGTCATATTGATAGGTGCTATCCAGTAGTTTTGTGTTTAATCATCAGTATGACGTTTTAATTGTTGATACCTTTTTTTAATATAGCGAATAAGAAGTCATGTACTCGATCCTTTTGATTTACATACCATTTACATGGTACAATGGTTCTGACAAAGGCTTAGTTAGGGGTTAGTTAGGGGTGCCTTAAGCTGACCTCACCCCTCACTGTGCTTTTCTCTCTTTTACAATCTCTCTCTCGAGGTTGTGAATGTGTTGATCTGTTGATATAATTTTACTCTGTTTACTGTATCTTTTTACTTATGTTTTTATTATTAATGTAATGCTGAAACAATTTTCAAATAAATTTTAAGAAAGATGGCACATGGTCATCGTTTTACATTTTAAGATTTTAACTGATTCGTTAGGACTGGAAGGACTATAGTGAAGGACTAAATGTGGGACCACAAATGGACTCCTAAGGCTGTGGCTCCTAAGGATGTGCAGTGTCGAAAAATTCATACTTGCTGTCTTTAAAGAGGGTGTGAATGTATGGTGGCATTCAATTTTAGCACTACAGCGTACTGTCTATCTTCTTATCCATTTCTTCCTGCTCAGGGTCCTGGTGGGCCCGGAACCAGCCCAGAATCATTTGGCAAAGGGCATGAATACCCCAAGGACAGAGGGCCTGTCCACTCACACACATTTACTCGCACACTAAGAGGTAGTTTAGCCCAGCCGATCATGTGTTTTTGGGAGAAAACTCAAGTACCCTGAGAAAACCCACACAATGGTCGAACCCACAAGCCCAGGTCCCTGGAACTGTGTGACACACACTGGCCACCATGCCACCACAGCATGCCATACAGACATTTTGCAATCACTGTTTGCTCATGGGCTCCCCCTACAGTTGTGGAGTGTAATTCCCTTTTACATCATTGCCATACAATACAGATCGAGTTTCCCTTCATTGACAGATCCACCTGTGCATTTGCTGCCAAGTGGAAGTGAAGGAAGTATGTGGACTGACGGGGTAGAGCAACATTACAGGAATTTACACAAATACCACTCAACAGGTCTCATGTGGCTCCACCAAAGTTACAGTGCAATAAATTGTACAGTGCAGGAGCAGCGTTCCAACCCGGTAGTGGCAATGACAGAGACACTTCCATCCCTAATACAAGTCAGTGTACCATCAAGAGACCACGAGAAGACATGGATTGTGGATTAAATGTGGCCTGGTATTTACAACAAAAGTCAGTGAGTGTCAAAGGCTGCCACACTGAACGTTTCTAACAGCAGCACATTCTAAGCTACACTTTGTACTGTCTGGAAGCTATTGTACGCATCGCTGTGTGGTGCCTTCATTATGCAGCAGCCTTTACAATATTAATATCAAAGGCTAAAGAAGAGCTGGCCAAAAAGAATCTTGAAGAGCTCTGGAAGAGGCTTAGGTATGTCATGCACTCAACTGCACTGGTATAATGATGTATTATACCATGTATCATAGCATGGGAGCAGATGGCTACTGTGAAGATGAAGAGCTATCACTCCATCTGGAGATTAGATCATGTACAGTGGAATTAACAATGTGAACACACAGATGCTCACAGATACACTGCATGCACTGTAAGGGTGTGACCACTTTGATACGGTATCAATAAAATGAACCAAGAAATATTTAAGACTGTATAGAAGTTCACTTTTAGGAGGCAAGGGAGTGCCATATAATAACTGGCTTGTGATTATGAGCATGCAGTGAAATTACAATCCCCTTCCAACACTGAGACCATTTATATCAGTTGGGTGAGCATTAACATTCACCAATCCACAAGTCTCCAGCTCCCAAAGCTCCTAAGCGAGGCAGTGGAGTTCTACCGTGACCATGGGTTGCCTGGAGCTCTAGGGTTGGACGGGTAGGTGGTGCTGAGAGACAGTTCTGGGACAGTATGCACATTAAGAAATATATGAAATTGACAGAATGACAGTTTGTTGAGTGTAATGTTGTTTTGTAGCTACGGGGGACTTTTGGCATTTGGACGGGTAAGAAATGCCAATCTGCACAGTAGTGCAAAGATCTGAATGTGATTATTCAAATTTATTGATTTTGGAATTTTAGAATAGATTCTCAAGCTAGTCTTTCAACAAATACATAAGTAAAGCTACTGGATACTGTCTACATTCTAGTGCTGTCAAAAACATGTACACTGTTAAAAGTGTAATGAGGAACTTTTGGAGGTTCTATAATTTTAAACTGTGAAGGAACCTCTCAATGTGCTTTAAGGAACCTTCAAGAAAAGTTTTGTTTAGAATAAAAAGGTTCCTTGAAGGTTCCTCTAAGAGGTTCATCCACAGTTTCAAATTGAAGAACCGTCAAAATTATTCTCAAGGATCTTATACATTTACCATGACTGCACCCTTTGCAATGACATAATTAGTGATGGTTTGTGTTGGCTAATGAGGCTAATGGTAAATTAACTGCAATTCTAAAGTGAATAATGACATATTTCTTCTGCCTCTGTAAGAAATGTTCTTGCTCGAGAAAAGGTTGTCTACTGCTATAGGGCTGGGCTGCCCCACAGGTCAAGGTTGGCTCATAAGAGTGTTTGATTTTACTCAGCAGCATACCCCTAACCCCTAACCCCACCCATTCACATTGTATGGTGTAAGTGTTGCCAAATAAACCCTTTTTTCTATGGAAACAGTAAAGCTTCTAGCTGTAGTCAATCATGATCACTAATAGGAAGTTAAGAGACCTTGACTTTGTTGGGCTACAAGACATTTTGAAAGTTTTGACACCACTGCATGAATCATCTAAGTGGGTGTATGTATACTTTTGACCATGTATTTCTTATTCTGACCATGTGTTGACTTCCTTTAACCTCAAGTTAAAACATGTGCACCAAATTCTTCTTGATGATTCCATTAAAGATGTATGTTGTGCACTAATTTTGCCCCAGAAAAAGAAAAGTTCAAAGTCATTAAAAGCCCTACATTGCCATGACGGTCATGTACATGATGAGTCTTCCAACCCCTATAACAACAATAGCGTGTAGTAGTGTTTGAAAAATGCCTCTATATTTTTGTTATTTTATTTTTGCCCTCCAAGACAGAAAATAAATTGGATAGAGGCTTGCTCCATAGGCTTTGCTGATACTGGTTCTTTAAAAAATGTTCTTCACACATGCATCTCATTTACACCTGCTCTAACTCACCTGAGCCAACTATTCAGCTAATCACAAGCCACTGCATATCTCAAGAGGGTGCACTGCATCAGGAAAAACATTAAAATGGGCAGGGGCAAGGCCAGGAACCTGTGTTCTCTGGCATCACTCCAAATAAGTAAGAGTGTAAGAGCGTATGCCAATCAGAAGGGAATTCAGATCGGAACGGCTGCCCTGAACTGCCCGCTGTCACACACGGTTTCATTAAACCATCATGGCGACTTGCCATGTTCACAGCACACCGACCTGTCATATACGCTTAGCGCAACCAGAGGTTCAGTGAGCGGAGAGGCTGTTATTAGCAGCCTGAGCGAGTGGAAGTGCACCCACAGAAACCCATTTCTCACTGGATCTTACAGAAGAACTCCAGATTAAGTTTAAAAAAAAAAAAAAAGTTTCTCCACTTTGCAAGATTTATTCGCTCCTCACCCTTCAAAAGAGGTTCTGTGGAATTTTCAGAGCGCACGCATCGCTCTCCATCTCTCTCTCCCTCACTGCCTCGTGAACATGCTTGTTAAATAATGTACTTTGATGTTTTTTAAACAGATATCAGACGCGTGGGTTGCTAACCAACAGAGAACCTTTGGGGAGCGAGGGAGAGAGAGGTATATAGGAGTGAGGCACCAGGACACCATTTCAATCCAGTCTAGAGCAAAGCAGGCGTGAGAAAGAAGAGAGCCATCACTTCTATCTCCTGCATCTTATATTAAACCTCCGCTCAGGAGAAGGCATTTCAGGAAGGAAGTTGAGCTATTCCAGCCACATCTTCACATACATTTATTCATTCTCTACGTGTGTTTGCACACACTTCAGTAAGAAAAAAAAAAATCTGATTTTAAATCATTTAGCGTGTTCTCTGCATTAATGTGCATCTATTTCTAAACATATCGCCATGAGATGGCACATTTTAAACCTCAGATAAGGCAAGATTATCCCTGATCCACAAATACAACAGGCTTGTTTGCATGTCCCGTTCAGAATTCAACTGTAACAACGTCCCTCTTCATGATTTGTAGCTTCCGCACTCTCCAAATAAAAGTGGTTCTTGATGTGCAAGTGTGAAGAACCGTTTTAAACTTTGAAGACTGTCCTGCATAATGTAAAGGTTCTAAGAAAAAAAAAAGAACCTATACTTTATGCTTCAGTTCTTTAAACTTTCAAAAGGTTTCTCAAGCTCGCATCTGATCCATTTGTTTGTTCTTTGGAAAGTTACAGTTACAGAGTATTAGGTATTAGAATTATTTTTAATTATAATATAATATATAATACTATATACTGTATGTCCCATGTGGAATTTTTATTCCAAGCCATTTTGGAACATTTCTATTGGTCCGTCCATCATCAAATGTTGACACAACATAAACTATATATAACTGCCAGATTCACATTCTGTCAAAAAATGAAAAATGTCAAAAATAGAGATACAAGGATTTTGCAGGAAAAAAAATAGAGAGTATTTTAAAAAATGAAATAAAAACGCTTGGATAACATATGTGTATTCCACTAATGTTTTAATAATACAGTTTTGAATTCAATTTTAAAAATACACACATTTTTCAGTTTTCACTCCACAACAAAATATTTTCTTATGAGTCATATATCATATTATATATGGGCATATACATATACTTATTAAGCAGAGTTTTCCAGTTTTCCTGATTTACTCATTTTCAGTTCCATCCAACTAGCTAGGACTTTTTCCATCCCACAATTTAAAAAATATGTATACGCTTGTAGGAGAACACTAACCACCAATTAAGTTAGCACAGCATTGACAGATGGGGCATGAGGAGAGCCACCCTACGCACCAGAGAGAGTGAGGTGTGTCACCATCCAGCATCAAACCTGCAATATGCTTATGATAGGGCCAACAGTTAACCTTTTTAACTCCTAGGACCCACCGGCGATTCCTGGCTCCCCTTTCACCCTGTTATAATTTAAGAACAACCCAGCCAGTCTCCACTGCATTTGTATAAGAGGTTGAGCCAGTTGTACATTGTGTAATAGCAGCCTTATGTGTTTATTTAATGTCCACATTAATGTCTGGAGGGAGTCCTCACCAATAATTTGAGTCTCACTCTAAAGCTGTCTGGAGAACTCTGCACAGCTTTGTGTTTGTCCTGTTCAGACACACCTGGTTCCACTCACCCATTAATTGCCAGATTTAGTAGACGTGTTAGAGCATTGAAATCAGGTAACTGTGCATCCTTTTTGTTAAAGATCATTAAGTTCTGTTCTATTGCTGCCATCACATCAAATCTGTGATAGATAGATCAGAGAGCTGGATGCATGAACAACAGCCTGATAGTAGCGTTTATCATAGAGAATCAGTCAGATGCTTCAGTGTTTTTTGGGTTTGGGACGTAATAGACTTAGACAGCTAGATAGAGCTAGATAGATCAGTCATCACTGCCTTCCTGATTGCCCTCCTCTTTTTTAATCCACTAACTTCTACATTGAGGGGGAGAGTATAGTGTTTTTAATGAATGCAGTGCTTTAGCAGATTTAAATGAAAGAAGGGCAAGTGATGAGATGCTAGTTTCTATCAGGTTCCATTGACGTGTTTCTATAAAGCTGATGTTAATGAAGTTAATAAAGAAGTGGCAGCACTGTGATGATTCATGTACTGAGATAGATAGTTCAGTATGTTTGATTAAAATATAATTATAGTCATTTAAAATGTTCAAGGTAAAATGTGTTGCATGTTGAATGACACATATGCAATGGTTGGTTTCGCTACCGCATCTGCGCCCCCTGCCTAATTTGCACTGTGACTTGTTGGTCTATCTGAGCAGATTAGCTTTCAGCATTCTCTGCCTGTATGGATTCTGTGGATGCTAATATACTGTATGAATTAAGCTAGGCAACAGACATGCTCTCATGCTACACCAAAACTGGAAACAGCACTGAGTAGATTTAGGATTGTGTAGCTCTCTTGTCTCCCTGCACCCTGAATTAAGCAGTTTTACTCATTTGTTGACAAGAACTACATGTCTGTCAGTGTTAAATGCAGTGGTTGTAGAATCCGGCCCCTGCCTTTAAGTTCACCAAGATCTGCAAGAGTCCCGATGGTGCAAGACTTGAGCTAACGATGGGGCCAATTCCAAAGACATTCAACAGTTTGAACTTGCTAAAATCACTTATTAATGGTCAAGATTAAATTTACGATTTACTGTCTTCTGGTAGAAATGGATCTCACTTAACGAATGCGGTGGACCATTTTTAACGTAAAACGTACAAATGTGTGAAAGTGGTGCGCATGAGCAAGGGACACAATAGCCATAACAAACGTCTGGAACATTTAAAGAACATATAAACAAAACAAAAGAACAGATATATATATATATATATATCTTTGCAACACAATTTATAATCTGCTGTTACTGTAACTACATAATAATTAGAGTTGGGTAGTATAACGGTAATACCAGGGCCTGAAATTCATTTTTCAAAATCGGGGGGAATTCCCCCCTTAAATGTGTCACATAAGGGGGATTTCTACATTTTGGGGGGGGATACTACTGGTGAGCTGAACTACAGGTCTTACCTTGTCCTTTTTAAGAGTTTTGTTGCTGTGCTTCAACTTAAGATATTCGCTGAACTATAGACATTGCTGTAACTTGTCTCTTGGTTCTTCTCTACCCTGATGTCCTCTCCTTGGTCTTTCTTTTGTAGTTTTCTATTTTTCTTGTACTCCAAAAATCAATATCAAAAAACACAAACATTCCAACTGCTCTCTGGAAGGGGTCAAGCTCTGAAATGAGCATCAGATTGGTGAGGCTTGTTATAAGTCAGTAAATTTAAGAACTTTTTAAAAAACTTTTTTTAACGTTTTACGGCTGTTTTGTGTGCTGAAACTGTGCCAGCAATTGCTTAATATCCTCAAAAATGGTGTCTGCTCTTCCATCAACAATTTCAGAGTTCCTGAACAATTTCGTTTTTATCTTGTTGTCATCCATGTACCTTACATATGTTATAAGTCGCTTCATGTTGCTTATGTCTGTGGACTCGTCCAGTACTAAAGAAAACACAGGGCTTTTTAGCACAGCTTTGTCAACATCTTCCACAAGTGCACTTGCAATAGCTTGGTGCATTTCTGCTACACCTTTCTCATTAGTGTAGCTTCCATAACTTGACATTTCAGTTTTCAGGTTTTTAAAAGAAGGACACTCCATCTCTTTCATGAATTTAACGAGATGCCCAAATTTTGAATTAGCCAGTTCGTTTTCTGCAATAAAGTAAGCAGTTTTGAGAAGCCCCGTTATTTCTTCCTCACACTGCAGCTGCGCAACTTCAATAGCGTTAGCCATCGCGCTTTCTCTTCAGTGCTGCTGTATGAGAAACACTGTCCGAGTGGCCACTTAAAGTCCACGTTTTGTAGCATCGGCTGGTAAAAGGCGCAGCACCGTACATTTTACAAATCGAGCAGCTCATTTCACCGCTATTAAGTTCAAGCCAAGGATATATTCTTGGCCAATTGGCCTGAAACTTATCTTTGGCCTGCTGCTTTAGTTTGGTGCCGTCACCTGTCTGTGAATCCTGTGGATTAGCTTCGTTAACGCTGCTGCTTGTGCGAGTCCGTTCGGGTTCCGGTGCCTTTTTCTGAGCGGGTTCAGTTTCAGACGATGGAGATTTGCGTTTTAGCCAGCGTTCCATGTTTGTGTGCCTCAAGTTCTTATCAGGGACTGTGTTGGTTCTGAAAGTTGACCGGGAGAAATGCCTCTAAAGCAAAAGTTTCTCGTAGCTCTGTAGACAGAGGAGGAGTGAGCGCGCCGAGTGCAGCTTCCAGTACGCGCGGTCCATCCGTCCGTCTCACAATCCAAACCGGGATCATTTTTGCTGAACGTTTTTTGCTGTAATTGTGTGCGGGAGTTTCCCGCATTATTAAAGCTAAAATTGCGGGAATAGAAGAAATAGTGCGCAATTCCCGCAATCCCGCACTGAAATTCAGGCCCTGAATACCGTATACTGCTGTGTTTAAAAATGAGGACAGTATTTTAAAATGACATTTAAATGCATTTAAAAGAGTCACAGGGTGAGGGAAGGTGTGGGAGCTCACTGATTGGTGATGTCATCCACCACAGATGTGAGGTGAAATGGGAGAACAAGCAAACCTGGATTCCAATGTGTCTGAAAACATTCAAAAACACCCCTGAGACCATTCCCTCGACTCTGGAACACAATGTCTATATATCCAAGTATCACAATACTATGTTTTGCAATACTGTATAGATTCATCAAAAAATCATGAGTGATTTTTATTGAATGGTTTACATGTAAAGATTGGCGGCACACAGTGGTTCATTTTGGGTCCCACTGTTTTGATTGGATAAAAAGTAAACGTTTCTTTCACTCAGATTTTGTACATATGATTTTTTATACTATGAAATATTTCCTAAAATTTGATTGCAATATAGTGCCTTGTTTACAGTATCACAATATGACGCAATATATGAAATCTTAACCCCTGTAGCGTTATATGTATTGTATTGCCAGTTCTTGCCAGCACACAGCCCTAGTAAAATCTTGCAATATTACCCTACCAGATCAGTTCACATGCTTCTTTCACTTTCATTGACGGTTCTGTGTCTCTCAGCTTGTCCAGAAATGCATGTGTAAAGCGTGTCCTTTACGGGTGGCTCAAAACTAGAATACATTTGCTGCTGTGTGGGATGGCACATAACACACATTTGCCATGATAATAATAATGCTGTTAACACTGCCTAATAATTCACAGAAAAAGACACAGACTATGATTGGTCAGGTGGCTATGCCACTGGTTCCACATTATGAACATCATAATAAAACCCCATTAAAATAGCTGTAGAATGTTTAGCTGATGCGATGCTGTGATCCTTTAACCTTTTAGAAATCACCATACTCACTCCCACACTGAGTTGTTAGGAAAGTGAAAGTGTTCTTCTAAGGCATCGCCCCAAACAATCCTTTAGGCACCTTTGTTTTTACCAACATCTGCTGTACTGCTCTATGCTCTGAGTGCGGTTCTTCATTACTGTGCACAGAATAATTGCACTGGAACACCCAGTTTCTGATGACCACGCTATGGAGAATAAAACTCATTAGAATCTAACACAGCCATGCTCATATAGCCTGTCAGGAGGCTAGACTATACTCAGCCCATGCACACATATATACACATCCCCCACGCTTATAGCTCATCATCTTGTTGCGCGACACTCTCTGTCTCCCTCACCTCTGACCCCTGTTGCCATGGCGCCCAGCTAAATGTCCCTTTGTGTCACCTGCCCTGTCATGTCCTGCTGTGCACCTGCTTCCATTTCTTGGAGTGTGTGTGTGTGTGCATGTTAGTCAGACTTATGACCGTGACCTGGACGATGGTGTGTACCGTTGAAGGTTGAACCCTGACTCAAGGGTCCACCTGAAGTTATCAAGTTATTATTTAAACCCTATGGATTACTCCCACCTGTGTGTTATTAGTATGATATTTTACAAAGCAATACCAGAAAAGCCTTATTATAAGAATAATAATAAAAAAGGCTTGCAGTATCATTAAGTCAGTCATGATGGAAAGAATGGGGTGGGAATTGCAGGGGATTTTAGAGGAAGGGGTTTATGCTGTCAAATAAAAATGAAAGAAAATAATCACTCATAATAATCACTCATAATAATATACAGTAGATAGTAAACACTAAACCACATGATATGTCCAAAAGTATCCATATACCACTTCAAATGACTGAATTCAGCTGCCCTTACGTGCCCCCATTGCTGGTACAAGTGTTCAACTGCAATGCATGAATGATCTCCATAGAACTTGGAAGCAGACACTCTGGAGACTAAGGCCACCATGTCCAGTGCCAAGCCTGGGTTAGAGGGATATGAGACTTTTCCCACAAGATGCAGTGGTGTTTGTAATTCAGGACATAACCAATATTTTCATTCCTTCCATACATGAGATTTCCCTACCAAGAGGCTTGGATAGTTTGGAAGTCCTTCACCAAGCTATGGTTAGACAATGTTGCTATGTAAAATAGCTCACTTTTGCTTGCTCTTGCTTGCTAGTATAAGCTAAATACAGCATTCTTTAATATCACAGATGTTTAAACTCCACAAAATGACATTTACAATGTGTAAGGATGATCTTAAAGCCTTCATTAAATAAAAGGTAAAAAATAAAAGATGAAAAATTGATACCTCTAGCTGCTTCCCCAGCATGAGAACCAAGTGACATATTGCTGCCGGCCGTGTTGCTGACGCTACAGTGGAGTATTAATTTCATGCCTGATATTCTAAATCAGGGCTGTCCAAAGTGTGGCAAATATGATTGGATTTCAATTGACCAGCCAGAACATTATCCTTAACATAATTTTACATGATAGAAAACCTATTCATTTCTCATGGTATTACCCTTGCATTTTTGAAGGAGGACTTTAGTAACACAAATAGGGTCATTTTATACAGTGCGTTTAAAATAATTTTATTTTAAACCTACTTACCTTTATTATATGTGTATTTTTTCTCCTTGGTCCACCATGACAAAAGGTTTGGCCACTGCACTCCACCACACTGGTCAAAGAATTAGCACATCTAGAGGTACAAAAAACAAATCTTTACTATTACAGTGAGGATTGTAATCTAAAAACTGCTGTTTTGTTTTTTTCTACCCTAATGCTTGGTTGAGCCTGATGGGCCTTTTTTCCTGGGTTGTTTTCACAGTGCTGGGTGGCTTTTGAGCAGTTTTTTAGTAGTTAATGTGTACCGGCCATAACCCAGCCAATAATCAAGATTAACAGCACCTGAAGTCAGTTAGAATAATTAACCGCACCAAGCTGATTAAATCAGAGTCGGTTAAACAGCCATCAAACTTTGTTAAGTATATACATATTACTACTTATTGTCATGTTACATTTGTGTTTTTCAAGTATGTAAACAATATTATCTTTTTTCACCCAGTTCATTATATTTGTCAAATTATAGCTGGGCATTAAGTTATTATACAGTATAAAATACTGTACTTTTAAGTAAAAAAATACTGTACATAAACAATCTCTGTGTAGAATTAGCCCACTACCCAAGTTAGCCTAGTTCCTTAGAAACATGGTTAGACCAGTCTTCACATCACGGCTCTTCTTAAATGTTTGGAATTTTGGATAAGGTGTTGCTTTTCAGTGCAAAATGGTACAAACATTTCATCTGGTGTCTATGAAAGTTTATTTTCTAATGTCATGCATCACATGCCAGAATGTCTGCAGCAAGCTGAGAGGAAGCATACATAGTAATACACAGTCCTGAATAACTACTGAGCCGTGTTTAGACATCCTGGTAGACAAAAAAGTTTTGTGAAATGGAAAATACTAAATAATGTCAAAATGAAAAACAAACAAACAAACAAACAAAAAACAACAAAACTATCCCTGACCCATCAAAGTAACTATAGATCTATGATACCTTGTTTACACCTGATTACTTATTCTGTCTTGAGTAACAAGATTATGTTTAGATAAAGCCAAGCCATAATAAAAAAGTGTAAACATACCAAAGATTCATTTAAAAAAAGAGATACAAATCTGATCACTCAGACCACTTTAGGAGGTGGTTTCAGATGCATTCGAGTCACATGTTATAGTACTGTAAACTGTAGTTGGAATATTTGGCTGTGCCATAGCCACACAAGCCATGTCCTGATGCATCCTCGATGACACGGGCAGAACAAGAACACATCCAGGCATTCATACTATACTCGGCTGGATGTAAACTTTTGAATAGAACAGGGCTTGGGCTGCAACTGGTGACGTTTCACAAGTCCACAGGAACACAAGGATAGACAAGGACGCAGATTGAGAATTTTCCCAAGACACATTCTACAACCAAAACACCAGTAATAATTGCTGCGTAATGAGTGGATTTGCATATTTCGTCCCACACAGCGATCGGATTTCAGTCTGCCGGCACATTTGACATCTGAGTGTAAATGCATGTGGCTAAAATCTTATTAGTATGCAATCCAGATACTGGCCACATGAGGTGACCAGGTGCAAAAGGGGTCTCTTATGTCCCAGGGTCTTGGGTTATTCATGAAACTGGGCAATAATAGGCCAGTTTAACCCAGTGTGTGTTCTGTTATAACCCAGCACTGGGTTGTGGAAAGGACCCGAATTGTGTTCTTTTTAATGCAGCATTTGAGCTCAGAGTAAACTGAGCAGCTCATGCCTTACACTTGAGGATGTAAAATATATTAGATGAGTTGATAAGCTGTGCATTATGTCAGAAATCAGAAAGGGCATGCTATTGACTCTGATGCAGCAACAACTGATGGCAGCAGAGCTAATAAAAGTGGTTTGATTTGAATTCAAGTGCCCTATGAAAGAGTAAAAAGTCTAATGACTGTGGGGTTAAAAAGAGCATATACACACGTGGACAAAATTGTTGGTGCCCCTTGGTTAATGAAAGAAAAACCCACAATGGTCACAGAAATAACTTGAATCTGTGAAAAAAGTAGTGAATAAAATTAATGAATAAAAATTCTATGAAAATAAACAAATTAAAATCTGACATTGATTTTGAACCATGCTTCAACAGAATTATTTAAAAAAAGTAAACTCATTAAACAAGCCTGGACAAAAATGATGGTACCCCTGAAAATAATGTGACCGAAGGGACATGTTAAATCAAGGTGTGTCCACTAATTAGCATCACAGGTCTACAATCTTGTAATCAGTCAGTGGGCCTGTATATAGGGCTACAGGTAGTCACTGTGCTGTTTGGTGACATGGTGTGTACCACACCCAACATGGACCAGAGGAAGTGAAGGAAAGAGTTGTCTCAGGAGATTAAAAAGAGAATTATAGACAAGCATGTTAAAGGTTATAAGACCATCTCCAAGCAGCTTGATGTTCCTGTGACTACAGTTGCACATATTATTCAAAAATTTAAGATCCATGGAACTGTAACCAACCTCCCTGGACGTGGCCACAGGAGGAATATTGATGACAAATCAAAGAGACGGATAATACAAATGGTAACAAAAGAGCCCAGAAAAACTTCTAAAGAGATTAAAGGTGAATTTCAAGCTCAAGTAACATCAGTGTCACATCGCACCATCCATCGTTGTTTGAGCCAAAGTGGACTTCATGGGAAACAACCAAGGAGGACATCACTGTTGAAAACAAATCATAAAAAGGCAGACTGGAATTTGGTAAACTACATGTTGACAAGTCTCAAAGCTTCTGGGAGAATGTCCTATGGACAGATGAGACAAAAATGGAACTTTTTGCCAGGGCACATCAGCTCTATGTTCACAGATGGAAAAATGAAGCATATCAAGAAAAGAACACTGTCCCTAATGTGAAACATGGAGGAGGCTCTGTTATGTTCTGGGGCTGCATTGCTGCATCTGGCACAGGGTGTTTTAAATCTGTGCAGGGTACAATAAAATCTTAAGACTATCAAGGGATCCTAGAGAGAAATGTGCTGCCCAGTGTCAGAAAGCTTGGTCTCAGTCGCAGGTAATGGGTCTTGCAACAGGATAATGAAAACACAGCTAAAAACACCCAAGAATGGGAAAACATTAGACTATTCTGAAGTGGCTATCTATGAGCCCTGAACTAAATCCTATTGAGCATCTTTGGAAGGAGCTGAAACATGCCGTCCGGAAAAGGCACCCTTCCAACCTGAGACAACTGGAGCAGTTTGCTCACGAGGAGTGGGCCAAAATACCTGCTGAGAGGTGCAGAAGTCTTATTGACAGTTACAGGAATCGTTTGATTGCAGTGATTGCCTCAAAAGGTTGCGCAACAAAATATTAAGTTAAGGTTTCATGAGTTTATTTTTTTTATATTTTTGTTTAAGCATGGTTGAAAAGCAATGTCTGACCTTCACTGGTTCATTTTCATAACATTTTTATTTTTTATTAATACTAATACTATTAATATAAAAACTTTTATTAGATTTAAGTTATTTCTGTGACCATTGTGGGTTTTCTTTCAATAACCGAGGGATACCAACAATTTTGACCACGTGTGTACGATGAGATTTAATGAAGGGCAAAAAAAAGCTTACACCACAAAAAGAATTCGTGTGCTTGACTGACCTATAAATATCATGACTTTCAGAAAGGCAGTATCAATTCTACAGTACAAGTATATGCTCTTTTTAACCCCACAGTATTGTCATCATAGTGCACTTGAATTCGAATCAAACATCAGAACAAGATGTGCCTTCATGGCACAAGATGTGCCTTCATGGTGTGATGACTTGCAGCTTGTTTTTAGTGTTTCTTTGACCAAAGACAAGAGGAAACACAAGGTTTAAATGTGTGTGTGTGTTCTTCCTTTGTTGCTTGTGATAGTGCTTGTGCAGCGAACTTAGGTAAAAATGCATTTGTCTGGGATCAATACTTATTCTGATCCTCTTTTACTGCTTCTCATCCTTCATGTGCCCACACACAATGATCTTCAAAAAACAACGACTCACAAATTGGGGCTAAAATCATATAGTGTGAACCTGACATTAGCAGCTGTCCATCATTCTGAATACACAACAACAACAACAAAAAAACTGATGCCCTAAAAGCAGGACAAAGCTATACGAATAGCGAAGTGTGTTCAGGTAACCATTTCCTCAGTTCGCATTGTTATTAGGAAAGGCAGGGACAGTGGAAGTTAAGTTGAGGTTTTGAAGGCCAAGAAAACTTTCACTGTTCATAGCACTGCTAGAAAAGCAAATTAAATCCCCCCTTTTACTGACCTAAAGACCTCCAGAAACAGTTAGCAGAATCTGGACTGGAGATGCACTGTTCCACCTTTAAAGGAGAATCATTAGAAGAAACCCTTTCCTGCTTCTCCTTCTCACCACAACATTCAGCATCAGATGTTTTCAAAGGAACTAAACAAGTCAGATGCTTTCTGTGAACAGAAATTCAGTGGACTGTTGATGGTAAAAATAGAACTTTTGGCCATAATGAGGAAATGTGTGTTTGGAGAACAAAAAGCCTGCAGATGTTCATGGCAAGAACACCTCTCCAATGATTAAGCATAGGGATAGCTAAATCATGCTTTGGGCTTGTGTTGCAGCCAGTGGCAGAGGGAACATTTTACTGGTAAAAACAAGAATGGATTTCATTAAATGCCAGCAAATTCTGGATGCTAACATCACATCGTCTGTAAAAAAGCTGAAGATTAAAAGGAGGAAGGTGTCTTCAGCAGGACAATGACCCCAAACACACCTCAACATCCACAATGGAGTAAAATGATCCATCATGTTCCTCAAGTGTACAAGAGAAAAAAGTTCTCTTTGCTCTTCTCCACTTAGCAGAGTTCTGGCTCTTTAATGGGTTACCTTCACCCCTTGTGATTTCCTCTCATTTGGAATAGTTAACATAACCTGAGTTTTGGCTCATCTAAGATGGGCCAGATGTGATGTTATCGTATCTCGGCGCTATAATCCTTCCAAATGACCGAGCAAAGCCACTTCAGCGTGGCCTGCTAACTACTGGAAGCCGTTGCTAGGAGATGTGAGCATCCCTTCAGCAATGCTCAGTTTGACCACGCTAAAGCACTCATTGTCCTCTCGCTAATAAAACAGCTGGGAGCTTTTTGACTAGAACTGAAGGTCTGCAGCGCCTGATATTTTCGGAATGTCATTCCAAAGAGCTGCGTCACGCTACTTCCTGGTCCTGTTGCCATGGAGACGGACCTTGCTGACAGCTTGCAAGGTTATTAATTAGACATGGAATGTGAGTTTGCAGAACTCAGAGGGTTTTGAGATGGTTTAATGATGCCCATTAGATTCCCAGCGTAGAAAAAAGTAATGACAAGATTCAGTTAAAAGATTCTCTTTTTGCATATGGGTCTGTTTGCACCATGGGTCATTGTGTGCAAGTGTGTCAAGTGCATGCACTTGTACATTTACCCTTATGGAAAAGTCGTCACAACCAATCCCAGCCAAAATAGTTTGATTTCCAGTTCATGTACTGCATTGTGGAACTAGCTTAATCTCTGTTTGAGGACTAAACTCCACTGCAACCTTCAAGCACTAAAAAACAAATCATTAGTCTCTATACTGTGCAACTAAATTGCAGGCCTCCATTTGTTTTCTAGTCCCTCTGCCTCCTTCCCCTATTTGTTATCTCCCAACCCCGCCCCCCCCCAAACCCAACTCGCTCTTGGTTTTATTGGTTCTAATCTGGCAGTGGTGATTTATCTCTGCTGTCCTCACTCTGGTCCAGACAGTGCTGAGCCTGCAGACAGTCAAAACTGTGTATGTATGTGTGTGCAAGTACTTGCATGTGTTCTCCCTGGAGTTATAGTCCATATCCGTCCTCTACGTATAAGCAGTATGATGAGTAATAAATCTTAACAGTGCATATTCTAAGCCTGCATAATATGTTCATTCATTCATCTTCCTATCTGCTTCTTCCTGGGCAGGGTCGGGGTGGGTGCAGAGCCTACCCGGAGTCATCGGGCACAAGGCAGAGATTTCCAGCCCTTCACAGAGTACCACACACATATTCATTCACTTACATCTAGAGGCAATACAGTGGTCATGTGAAAAATAATGTTTACATGATAGCGACAGCTGATTAAAAGAATACATGTTACTAACAATTATTCTATGAATCGATCCCAATCATGGTTGGTGTGGTGCAACAGATAAGACCAGATAAACCCTGGGCAAGACTCCTAACACTACATTGGCCCACCTGTGTAATACAAGTCACATTTTAAATGCCGTAAATGCAAATGTAAATGGCTAACAGGACAGAACGCTCAGCTTGTCAACCAGAGCTTGAAACGGATAATTCAACCAGTCAGTTATACTGCAGGAAGGAAAATTGTACTGTCCAACCAGAACACATGAGGGGAAACTACAACCAACCACACTGCACCACCAATCAAAATGCAGGAGTCTAAACTGTACAACCACTCAGACTGCAGGAGGTGAGAATTCAAAGAATTCAAACTAGATTTAATAGCTTAAGAAAAATGAGGTAGCAGGAGAGAAACTGTGTGATTCTGACTGCATGATAAGATGTCAAGCATGTTTACCCTGAACATCAGCTACTTGTTGAGAATTTAATGATACAGGTACAGATGGAATGGCTTTGACCCCCAAACCTCCAGGAGGCCGATGAGTATGTTGCTTTGTAAGAAAAAAACATCTTATAAAGATATTCTAGATTACTTTGCTTCTAAAATGTCAAGAGCATAGTTATGATGCAGATGCCATTTCAACACACTTTCCAATGGATTTTATTTGCATTTCTTTCTTTTATTCGTACCTTTGTTTCAGAGTGCATTTTTTACTCATTAAATTGATTTTATTGTAAATGCCAGCATAAACAACAATGGGCCTCATTCACCAGTATCTTCCTAAACGTTTTCTTAAATGAGTTTGTGAGGAAAGTCAAACAAAATGTCTATGTCAGTTTCATGATGTGTTTTTAAATAGCTCTGCTCTTATAAAGCTGGATCCCATTGGTCTTTGTAAACTGAAAAAATCCCAAATAAGAAAATATTGGGTCAGTTTCTTCGTAAAAACTACACAAGTGGGTTTTAAGGAGCAATTTCTTCCTAAGAATGGTTGGTGAATATGGGTCTCTCAAGTGTGATGACTCTTAAGGTCATCCAGTGATCAGAAATAGCCCTTTGCAGATAACCCCTTGCATCCTATTTTGCAGATACCCATAAAGTCAGTTTTCTTAATGTCAGCTCTTCTGTTTTATGTGCTGCTGCACTGGAACATATAATGTATTTGCAGTTTCTCAGTTGTAGCCTTTAGGCCAGAGGGCTTCAGTGAATAACTGTAAGCCTTAAGGAGCTCTACGTGAGACCCATTAGGGCTTTCAGGGGCCGGAGAGGATTGGCTTCATCCGAGCCTGAGCAGATCACATCTGCTTCTTTCGCAGTCTGTTTTCCACACTGACAGTTAGACAAATGCAGTGGCAAGAATTCCCCTAATGCTACATTAGAGAGTGTTTGTCTGGGATTGTTTATCACTTAAACACAGGAGCCATCTCAACATAATGCATTATTCAGACCTGTAGATTGACTTAGCAGGGCTGAGTCTAATGTCTTTAATTTTCTCCAGCTGTCATATCAGCTCTAGCGTGGAGATCCACATCAACAAGGAGAGGGAGAGGCTCAGAGCTCACACTGCTGCCTGCGGAGCGGTGACAAAAGACAATTCAGACTTCCGCAGCTTTACTTAATGAGGCTTAAATGGACAGGGCTGTGTATGCATGCATACGTGTGCACGTGTGTGTGTGTGTGTGTGTGTGTGTGTGTGCACGCACACGCGTGTTTGCAAGACAATCACACAAACCGAGGACGATGGTCAATTACGCCATATGGTTGTGAGTCTGCTTTTGCTAATAGTCTGACCTGTGTCTGCTAAGTTGTGTACTGCGTTAAGGACAATGTGTATGTGGTGTATGATGTGCCCATGTCTGTCTGTGCTGCACGTTTGTGTGAAGTAGTGAGAGCATGGTGGGAGGCAACATGAGAAATACAGATGATGAGATGATAATCTTCTAACTTTCCCTCTCTCTGACACACACAAACACACAGCACCACCAGCATATATTGTAGGCAGGTTTTACTCTCTTTCCTTCAGTCCTCTACACCATATATTATGTTGTTTTAAACGAATTAGCCATGAAGGGCTCAGACGTGCAGGTTAACGCTTTAAAGAACAAAGTGTTCTTGGAAACTTGAGAAGCAGCATGTAATGAAATTATCTTGAATTCCATCCCAATAACCTGATAATCTGGTACGAATATTAAGCATCCACCGAGTACTTAAAATATCACATCTCTGTGTTTCTCTTTTTTTTTTCTTCTTCAAGTGTTAAGTGAGGGGGTGGAGAGTCGAGGCAGAGATGGGAAAAAAGTAAAATAGAACATAATAAAACAGACAAAACTACTGGGCTCCGCTGCCTTTTTTTTAAAAGGTAAATTATTCATTGATTCACAACAGAACAGCCTTGTTAGGGAATGTAACACATCGCCTACCAAGCAGCAGAGAAGAGGGGAAATATTTGTCAAGATCAAAGTTTTGCTCAGCAGCGTTATAATTCATGACACCAGGGGCGGTGACACGGTTTGGTTTAACGATCAAAGGCAGCAGAACAGCAGCACATCACACAGGCAGCAAGCCAAACAATGGAGTGCCACATCCCATCACATTACATTCCGCCAACAGGCCCAGGGCTAGCGCGAGGATGCAGAGGGCCCAGCGCAAGGCTACTGCTGGGCTACTGTCAGCCTGGCATGAGGTTAGCATGAGGCTAATACCAGCATGTGCAGCTCCAAAATGACCTCAGCTGCACTTTCCAGTGAGTGCACGAGTGCACGGCCACGTCTTCAGCTGCCTAATTTTAAGTGGGTCTAATTAGTGACATTACAGCTGGAGTGATGCAGCAGTAACACAATTGCTGTGACTTCAATTAGGCTACATCAGTAACAGCAATGACAGCAACGTCAATGGCATGATTGTTAGGTAAACTGAGAGACAGATTGAGTTTACTTGATTTGGGTGTGTACACAGCTGTGGCTTTGTGAGGGCCAGAAGGAAAGGAAATATTCGAAGCCCTAAGCAGATAGAGATAGTGGCCGGGACGACTACAGTGAACTGTGGCTGTACTATGGGCATATAGGCACCGATCAGCCACAACACTGGCAGCACTGACAGGTAGGTGAAAAACACTGATTATCTTCATCTACAGTGGCATCTGTCAAGGGGTGCAGCAAGTGAACAGTCAGTTCTTGAAGAAGACGACTGGATCAGGGCTTCTCCAAAACATCAGGCAGGTCTTGTGGAATTTTGTGGCCTCCTTTCAAAAGTGGTTCAGAAAAGGACTACCAGTAAACTGGCCACAGGGTCAAGGCTACCTAAGGCTACCACCTTGGTGACAGATGCCACAAGACGCTTTCAGAGGTCTTGTGGAGTGCATGCCTCGAATGGTCAGATCTGCTGTGGTGGCACAGGGGGACCTACTCACTATTAGGCCGGTAGTGCTAATGCTATGGCTGATCTGTGTAGGCACACCCTGAAGGATTGGGCATGTATTTCAAAATATGTTGTATAAATATAAGTATCATTTATTGGACATATTTGCATAATATACATATCATACATATTTTAGATATACAAAAAATGCTGTTAGCTTATGAAACCAGATCTTCTCTTTTTTTAGACCGCCTAGTGTAACTGACTTTGTTTGATGTTTATTATTTGATTCATGTATAATCAGCTGTGCTGTGTGTGTGTGTGTGTGTGTGTGTGTGTGTGTGTGTGTGTTCTCTTATCCAGCCATCAATAACCATTTGGTACTCTCAAATTACACTGTAGCTCAAACTAGGTTCAACAGTAGGGGATAGCACCTGAAGCTATTACACATAGTTTCCAGTGGATAGGACCCCGAGGATAACACCTGCAAGAACTGTCTCCACAACATGACACAGCATGTGGAGTTACTGTACCTAGCCAGGGACCACACAGAAACACAAGCAGCGCTAGACTAAATCTAACCTAGAAGTAGTACGAGGCCATTTGCGTTCAGCTGCCTAAATTGAAAACACTTATATATTGAGTCTGTTACTGTTTAATTACATATTAACAACCCATGTAATAACAATGTAACTAGTCGTGGATGACTGAAATGCAGCATATGGTTTCTCTCAAATTCAATGTTTTTTTGAAAAGGTCACGCTCCAAAACCGATGCATGCTTCACATTAGGTTTTTGGGTTTTATCTTCGCCAGCATCCCAGAGGTCCCACCATCACGGAGGTCCAGTAGCTGACAGCTGGGCTTAATGTGCTGGAGCTCGCTGTAAAAAGGGTACGTTATTAGACAACAAACACTTCTTTGGTCTGCATCCTTAATTTCTTTAAACTTCCTTTTTTTTGGCTTTTTTATTTTCCTTTGAGGCTGCAGTAAGAGTGTTCAGCGTTTTTTCAAACACAGAGTGCTTGTTACGATATGTGCCTTTTAATTTAGTTTGAACAGAGACATCACCCCAAATATTTATGAGGTCTGTTACCTCACTAACCACTGAAAACCTCTTTTACTGCTGTCTATCATCCATTTTCCCTTCTTCTCGTGTCCATTTTCTCTTCTCCTTGACGTACAAATTGCATGAATTCCAACCTGGCTTTTCAAACTAAGTCATATTGCCAATATCAGATATGTATTAGATTTCAATGCCACATATGAAAGTGACCCAATTGGAAACTGATGTTATGTCTTTTGCCACTGAGATACATTTTTGTGTTATGACGAGTCATAAAAAAAAAATCCACAAAAAATCCTGGTGTTCTAACTGGTACAGATAGATAGCAGTAGTGTAGCTTATGTGCATGCACATCTGCCTTACCTTCGGAAGATGTGCATGCACATGAGCTACACTACTGCTATCTATCTGTACCAGTTAGAACACCACCAGTAATTGCTTTGCTGTTACATTGACTGTTAATGTGTAATTGCACAGTTAGAGAGTTAGAGAGACTTTCTCACTATAAAGTGGGTCTGAATGCACTGTATTCTCATCATGTTTCAGTAACAGATAAACAATAAGAAAAGACCAGAAGGTGGGTAGAGGTTGGTTTGAGGTGTTGTTGTTTGAAGGTAAACTAAACTACAAATTGACTCAAAAACCAGTTTGATTCCTTCTTTTATCTTTTAGGTTGAACCAATAAACAATTTTTTATAGTGTAGCTTTGAGCTGCTTAGCTTCGTGGTTTCCAATGTTTCTGCAAAGAACTGAATCTATTTTGTAATACCTGTCTACGGCCTGTCTAAGTTGCAGTTTAGCCTTTGTTTGGCCTAAACTTTAGCCTAACTTTACATATAACAAAAGAGCAAGGCTGGTTTGACAAAGAGTAGATTTCGAAAGTTACGTTGCCACAGGTTGTCAGGTGAATGGTATCGGGATGCTGTGCATGGCTCATGTGGGCAAAATCCTGCAAGCCTTTCCATCTACTCCCATGCAAATGCCTTCACCTTGTCAGAAACGGGAGACGACAGCTGAGATCCATAGCGCATTATTCCCCCACTTTCTGTCTCCCTCTCTCTACTTCACAGCTGAATTTGTGCTCTTTTCAGACAATTTCTGGAGGCGCACAAGCCCGCAAAAGGGAAATGTTTTATTCAGAGGCATTGCTTTGCTTCGTCTTTCTACGAGATCTTGAATCTAATTTAGTGAGGCGTAATGCAACACCTTACTGACAGCAAGATTGCAGCTGAACTTTGACTCCTAGTATTTATTTTCTCTCTCCTCCAGTGTCTTGGCAACATGTCGATGCATTTAAAGGCAGAATAAGGGAGAAACGGCTGCTATTGAAACAAGGATGATTCAGGCCTAAGGGTGATTTATTAACGCCTTTATTGACAGCAGAAGAGCACTGCTAAGGACGGAAGGTCATCACATTTGGTTTTCAAGCAGTTCAGTTGCTGAACATCCAGTATAAGGTGGGCCATAAAGCACTTTACAAGTTGTTTGCAGTCAATTTGCCTGCACTCCGATTAGCTAAGACTGGGAATACAGTGCTGTGAAAAGGCGTTTTACCCCCGAAGTTGATTTTCTGAATATGTGCATATTTTTACACATTATATTTAGGCATGTTTTATACTGGATTGTAGTAGTTTAGAGTCTGACTGGAAGATCTACAGGATATGAATTGCAAGTACTACCCCCTCCAAAAAAAAAAATAAAAAAAATAATGCAACCTAATTTAAGAGTTAATCAGGCATCTGCTTTAAGACCTTTGAGCTTAATCATTTTATTCTTGTGCATCAAGACGATAAGAAAAACTCAGCAGATGTCATGCTGATGGAGAAGTTCAGTCGCAGTCCGATAACTCAGTATTAAGTAGTTCAGTAGTCAGTTGACCTCAGTTTTGTACTTTTGTACTCAAGTTAAAAGGCAGAAAGATTACACTGACTTGAGTCTTTATTCATATTGAAGGAGCACAATTTATGTATCTCTCTCTCTCTCTCTCTCTCTATATATATATATATATATATATATATATACATATTTAAATAAGAGTTTCTATTGGTCTGTTCATACAGAATCATTTACACAGTCTGAAGCAACAACACGGTTCAAATCATGGAGAACCCTAAAAAAGGGAGATCTCACATGTGCTGAACATCAGCTGACGTAGAGAAATGCAGGATAACATCTCTCCACATTCTCTCACTCCTCGACAAACACTCAATAAAGCTGATTGCTCAAAAGTTTTAATGAGTAGAGAAGAGAAAGGGAGGAAGGAAAAACACATGACAATGCAAAAACTGGATGCATGGAGTGAGAAGTGTAAAAAAAGAAGGAAAGGAAAAAAAGACAGAGGAAGAAAATAGCACTGTAAAGACCCCCTGCTGAGATGTTTTTTAAAAAAAGGATAATGGAACTGACCATGTACAGAGAAGTCACATGGTCAGGTGGTCTCTCTCTCTCTCTCTCTCTCTCTCTCTCTCTCTCTCTCTCCCTTTCTCTCTCTCTCGATCCCCCTCCCCCACGCATACACGTATGTGGAAAGAACTGAATTCTGACTGCAGCTTTAACATTGAGGCCATTACTCAAGTTTCTGAATACCCTCATGAATAATGCAACAGCTCGGAGGTGATTCCTATTCCAATTCATGGATTATTGCACTTAGAGCCGTATCCTAATATAATTTCATTTTCAAAGTGAACCGTGTTCCATGGCTGCATTAATATTTAGACTGATATCAGTGGCCATTTGAATCAGTTATACTGTATCTCAGACTTGCCAAGAGCCCTTAATTTTGGAAAGAGTCCACTATGCTAACAGTGCCTATTGAAGGCTGAAAATGCAGTACATTTATCGGAATAAATCACGCTGCTGTTTTCTTCTTTGGGGTTGACCACAGCGGTACCATTTTAAAGACAAGGCTGTTTGCTGCGGCTCGCCATAACAGCTGCTGTGCATTATTCTGTATCTAGATAATGCAGCAGGCACAAGCCACAGACACAGTCAGTATTATTCATGACTTGAGTATTGAGTATCAGGATCATATCTAGATAAGAGATAAGAGTCAAGCCACGTAAAACTGCAAGTGTAAAAGAGACGCACCCAAGACTCATTTAAAAAGGAAGTGGTCTGAGAGGCATTTGAGCCTCATTATAGCAGAGGCATAGCAGTTATAGCAGAGTAAATGCATCCATGTCTCCAAGACACATTTAACAACCAAAACCCCAGCAATAATTGCCACACAACGGGCAACTGTGCATATTCTGACCCACACAGCAGCCTAACCGGAGATGCATTTTACTACAAAGTGTAAATGTATTTAGCTACAATCTTATCAGGATACACTGCCGATTAGCTAACACTGGGAATACAGTGCTGTGAAAAGGCGTTTTACCCCCGAAGTTGATTTTCTGAATATGTGCATCTTTTTACACATTATACTTAGGCGTGTTTTATACTGGATTGTAGTAGTTTATAATCTGTCTGGAAGATCTACAAGATATGAATTGCAAGTGCTACCCCCCTCCAAAAAAAAAAAAAAAAATAAATAAATAAATAAATAAATAAAATAATGCAACCTAATTTAAGGGTTAATTAGGATCAGTGATAGGTAACCAGTATGAAAGCTTTAGTTAATTAATAAGCAGTCAAACAGTGGGTAGTAACTAGTTCCATTAACCTAGGTATCTCCAAGACACATTCAACAACCAAAACCCCAGCAAAAATTGCCACACAACGGGCAACTGTGCATATTCTGACCCACACAGCAGCCTAACCGGAGATGCATTTGACTACCAGGTGTAAATGTATTTAGCTACAATCTTATCTGGATACAATGCAGATACAGAACGGGTGTAAATGGGCTCTTAAATAAGAGCTGCTGCGTCTTTTTGGGACTTTTCCCCCAAAGCTAGCATGTACACACATATATGTTGTTGTATAAGATCTTGCTATCATCTTCTGGAGCAAGGTTTAACAGAGGATGGGTTACACCGATTAACTGAATTGCTTTTATTTCCACCAAACAGCTCTGGACAATTACATGGTAGCATGAGTTTCAAATCACACTCTCCACTGCTCTGTTGTTTTTTAAATACCCCAGTCTTACAGATCCCACTGGAAGGGGAATACATAGAAAGTAAAATACAGAAAAAGTAAAAACTGAAGCTGTAAATGGATTAGCTGACCAATTCTGTGTAAATGTCCTCCATCCTCCATGTGACTTTATATATTAAATCTCAGTCCTACATTACCTACAGTGCTGTATTGCATAAAGGGGATCCAAATTAAATGAGAAACATGTCATGTGATTTACGATTTATGCATTTATTAAGAAAGGATATTTAACATCCAATCTGAAGAAGTGATTTCAGTTTATTTCAATAACTCCTTATACCCCCCTTAGCAGCAATAATGCAACTCAGTGGAGGAACTTGGCCCACTTCTCTTTGGAGAACTGCTTCAGTTCAGTGACATTTGTAAGCCTTCAGGCATGAACTGTGCATTTCAGGTCCTGCTGCAATATCTCGACAGGGTTTAGACTGAGACGTTGGTTAGGCCATTCCAGAAGTTCACATTTCTTATTTATTAGCCATTGTTAGGCAGACTTGCTTTTGGGTTTTGGATTGTGCTCTTGTTGCAAGCTCACAGATATGACCTGAGATTCTCCTGCAGAGCAGAATTCCTTATTTTCTCAACGGCAGCAAGACATCCAGGACCAGATGCAGCAAAGCTCCCCCAAACTATCACACTACTACCACCATGCTTCACAGTTCATATGAGGATCACGCTGACTGCCAGGGAGTCAACAACATCCAGAGACCCAAAACTGTGGGAAGCGGTAGAGACAAGAGAGTCATGCAAAACATGGTAAGTAGCAGGCAGTCTATTTAAATCTCTACGAAACTGGAGAAACTTGCTTTAGTATTTCATTCATTTTAAGTCCTATAATATGAGGGCACAGCTTCTTAGAATTTCAATTCCAGCATAAATAACCACACTTATTGACAAGTAATATAAACCCGGGCCTCCCATCTCCACAGATCAGCCTGAACCTAGATGTACAAGAGCCTCCTCCCATGTCTGCTAGCTACGTCTCATCCAGTCCTCCACTGATGGAATGTCAGTAGGTTCACCGCCCCAGGGACACCATGCCGGCTGGTAACATTTTCATTCTGTAGACTGTAAGAAATGGCTGATCAGGTCAGTCTAAGTGTTTATCTGTATTTATTTAAATGTATAAAGTCTCAACAAGCAAGAAACACACTTCCACACAATTGGAAAACATTTGCTTGGTGAGGTACACTAACACAATAAGCCTGATTAAAATAAAAGGTCTGGTGCCATTTATCGCTCTATGTGGTTCAGATGCATACACAAACATGCATACACAATCAGTGCATACCCAACACCTAACCGGCCCTCAGATCATACATGGAACATGTTAAATAAGGTAATAAGAACATGGCCTGCCTTCTACATCATAACTCTTTTACACGTATTGTTTGTGATGTGTAGTTTTTAATATAAATGATGTTCCTTCATGCTTCCTCCTACTAACCTTTAAACATCAGCACATAGTGTATTTCATCCGCATGGCTCCAGAAGTTGTACGATGACCTTTTGTGAAACAGACGTTCTACTAAATGCAAATAGGCCAGCTCTGTATAACATGGCTGCGGGCATTACAAACGGATCAGAGAGCGCAGATCTGAGAAGTTTGCTCTAAGGACCAGCGGACGCAATTCTACAGAGTTCTATTACAGCTATTCAGAAGGCCACAACCCCAATTATCGCATCAAATCATCCATCATCGAATCACATCCAGCATGTAATTAAATGAATTACAATTAGAACAATTTACAACAATACTCCTTTATTGGAGTGATTAGGAACCACCTGTTACCAATTTAAGCATGAACGCTGTATTTTAGCCCTGTTTTCATGAAAATATGCTCATATTGCGATATTATAAGGAATTGAGAAAACTGGACTTATTATCCTGCTACATTTTCATGGTTATGAGTGAGTTATGAATGTGTCACATGACAACTTTCTTCTTTGTGTTGTATGTGAGTTGTATACCACTATGATTATGCTTGATTATAATACCTATCATAAAACTCTCAGACCAAAAGATGTGCCAGTTCTTTCTATGAGAGATTCTATAAGACATTTTCCATTAACATACTGCATTTTTATTTATCATCAAATTGCTCCAGCCGAGCATCTTAAAAAATTATACATCACCATGCAATCATCAATAAATACAAATTCCACTGACTTCAGTGTCGCTATGATGTTAATATAGGTCATATCCCATTAACTAATATTTTTTATCTATATCTAATACAATCTTTAAAACTTTGCATTGTAAGATTGCTGCTCAACCCACACCTTAAATGAACTCTGGTTTACAGCATAGCTTGGTGTAGTCCTTGGTGTAGCAGCCTAATATTGTTTTTCAAACTTTTAAATGCATAACTTTCCCTCAACCATTATATCTCTCAGTACCTGCTTGATGTGCATTCAAGTATTGAATTCTTAGCAGGTGGCTTGACTGTGGGTGTGACACAATCTGTAACCAAACCACAAACCAATCTGATTGCTTAGCTCATTTGCATAAAGTTTGTCCAGAACAAAAGAAACAGAGAGAAAGAGAGCAGAGTGACCAACAGAGGTTTGATGTGTCCTCCACACGTGTGTATATTCAGCAGATTATAATACGGTATGACATTCTATTTGATAAAACCATCCACTTCTTTTTTTTTTGCATCATAGTGTCATGCAAAACTTCTTTTCTGCATATTCTTAGATAGATAGCAGAACATCAACGTGATGGAGACTCTGGGAGTACGGAATCTGGGTTGCTATATATCTGTGTAGTTCTAAGTGGATGTCTTGTCCACGAAACATTTGATTCTGCACACAGGAAAGGGGATCAAATGCTTTATAGAGCAGTATTGTAATGTGAAAACCTCATCTTCTCTGGGAAATGACTTCAAGATGTGGCATCAACAAGGGAACTACACTTCATCAGCATGTTTAATGAAAGCCTGAGTAGTGGTTTCAGTTGTGTAGTTCATAGCGGAAGCACACCACTGTGTATGTAGCTATTCCTGTGCTAGTGTTTACAGAAGGGGAGCTCAAATTCATCACTCAATTAAAAGAAAGCAAATAAAGATCCAAAAAAGCTAATACTAGTGGCTTTTACCATCTCTCCGTCGCACGGTTTCTTGAAAACAACCTGGACTACCTCAGCTGATAACCAAACTGGAGCTTAACGCATATTAGAAGGGAAAGCTTATTTTTTGGACCAGTACGACTTGAGGAAGCCAAATTCTGGCAAGCGAGTGTGGGCATGGCTAAAAGCTAACCGGCCTACAAGCTCATCAGCTTGCTAACAGCACAAGACAGTGAGAGAACGAGAAGACAGCAACACTGGAAAGACTCAGGAACAATTACAGTGTTTTTGTTATAGATTTAAATCTATGCTATAATATATGGGTCCTTCAAGTTTGACCAGCCAATCAAAGCAGAGGTTGTTGGATTTGTTTTTTCATGAGCCCTCCCTAAAAGAAAAAATAGCATGTTTTATACTTCCGCAAAATAACAGGGTTGTAAATAGTCTTGATAAATGAAATTTGGGCATTTCTTACTACAGCATGTCACACACTAGGTACCTATAAATCAGAGAAACACCTTACTACTTAATAAAAACATTATTTGACATTTTTAACCACCCAGTGTGCTGATTTACATATGCAGTTTGGACAATGCTAGCTGTTGGGGTGTTAACTTCAGTAAACTGAAACATTCGTTTTATATCTCCAGTGCAAAACAAAATACAGAAGCAGACTTTGGAGAGCCAGGTTGTCTTGGCTGATCCACTGAGTTTGGGGGAAGGGGGTAATTGTATAGATTAGATTTTCTGAAAAAACTTTTTCTTTGTCATCATTCACAAAGATGAGGCCAGTTATGCTCTTGAGGAGCCTCAGGCGATTGGCAACACGCGTCATTGCTGCAATTCAAACCTGCCAAAAAGTGGCACTCGGGGGCTACAGCCATGTCATCTTCACATGCCGTGAGGAAAAGGAGGATGAAGATAGAGTGATGGAAGTGACAGCATCGCTGCGCTCGGCTCGTTTCGAAGAGATCGAGAAGTCCTGTCAAAGGGTTTTCACCCTGAGTCTCTGTGCTGGTCTCGGTGTGTGTGTATGTGTGTATATGTGTCTATGTGCACACAGATGTGTGTCTAGAGGAAATCCTGACAGAGAACATCAAGAGATATCTCTCTTCACATGGAAATCAATCTCCTGCACCTGAGAGCCACACCTGCACTCGCTGCAGATGCGGCCTGGACAGTGTGTGTGTGTGGGTGGGGGGTGGAATTTACACACGAGGCGACTGCCTCTGAAAACACTGTAAACATGTCAACATCTCGGATATGGTAGCATTTCAGCGCTTTGGAGAGGGGCATAAACAGAGGGGGAAAGAATCAGATGCAGGAAGAGATGGATAAACACTGGATAAGCTCTACTAGATGTATCGCGTGTGCTAATGGTTTGTAGTGCCGCTAATGTGTACTGCTTGCCTATTCATGGAAAGAAAATGCAAACCAGGACTGAACGGTGTCTTGCTAGGAACACAAATGTAAGCAGTCTTTGGGAATGTAAATATTCATTGGAAATTAAGTTCTTAGTCAGTCTAAACTGCAGGGCCTGAGTGAAGATGTTTACAAGAGCTTTAGAACAGATTAGTCCCTTTATAGTCCTGTTTACATGCATGCCAGCACAGTCTGACCTGAGGCCGTTTTTAAACCACACTATTTACATGAATATGGCTGAGCTAAAGTAAGCTAAAGTCTCAGTTAGACCAAGGTGCAAAATGCAGAGGGGCCTGAGAGGTCCAGGACCTCCGAAGTAACCATTAGGCCTCTCTGAACGCCTCACCAGACCCTCAAGGTCAGTTTGGCCCCTGGAGTGCCCTGACATTACATTTTTAAAAACATATTCCGGTATTCCGTCCATCGATCTTCTTATCCACTTCTTCCTGGTCAAACCCACTCACAGTGCGTCCAGAGCCTCTGCAGAATCTGCGTGCAAGGCAGTTCTACCCCCTGGACAGGGAATTGTACGACTTATACAAGAATTCAGCAACATATTCTTGGTGCAGTGTTAGCCTGTTTTTTTCAGTAATGGCAAATTCTTGCCTTTAGTGTAAATAAGGTTGTAGCAAAGACACGCCACAGGGTGGCGCTACAGTGAACTAATTCACCCAATTAAACAAGGCTTTCTTATTGTAGCTGTATTACTTCCAAATTCTAAGACTGCATTACCTAGTAGACCCATCTACAACTGAACGTATGTGACCAAGTTAGCTAAATTAGCAACAACAGCTAACATCATATTTGAGGGCTGTTTTTTGTACTATGTTGGACTACGATGGAAGCACAAAACCCTGTGGAGTTTCAAAACTAAATGGAAATTTACTGAATTCACTGTTTGCAGGTTAGCTTAGCAGCCAGAGTCGGAGAGAGCACAATTAGCCTTACTCTCTCAGGGGTGGATCGATGGCACTTCCTCTCCACATCACTTTTAGCGTGATGTTGGTCAGGACAGGCATTTGTTAGCTGTTGTATCGGAGCTGGGGTGGCACAGTTTCCTTCCAGAGGTTCGAAAAAGATCAAGTGACTGGCTTCACGTGTGTTGGGGGGGGGGGCGTGCGCTTGTTGGGGGCATTGCTAGTCATAGTGGGAGTGGGGATTAGGTAATTGACCTTATTTTTAAAAAGTAATCATAAGGACCATAAAAAAGATCTAAAGTGTCCATCAATGTTGAATTTGCACCGCCTGGGCAAGCAGTTGGCAGCCAGCCAACACTGGAACATCAGGATGCCCCCTTATTGTTGTGGGCTATACCGCACACTTAGTTAGCATGTAACCGCGAATACTTAAGCTGTTTCAGTGTTTCTTCAGGTAATCTCACACCACTGAGCCATAGTTTCTTTTTGCACACTACATGACCTCAGACCCCTCTAAAAGGATCTACAAATGAGCTGCACCCAGATTGCCTTCTGATGTGGTCTCAGTACGGTTTGCTTGTGGTTCATTTTGTGGTCCAGTAGATTTGAGCATTGTGGAAAGAAAATGCTCCTGGTCTGCTTCATACTTTGCTTTAGGGTGAAAGAATATCAAGGCTTGCTGTATACACACATACACACACACACACACACACACAGACACAGTCACAATCTTTCAGCACTTATTGGGTAGAAACCAACTGTTCAGTAGAGCAGTAGCACATACAGTGCATCCGGAAAGTATTCACAGCGCTTCACTTTTTCCACATTTTGTTAGGTTACAGCCTTATTCCAAATTGTATTAAATTAATCTCTTTCCTCAAAATTCTACACAAAATACCCCATTATGACCATGTGAAAAAAGTTTTCTTGAGAGTTCTGAAAATTTATTAAAATTAAAAAACAAAGAAATCATATTTACATAAGTATTCACAGCCTTTGCTTAATACTTTGTAGAACCACCCTTGGCAGCAACTACAGCCTCAAGTCTTTTTGAATATGATGCCACAAGCTTGGCACACCTCTCTTTAGGCAGTTTTGCCCATTCTTCTTTGCAGTACCTCTGAAGCTCCATCAGGTTGGATGGAAGACGTCTGTGCACAGCCATTTTCAGATCTCTCCAGAGATGTTCAATCGGATTCAAGTCTGGGCTCTGGCTGGGCCACTCCAGGACATTCACAGAGTGGTCCTGAAGCCACTCCTTTGAGATCTTGGCTGTGTGCTTCGGATCGTTGTCCTGCTGAAAAATGAACCGTCGCCCCAGTCTGAGGTCAAGAGCGCTATGGAGTAGGTTTTCATCCAGGATGTCTCTGTACATTGCTGCATTCATCTTTCCCTCTATCCTGATTAGTCTGGCAGTTCCTGCTGCTGAAAAACATCCCCATAGCATGATGCTGCCACCACCATGCTTGACTGTAGGGATGGTATTGGCCTCGTGATGAGCAGTGCCTGGTTTCCTCCAAACATGACGCCTGGCATTCACACCAAAGAGTTCAATCTTTGTCTCGTCAGACCAGAGAATTTTGTTTCTCATGGTCTGAGAGTCCTTCAGGTGCCTTTTGGCAAATTCCAGACGGGCTGCCTTGTGCCTTTTACTAAGGAGTGGCTTTCGCCTGGCCACTCTGCCATACAGGCCTGATTGGTGGATTGCTGCAGAGATGGTTGTCCTTCTGCAAGGTTCTCCTCTCTCCACGGAGGAACGCTGGAGCTCTGACAGAGTGACCATCGGGTTCTTGGTCACCTCCCTGACCAAGGCCCTTCTCCCCCGATCGCTCAATTTAGATGGCCGGCCAGCTCTAGGAAGAGTCCTGGTGGTTCCAAACTTCTTCCATTTACGGATGATGGAGGCCACTGTGCTCATTGGGACCTTCAAAGCAGCAGAAATTTTTCTGTATCCTTCCCCAGATTTGTGCCTCGAGACTATTTTGTCTCGGAGGTCTACAGACAATTCCTTTGACTTCATGCTTGGTGTTTGCGCTCTGACATGCAGTCAACTGTGGGACCTTATATAGACAGGTGTGTGCCTTTCCAAATCATGTCCAATCAACTGGATTTACCATAGGGGGACTCCATTTAAGCTCAAGGATAAACATCTCAAGGATGATCAGTGGAAACAGGATGCACCCGAGCTCAATTTTGAGCTTCATGGCGAAGGCTGTGAATACTTACGTAAATGTGATTTCTTAGTTTTTTATTTTTAATAAATTTTCAGAACTCTCAAGAAAACTTTTTTCACATGGTCATAATGGGGTATTTTGTGTAGAATTTTGAGGAAAGAGATTAATTTAATACAATTTGGAATAAGGCTGTAACCTAACAAAATGTGGAAAAAGTGAAGCGCTGTGAATACTTTCCGGATGCACTGTAGGTTTGTGTGATCCCACATAGAGACAGCAGCACTGTCATAATGCAGCAATAAGCCCTGAAAGCCCAAGTATTACAGTGATTTTATCTTGATTAAAGGGTGATGGCATCCTGGCGTGCTGCAGCGCAGAGTTAAGAGCCCTGCTGCACTGCTTGAAGTGGCTGCTGCTTTTATAAAATGCTGACAAACAACATAACATAAGAAAATATAATCATATAAAATCTTAAAACCTAATGGAACAGAACGTGATAGCTTATTGGCATTGTTGGAGTATTCTTAGCAAGGCTTTGAGTGTTGCTCTGCAAATCTGATCTGGAACATCACTATCCATAAATCAGTGGGATCTGAGATCCTAAGGAATTGTGGTGTGGTGTATGGACAAAAGTACTGGGACACTCTTTCTTTTAGAGTTTTGGAGTAACTGTCTACTGTCCAGTAAATACTTTCTGCTAGATATTGGAGCATTGCTGTGAGGATTTGATTCTGCATTCTGTGACGAGAGCATTAGTAACGTCAGGATGTTGGATGATCAACACCCCACCTCAACCTTAACTCCCCAACTCGTCCTAGAAGTACTGGATGGAGCACCATCCATGATTCCAGACAATTTAGTTCCACTGCTCCACAGTTCAATGCTGGAGGCCTTTACCCCTCTAGCCCACACCTGGCATTAGGCATAGTGCCAGTAGGTCCATATATTATCTAGCTGGGACTAGCTGTGTGTGTGCATCTGTGTGTCAGCAATTCTAATAAATTAGAAAAGGTGTCCATAAACATTAAGCCACAGCGTGTATTTACACATGAAACACTAGGTACTTACCATTCTGTAAAGTTGTACAGTATGGTAAGTACATGTGCTAGAAAGGGTAACAGCAAGTTAAATGCTTCAAGACCTTTTAAAAGCAAGAACAGCTTCCAGGTATCCACCAATCATGCGCTTGTTTACTCACATTAATGAATGCATCCATACAAAGTGGCAGTAGGTATGAAAATCTCTATATACTCACTGGTTTACTTAAAAACAACCACAGCTGATCTTCCAAACTGCGTGTCAAGGCCTTTTTGCATGTGAATGCCAGGTCATTGTTCAGCTACAGGTTTGAGTTCATTTAAATGCATGGCACAATTATAGGGGTGACTTTGCAAGCTGGCAACCTACTAACCTAAAATGCCACCTTGAACTCCCTGAAAAATGTTTTTAACAGTATGGAGGAGAAGACCATTTTACTTTAAAATTGGCCCCTGCACTGTGAGAAGGTCAGGAGTGGGAAATTCAGTTACAGAAAGTAAAAATACTTCTCAGGATTCTGTTCCAACTGCTTGGACAGCTCTGCTGCTGGTTTGAGCTAGCTCGGACTGTCCAGGCAGATGGAACAATTTCCCGGGGAAGGTTTTTATTTTCTGGACCTGAATTCTCCACCTGTGTGGAAGGTGTTTGAGAAGCCAGACAGGGCAACAAAAGGAAGAGAGAATATTCAATTAGAGAAGTATACTCTCTTACATTTGCTGTTAAAACCACCTTTTCTACTGATCTTGCACTTCTGTTTCTGTAGTCTGTACACAGATCTATCACAACAGTGATACAACCATGATCATTGTGGACATGTATAAAAGAGGGTTCTTCGGGGGTTCCTTACCAATGATGATGGTTATATGTAAAATCATGATGGAGAATTCCATTTAAATGTGAAAATGGTTGTTACTCATGATGAAGACCCTGTTTTGTACAGCTGTAGTGTTACCACCTAATCCTGCTTTATTTTACAACAACAAATGAGCAAATTCTAACTCTACTTTGCTCACAGGATCACACACCAAATGGACCAGCAAAGTGTTAAATCAGTCATTCAATAAATGTTAAACATTTAACAACAACTGCAAATGTTAAACTGCTCTGAATCCAAAAAGAGAAGCTTTAACTTTAGCCATAGCTCAGTTAGCTGGACAACAGGCTTCTCATCCCACAACAAGTTCAAGTCTAGCTGATAGATAGCCCACATCTAAACATTTAGATGAGAATCCCTCGGATGGATTGACTGCTGTGGGATGGACAGAAAGCTGAATTAATTTTTTCCCCATGGTTTTAGATCTTAGATCTGCAGCCCACTTGCTAAGCTAGTCTTTGTTTAGCTAGCTTGGCATCAGACAGTTTAGAGCAGCTGCTCTGCTGTTGAGCTAAACACACAAATGTTGACGACAAAAACTCTTGTCTGAGAGAGTAAAGTCGAGCCACTGGTGTTGGGAGTAAGTAACAGAAAGGCAAATGAGACAGGTTCTGCTGTCTTTGGACTTGTAGCCAACTATCTAGGCCTCTATAAGTTTGCAGCTAACAGGCTAAACAACACAGCACAGGCTGTGTTCCAGCCAGCTAACTCTGGCTCAAATCACACACAATCAAAGGATAATGCCTCATATTTGAGATCACAAAGTGGAGTGAATGGTCTTATGAGTGTTTTCCACTATTTTCAGGCACATTAAGCACACTTGCTCATCCAGGTTTGCTTGCTCTCCCCTTCCATCATCATCAAACAGTGAGCTCCCATAGCATCCCCACCCTATCCCTCTTCTAAATGCATATGGGTGAATGAGCTTATTTGGCCAGAAGAGAAATCAGAAACATCAAAAACATCAGAATTTTGAAATACCATCGTCATCAGATACATCAACATTTTAAATACTGTGGTATATGGTGTTAGTTAAACTGCCCAACCCTAGGATACTGTGGCATGCAAAAGTTTGGCCCAAATTCCTGTTACTGTGATTAGTTAAGTGAGTAGAAGATGAATTTATTTCCGAAAGCCTTAAAGTTAAAGACAAAACAATCTTTTGTTCAAAGTTTGTTCAAGATTGTTAGGACTGTCACACAATCATTGTTAGAAAAGATTATGCAAATATCAAAGCTGCATAAATACTTATAAATACTTAACATTGTCTTCTCAAAAGATTTTGACAATTTTAGTAAATATGGTCACAGTGATTAAATGTCATTAGGTTTCTTTAGAAAAAATATGCAATATTAAAAACTGGACACTCATCAAATTCAACTATTTTTCTACAAATAAGGTTACAATTTTGGGAGGAGGAACATGCCTGAAGCCCCTCCTAATCCTAATCCAATGTCCTTAACCCCTTCAAAACAGCCTATGACCCGCTGGCGAGCTGAAAGTGTTATTACAAATTTATATTACCAAAGAATAGCCTAACCAGCTTGTACAGAAGTCCCTGTAGTTACTGAGTAACACACCTTAGTGTGTATTAAGACATGGAGTGTTAAGGGATTTAGGATTCCATGTCAACCCTCCATGTTCATGATGAAGTTCTCGCACCCCACTACCACGACGCCACCTCCCTTTAACCCAGCCGTATCTCTTTGTCCTACCTTCAATTATCAGATGTGGGGGTCTGGCCTTCTACCGCAAATCAGAATCCACTAGAATCTACAAGTGTGACTGAAGGAACTAATGGGAGTATAAGAATAGTAGAAGAATTCCCATTTTTTTACACCCTAATAAAACCACGCAGAGAAAGTGACCAGTTCGGAATACTACAAAAAGTGGAGCTTTCTTGCTGAGAGGCGTTTTCAGCCATCATTTCTGTTTATCCCTTTATCTCTCTTTCTTTGTGGTCATTACGGGAGATGGTATGAGTTGATGATTCAGTGTGTTTCCGGCTCAGAACATCATTAGACTCTCTCATCTCCCTCCACTCCTCCTACGCGCCCTGACACCGGCTCATAAACGACAGGCGTTTCTGTGTGTTCGTCTGTCTGTTGTTATTTTTATGTGTATTTGTATGCGTGGCTGTGTCTGCGTGTATATGTATATATGTGTGCGGCGGTGCGTTTCTGCAGTTCGCCATTTCCTGCCTGAGTGCCATTAGAGATTACTGCTTCTACTGCATTCTAACTGGGTTGCTGCACCCATATCAAACAAAATACACAACAAACAAAACTGATGCTGATGGACAGCCAGGATGAGCCACGGAGGAGTGCATGTGTGTGTTTTCATGAGCTGTTTTCTCTATCCCCTAACTCATACATGCACACATATATGTACACACACACAATTACACAAAAACCCAAGCCTCTGAATGACTGACAGGTCTCATCCCTCAGAGGCACATGCATATGATATCAAATACACATACACACACACACATTCACACACACACACACACACACACACACACACACACACACAGTCAGTGATCAATAAAATCTCTGTCGCCAAGTCATGGGAGGAAATTGCATGGTGGGAATTTCCTGTCTCACACAGCTCAGCTCCAATACATTCTGAATTACTATTAGAGCCAGTGTTCTGCTGTAGATATAAAATAACATGAGCGAGGCAGAAAGAGGGGAAGGTAAGGGAAAGAGAGGGGGAGCAGGGTAGAGAGAATGAGGGAGAGAGAGAGAGAGAGAGAAAGAGAACGAGAGAGGAAGGAAAGTGAACATGCTTGTTAGAAAGGCCCCGTTTCATCTCTTTATGCCAATCAAAGAGCCCAGAGGATAACCTTCCCAAACCTAAACCTGCCATTCCTCCGCTCTACTGTCAGTGTGTATGTGTATGTGTCTGTGTGTAGTAGTCAGCTGTTAAGCGGCAGATTGGTTCCAGCTTGACTCAACCACCCAGTGTTTTGGGTGTTACACTTAAATTCTGTGTGTGTGTGTGTGTGTGTGTGTGTGTGTGTGTGTGTGTATCCTGCAGTTTAATGAATCTCTCAAACACACAAAGTGAGAAGCTTTAATCAGATTCTTTGTAGGAAGTGTCAGATCTTTGCCTGTCTTTTGATTCGAGGCATAATTGGAACAGAAGTCGAATATTTCCTGACCTGAAATTTCTTAATGAAGTCTGTGATCTTAATGGAGCTTCACTAAGTTAACAAGCAGCACCGGCTTGTATGTGTGTGTGTATGTGTGTGTTCTCATTCTTTCTTAGCGCAAGTTTTTAGACAAATTTCTTCAGATCGATTGCTTTTTAAAATGCTGTTTTTAACCTCGTCCTTGAACTTATTAGATCAACCCTTTCCCAAGTGAGTTCAAGCTGTCTGTGACGGTCTTTAAATGTTCGGAATATTTAGTACTGTGCTAAAGCTGTAGTAAAGCATACAAATCTAAAATTAGAACATTTTTAAATAAAAATGTACACAAGCAGTAGTAATGCTGAAATAGTGATTTTGTCTATATCTGTGAGAGCATTTATATGACCATTTCTAAATGAGACTCAAGGGAGTTTATTAGTTGTGGTTATAATATAATTATAATATAATAATATAATTATAATAATATAATATAATTTTTTTCACAGTACTGTATGTATGTCTCAACAGCCTGGCATTACATTACAACAAATGTGTGTATGTATATGCATACCATATTTGTACACCATACGGAATAATGGTGAAGCTGCAGAATCTTACATCACTTTATTTCAAGAGAGCTAGCATGCCCACAAGTGTACAGGTGTGCTTGTGTGTGTATGTGTGTGTGTGTTGGGAGGGGGGGTGGTTAGGTGATCTGACAGGTGTATTAGTTAGAGCCCCACTGTGGGCTAACCTGTGGATGAATGAAGGCTGATACACAGTGCTTATGTTAAGTCACAGCCAAAGGCCCTCTGCAGTAAATAGGCTCATATTTCACTCTCCCATAGTGTGTTTGTGCCTGAGCACTCTACCCCTCCAGCTGACTAACTCTGAGTGACATTAATCTCGACCAATTACACACCCCTCAGGAACACTGCAGCCTATCAGGAGGCTACATATGAATGATCTGGCTGTGCATTAATATATACAGGTCACCTGTTAGAATTGCATTGTGCTACCAAAACCTTCTTCTTTTTCTTCATAGAATGCATAGATTGTGCACATCAAGATCTGGAATGTATGCTAGATGGTAGATGCTTCTAGACGATGTGTTGGATATGGGAGATATAGACAGGATATAGGCAGGCGTGAAGGCCTAAGTCACTTTGACAAGCATTAAATCATGATGGCCAGACTACTCTAAAATGGCATGGCTTTTTAGCAGCAGACCTGTCAATGTGTCCATGCTGTCTCTTGTCTACTGTTGAAAGGCCCTGCAGTGGATGTGCAAGCGTCAAAACTGGACCTTGGAACAATGGAAAAAAGCAGCCCAAGTCCTTTTTTTAACAAAGGCGTCTGGTTACATGTCCACCACTTACCTGTGAGATGTTATGGAACAAGTCTGACCCATGCCAGCTTCACCTCACAACCTACAGGAGCTAAAAGATCCACTGTGAACATCCTGGCGCTAGATACAACACATAGATCACAAAGAGAGAGCTGACTTGGTGGTTCATCAGTGTATGTCTTGGTTTGTGAGGCATGTGTGGTGTTATCTGTGTGGAATTATTGCTGGAGAAAATGAGGCTTGGAGGCCAATTGTTCCTTGAGAAGGTTGTATGTCCATTTCTAGACTGTGGCACCAGATGCACGTCTTATGGTAGTACATCTATGTGCTCCCAGTATTTTGGAACTGGGTGTAAGGTCACTTTGTATGGATTATTCAGGAACCTTCGAAGCTCTGGGCCTGACTAAGAGTGGATGTTATAAATGCTATATATTATATATGTTCAGCATTACAAGAACTCCTATTCATATTTCAACCAGTGGCTGTTCTCCTCATTTATAACATTTCTGGCTGAACTTGATATTTCAGCAGTTCTATGATTCTATGTGTGCCACAAAAGGTGAACCCTATAGTAACACCTGTTATTTTGGACTGCATACAAGGCGCCACAGGTACCTTAACAAATCTCCACTTAGTTTATCCTGTTTTTCAAATTGTTAGAAATAAATGTCAAGAATTAATTTATTGTGGAAATACTTTTTGGTGGAAGGAACTGTCCGTATTAAAGCTGACCATTATTTTTCAGTATAACATCCAGGGCTTCTTTGGCTTCTTTTGTTGATTTTGTTTATTTGTTTTGTAAAAACTGCTGTATGAAAGCACTAGAACACTCAAGGTCATAGCTGCAATATTTAACATACATGATCTCGAGATAACAAACTCCCTATCATGTTCTATTGTGCAATTAAGATGCACATGCCAACTGATGATTTATTGTTGATCCAATCCCCCCCCCCCTTATTTTAACCACCAATGTGTTGAGATGATTTTTCTCTATTGTTATCCATTCTCTTGATTATGTTTATTTTGTCCTTATCCCGAAAAGCACATTCTCTATTACATTTACAACATTTGTATTTGCGTTGTGGTATTTCTTTTATACTTTTTGGAGTATATCAGAAAATATATTTTTATGTAAGCATTTATATATAATTATCCAGCAATGTAGTACTTGAAATTACTTGATTACTTGAGATAAATGAAAAGTTGCAAGTAAATTTACATTGGATAATTCCATTTTGTTCTAAGAAATTCACATCTCATTCACAGACCATTGCAATTTACTCCAGCATCTTGCAAATAGTCTGTGTGGTGCCTGTTAGTGTGATCTACTGGCCAGGGAGGAGCTGTGGGAGAACAGAACCCCCCGAAGAACAGAACTCCCTGTTAAATACCTACCAAGTGCTCCAAATATGACCAGTAGAACAGTAGAATCTTTTTCTTGATTTTAATTTCCACATCTTGTAATTGCCGAGTTTCTCAGTTTCTTTGACCTTGATGATTGACATCTGGAATGAGTAGGTCCCCCCAGCATACATGCACTTTTTTAGCTGAAGACAGTTTGCAATTATCGTTTAATATGTAGTTATAGTAATTTCCCACATGTTGGTGTTGTTGACGTTGTCAGTTAGGCACTAATGTGGTTGTCAGGCACATAATCCCAGATGCACTTAGATAAACAGTGCTGCACTGAATTTTCGCTTATTCAAATTATACCATTCTACAATTTCCACATTATTTTACCAGAAGATCTGTTGGTTTACATCTTTTCTTTTTTTGGCAATAATTGATGTGGTCTATAGAATATTCACCTAAAAATAAAACACACTTCAGTCTTCCTCTACTACTAATTGTTCTTCTTCTTCTTCTTCTTCTTCTTCTTCTTCTTCTGCTTCGCCTTCTTCTTCTTCCTCATCTTCTTCTTTCTCTTCTTGTTTTGCTTCCTTGTCTTCTTCTTCTACTACTCCTTCTGAGTATCAGTGTCTTCTGCTTCATCTTCTTCTTATTGTTGTTATTATTGTGGGTCCGGAGCCTATCTAGAATCATTGGGTCAGTAAGAGCTATTTTTTATGAATACATGATATTTACCATTTAGCCTCCTCTACCTGTTTCTTCTACTTTTTTTTTAGAGCTCCGAGCACTGATGGTTGTTGTGATTATGATTATGATGATGATGATGATAATGATGATTGGTATTATTATTATTATTATTATTATTATTATTATTATTATTATATGGCTGTATCAAAGGAAACTTATCCTGTCTACATCACAATGACAATGGGGGAATGGCACCTGTAGTGTTCCTCTGAGTGGAAGTGGAGCATAGTAAAGCACTCCAGTGCTTGGCTAGTCTTCTCTGCCAACTGCCTTAATTCATTGATCTGGAGGAGACTGCTGGCTTCTGAAAACGTAGAGCAACCCAGAACACGAGACAAGGCAGAAATATCGACCGTGGTGGGGGGTAGAAGGGTGGGGTGGAGTGGTGTGGACAATGAGAAAGACAGAAAGAAAGAAGAAAGAAAGAAAGAAGGGATGGAAGAAATATGGACATCAACAATGAGTGGGTGAGAGAAGGAATGAGAGAGGGCGAGAGATAATGTAAGCCTTTTTCTGAGCGAGTCAATACGGAAACACTCGCTCTGCACTCAGCACACACTTCTCCTCTCATCCCTCGCTTATTATCTCATTTTTCTCCTTGTTTTTCTCTCCACTCCCCACTCTCCATCGCCTGGCCTCCTTCGTTTCTCTATCTGCGGTGCTCTGCCAGTGCGGTGTGTGCAAATAAGCATGTGTGCGTATAAGTGTGTATGTGAGTGTGTGTGTTGAGACATATGTTTAAATTAATGAATGTCCTCAAACTGCATATGCTTTATGCAAATGAATCTCCACTTCAAAGATGTCTCTTCAAAACATACTACATTTTGATCAGTAATTCTGTATGTACTGTATATATGTGTGTGTGTGTGTGTGTGTGTGTACATGTTTATGGTATATGTGTGTGCTAGTGTGTACAGTATTCCATGTGTGCAGGCTAGTGTGAATCATTTTCTTAGCAATGTAGGTGTAAATCCCATATCTGTGAACATGCTCTGCCATATTCAACAACTATACTTAATATGATAATGCAAGAAGGTCACAGATCTTCAACTGGTTGATCTAAAGTAATGACATTTGAGTAAAAGTAACCTTTTAAGGCTTCTGGATTACATGTACTTTTTGTACCTTTATTTTAATCACAGTCAGTGTGACCAAAAGACTAAAGCCAGGGTTCATTAGTGGGTTATCTGAAATGGAATTTTTTCTCCACATTGATGAGAAGCAAAAAAGAAGGCCTTCCCTCCATCTACCCCTGAAAACACATCAATTATCAAAGACATGTCTCAGTCCAAATTCAGATGAGCGCACACGCTTCCTCTCCACACCCTTGTTGGATAAGGACGCCTATGAATATGCAGATGGCCTTGCGTTTAATTCATTAATATATGGCTTGACATTAGAGAAAACCAATTCAAAAACCAATTAGTTAGAGCACAATGGCTGTTAACTACGTGTCAAATATGCTTTCTTGTTTTGACTGCACTGGTTGACATTTCATATTTGAGCAGAAAGATAAGCAGTAAAAGTACAGGGGGTGCAATGTTTAAATAGCGTTAGGAGATCATAATAAATCACTGGTTGTCATTAAATGACAGTCAGTGAGCAGCAGTTTTTTGTTGTACTTCTTGCTATTACCAGTGTCACATCCATGAAAACAGATGGATGACTGAGAAACTGTGTAGATAAAGACACACTGCGACTGGAATCGGAGCTCTCAATTGGAAATCGAACAGTATGCATGTAATTGGAGCTTACCGATCCAAACTTCACTCGCAAAGCTTTGTACATATTATGTCCAACAGTGATGTTGCATTCCATTTAGCTCTGAGTTGGCTATGTTCCAGTTAAGTATTACGATAATTGTACACTCTTTTCTATTTTAAAACATTTCCAAAAAAACAGATTACATAGGACTTCAGTGTTTACCAATAACCTTTACTGGTTATTTATGGTAAATCCCAGCTAAGCACTGTCCTAGGTTAGCATTGTTATCCACAGACATTGGATAGTACTGTATGTATGGCTGATTTAATAAGACTCAAATAGAAGTGCTAATTAACTGTATAATATAACTTTTCGAGTGGGCACATTCTAGTTGAAATGTCCTACTTGGAACTTGGAAAGTGATGTTTTCTTGTACTGGGACCTCTACTAAAGCCTGAGTAGACTGATAAATCACTGTGCTGATCAGATATTTATCTCAGTGTTACTGAAGTCTACTAAAGCCTGAGTAGACTGATAAATCACTGTGCTGATCAGTTATTTATCTCAGTGTTACTGAGCTCTACTAAAGCCTGAGTAGACTGATAAATCACTGCTGATCAGTTATTTATCTCAGTGTTACTGAGCTCTACTAAAGCATGAGTAGACTGATAAATCACTGTACTGATCAGTTATTTATCTCAGTGTTACTGAGCTCTACTAAAGTCTGAGTAGACTGATCAATTACTGTGCTGATCAGTTATTTATGTCAGTGTTACTGAGCTCTACTAAAGCATGAGTAGACTGATAAATCACTGTGCTGATCAGTTACTTATATCCGTGTTACTGAGCTCTACTAAAGTCTGAGTAGACTGATAAATCACTGTGCTGATCAGTTATTTATCTCAGTGTTACTGAGCTCTACTAAAGCCTGAGTAGACTGATAAATCACTGCTGATCAGTTATTTATCTCAGTGTTACTGAGCTCTACTAAAGCCTGAGTAGACTGATAAATCACTGTACTGATCAGTTATTTATCTCAGTGTTGCTGAGCTCTACTAAAGTCTGAGTAGACTGATAAATCACTGTGCTGATCAGTTATTTATCTCAGTGTTACTGAGCTCTGCTAAAGCCTGAGTAGACTGATCAATTACTGTGCTGATCAGTTATTTATCTCATTGTTACTGAGCTCTACTAAAGCATGAGTAGACTGATAAATCACTGTGCTGATCAGTTACTTATATCAGTGTTACTGAGCTCTACTAAAGTCTGAGTAGACTGATAAATCACTGTGCTGATCAGATATTTATCTCAGTGTTACTGAGCTCTACTAAAGTCTGAGTAGACTGATAAATCACTGTGCTGATCAGTTATTTATCTCAGTGTTACTGAGCTCTACTAAAGCCTGAGTAGACTGATAAATCACTGTGCTGATCAGTTATTTATCTCAGTGTTGCTGAGCTCTACTAAAGTCTGAGTAGACTGATAAATCACTGTGCTGATCAGTTATTTATCTCAGTGTTACTGAGCTCTGCTAAGCCTGAGCAGACTGATAAATCACTGTGCTGATCCTTTATTTATCTCAGTGTTACTGAGCTCTACTAAAGCATGAGTAGACTGATAAATCACTGTGCTAATCAGTTATTTATCTCAGTGTTACTGAGCTCTACTAAAGCATGAGTAGACTGATAAATCACTGTGCTGATCAGTTATTTATCTGTGTTACTGAACTCTACTAAAGCCTGAGTAGACTGATAAATCACTGTGCTGATCAGTTATTTATCTCAGTGTTACTGAGCTCTACTAAAGCCTGAGTAGACTGATAAATCACTGTGCTGATCAGTTATTTATCTCAAAAGTACAAAGTAACTGCAGTATAAGAAAGGTCTTTAAAATGTTCTTTTAAAGAATGCTCTTCCACTAGTGACACTGGCAAGGCTGTGTCAACACCACACACCTGCATGCACACACACACACACACACACACACACACAATTTGAGCCATATTTCAGTCATCCGTTTCATATTTCATGACCAAATCTGTAAATTGAACCCAGTAATGGAATTTCATCTGTGCCCTTTGTCCTTGTGTTCCTCATTTCTTCCATTCAGATGTGATTAATGAGCACCTTCAGAAATGAAGAATGCCCCACTTACCTCCTAACAATAGGCATCCTGTAATAGGAAATTGCACCCATTTCAAACAAACCCAAGTTCAATATTCAATAAACTGTGAAACCTGTGTGTGAGATATGTGTCACACACTAGAGGGAAGTGTAATTTTTGTCTTATAGATGAGTAAGGAATAAATATATGTGTGTGGTGTGGTAGGTTGTGTCGGAAAGTGATGTTTTCTTGCAAGCACACAGTGTATAGTGGGTGTTTGAGTAAGTCTGTGCTTTACAAGATGTGAGGTGTATGATGCAGGGTAATTTTAAAAAAGAACAATAATTCCTAAAGCCTTTAGAAATGCAAATGTAACTGAGAAAAATAAACTTTAAAAATCAAGTCATCCTGAAATTTAGATTGACCTTGTTCTCTTTGTTACTTCATGTTCTTGGCTTTATTAACATAATCCATCTAAAAATCTCTAATTTCTGATTCATGTTAACTATATATGTTAGCCATTATAGCCATTATATGTCCTATATCCATTAGTATTACTTAGTTCATTTGGACAATATTTGTTGGTCCATTTATTATAAGAAATCATCATCAACATTGTAAAAGAAGACAAGAGGGTTTAAATGATGTTAAAACTTAAACAAATAGATACTATATTACCTATTACCTAAGGTTTCCTGTAAGAAAATAAGTTTGGAACATTGTGAGGTGTGTATTATGTTGACATAATAATATATAGAATTAAAAATATATTTAATACCCCGAGAAAAAAAGTAGCTTTCCTCACGTAATTCTCACGAAATAAATTCCTCGCATAAAAACTGGTCATAAAAATACAATTTTGTGAATTTCTGATTCATATTTGGTGTAATTTATAATGGTGTATTGTACTAAAACCTTCAGACGGTTTCACACAATTTGGCCTCTTCACATGTTGGAAAACCATTTATGTTCATGTCACAGTCATGTTTTCAAGAATACTTTTCATACAAGGTAAACAGAAGCTTGAGTATTAAAACTGTAAATACAGGAAGGGGATTTGAGGTTTTTAAATGATGTGGCGTTATTCTCATCTTGTGAGTATGGTATATGAAGTGTGTGTTGCTCGGTATGATGGAATCTAAAGCCTAAAGGCATTCCAGTTTCCTAGAGCTCCACAGATTCTCATTAAAACTAAGGAGGCATTTTCACAGCATGGCTAGAGCAATCAGCCTGCACTCTCCTTCTCTTCCTCTGGGTTTACCTAGACTAATGCTTCCAAATGAGCCCCTCCAACCGCCTCTTCTCACGACCCTACGCTAGTCTCAGCTCCTCCTTTTGGAAAAAGTGAGGAAAAAGAAATTACATCTGCAAATCGCTGGAACATATTCTAATTAAATTTGGAATTGAAGTGGGGAACCAATTTGTCCCTAAATTCCCACAATGCTGGTGTATAGTTTAGAGCTGCACTATTTTTGTTATACCTAGTGCATTGGTAGAAATACATGTGTGCATACATACATATACATGTTTTCTTGTAAGCACACAGTGTATAGTGGGTGTTTGAGTCAGTCTGATCTTTACAAGATGTGAGATGTATGATGCAGGGTAAGGTAGTATTTTAAAAAAGACAACAATTCCTAAAGCCTTTAGAAATGTTTGTAAATGTAACTGAAAAATGAAATTTAGATTGACTTTCTTTGTTAGTTTATGTTCTTGGCTTTATAAGCATAATCAATCTAATCATTTCTCTAAAAGATGCATTATTGTCCATCATGAATTGAGAAATAAAATATTAAACAATAATTTTGTGTTTAACCTTCCCCTCCACCACACCCACCTATCATCTAAAGGAACCTCACCAGGGTCTGGAAACTTCACTGGTAACATGTTTCACAGCAGCACCGCATAATTTCCGATTCATGTTAACAATATATGTTAGCCATTATAGCCATTATATGTCATATATATATATATATATATATATATATATATATATATATATATACACTGACACTGTTTATACAGACAATTTCAACTGTAGCTGGATGTCATAGGTCACATGGGAGGTATTTACATTATTCAGTGCTGAAGAATGGCATGTGAATGCTTGAGATTTGTGAAAAGTTACACTTAAAAAAAGAAACCTGAAAATCTGAGGTTTATTTAATTTAAACTTAGAAATAAAAAAAAAATAAAAAAAATGACAAGATAAAAAAATCAGTAACATTTATATTCACTTTTCAGGTGCATCAGATCTGCTCATCAGAGACTTTTATAGAGTTCAACTCGAGTGCATGCAATGCATAAAGCAAAAGGGAGAAACACCCCCAAATATTAAATTCATGTTCTAAATATAAATCTGATAATATAAACTGTAATGAAACACTGTGGATTCAAATTTAAAGGAAAGCAGTGTGGCCAGGGTGGACATTTGACCTGACTGTCTGCTGTGTTAACTCTACTCAAATTGATTGAATTCTGAAAGTTTACTGGACAGTTTGCTTTTTAAGTGTGTGCCATGTGTATAAGCTGGACCAACACTTGCCTTGTGAATGTCTAGTACATGATGCATGTCTGCTTGAGGGAGACAGAGCCCAGTGTAAAGTTTCCCTGCTAAACTCGAGGGACATTTCATTGGTCTGACACATTCCAGCATTTATACTAAAGTGTGCTCCTGGCTGTCGAAGGGGAAAGTTTGAGTTTTTTGAACTGTGCATTTTTATCTTCACTTCAATGACATTCTGTTGATCACCCAAGAGACTTATTCTGCAGACAGAAGAAGAAGTAATTGTGCAAAACAATGTCTCAGAGGGCTGCAATAAAGGAATTAAGGGCTTAAACACAGACACATTAAAAATCTTACAAATAAAAAAGTGCCAAACTTTTATAAATTTGAATACTAAACAAATGCTGATGTTGTTTTATATTGTCACTGTTGGAACAAAACCTTGTATCATCATTCACCCAGAAAACTCCAAATCTGCTTCAAATTAAAGTCATGCTTCTCATGTAAAGTTGTTTTTTTGGGACATTAAATTTTTTTCTGACAGGGATAATATGCTAATATTGTTATTTAGTGAGGTTTCAGCAACAATGAAGTATCATCATCAGATCTGCCTCTACAGTATTATATTGGTGTGGAACTTTATATGAAGCTATGTGAAGGAAGAAATACCTATGCATGAGTTTAATGGGAAATAACTAATAAGTAACTTTGCTTTATCACAGCTTCCTCTTAACAGCCTTGTATTGGTTGGACAAAAATACAGTGCATTTTAAGAACAAAGCCATAAATACTGTGTATTACCCCAATATAAATAGCACCGTCTATTTGGAGCAAAATAACTTCCAAATAACTTTCTTAAGAAAAACCTGTGGCACTAAATAAAATGCAAGTATTTGCTAAAATAAGGAAAGCACTTGCAGAATTGAGCCACATAAATAATATGTAAACAGATTCTTCACAACAGATGTAAGCTGAGAGAAAGCCTGCATGAGTTCAGTAGCTTTACTGATCAAAAATGAGGAGTTTCATTGCTTGTGCACAGAGTTATTTATTCCCTCAGGGCATCTATTATTTACTGAACGGTATGCTTGCTAGCTAATTAATGACCCACTCATGGTAGTAAGGCAGGAGGATTTGTGAGGGTTGGAGAAAATGATTTTAGATTATGGAATTTCTCATAGCTTTGGTTCTGAACTCAAAAGCACGCTCCTCTTGGAAAAAGTGTTCCAGAGATTATTATGAATGCAAGCTTGCTGAGTGTTTTAGATCCACATTAAAACCACATTTGTTTAGGCTAGCATATGCTAATGTATTGGGCCTTTTTGTTTTTAGATTGTTTGCTATTTGTGCTGTTTTGAAATTAATTTAGATTGTGATGTTTTAGCTTTCCAGCGTTTGACTTATCTTCCTGTGTAAAATGTTGAAGAATATGATAAACAAATACAAATACAATCGATATTATATCAGAACAGTCTGTTGTGTTAAAGCATGTTTAATAAAATTGATAAAAATTCATAAAACATAAAATATATTTTTTTACAATCTTCTAACACATTCCAGGACTATATAAATGGTTTCCAACATTTGTAGTCCCATCCAAGATGCTTTTGCTGCTGAACCTCAACCTTGTAGTGCCACACAGAGACACCGCTTGATAGCTGTCTATGGAAAATGAATGAAGGGTTTATTTCATAGCTTTCTTGAAGTTGTTTGGTTTTATCAACTGCATTTACCCACTGCTTTCTTATCTTCTGTGAAGCCACTTTTTTTCATTTGAAGGACACTTCTGCTCTACAGCCTTTCTGGTATTATCGCTGAAGCTCTCAGCAAAGAGTATCTCAGACTACAGCACAAAAGCCAGGCTTCCACAGCTCCACCAATACCTTGCTCTTAGGTCTGACTTATTGAAACAAGTGCATGACTCTGGTCTGTATGAACTCCAGTGAGCTATGCTGTTAAATGCTGTTATGCTTTAAAGACATTGAAACAGACCTCTTTTGACATTCTTATGAGCAGAACTTTGGGCCACATACGCTTAAGTCTGAAAACTGAGGAGGAACATAGACAAAGGCAAGATGCTTCACTGCATGGATCCCTGCATGGATCAAAAGCAGCTACCACCAAAGCTACAGTACCTCACCATAACCGGAGAAACATGCCAATGGGAATCAGTATTGGTTGACAATGAATCTGTCTGTTTTCCATATAAACAGAGTTGTACTGTTTAGCTATAAACTTTTGAGTAGTAGAAATGTGGTTCTTCCCAGAGTTTCTTTCTCCAGCCTTCTCTAGTTTTTCCTTGTCACTGTTGCCTTTGGCTTGCACAACTGTCTTATTTTTTAGGATTTCTTCAAAGCTGCTTTGTGACAATAATAGGTTGTGAAATCTATGTGAAATCTGATCTGTGCACACATTGATAATCATTATTAATTGTAGTGGTGAGTCAATAACAGCTTAATTAAATGTGGAATATGTCCAAAATGCTTGTAGAAACCATCTCATTCAGGTTTCTTCTGAAATCATTGTCATTAGTACAGAATTTGACTGCACTCTGCTTTGGTAACAGTCTTTACACTAGAAGGCTTTACACCAGAAGTTGATATGTTGCTGTGAGGATTTCATTGGACTCAACTATGAGAGCATTAGTGAGGTCAGGTACTGATGTTAATGTCTGGTTCTGAATCACAAACACTACTCCAACTGATCCCTTAGGTAATAAACACACTTCCATCACATAATACAGCTTCACTGCTCCACAGCCCAATCGAAGGGGACTTTACCCCTATAGCCAGTTCTTGGCACAGGACATGTGACTGTTCTATCCTACCAAATAGTTATGCAAGCTGTATGTGCACAATTTAGCAGTAACAGGTATGCCTCAAAGTAGTGACCACACTAATTGGAAGGGTTGTCCAGATACTTTTGGACATACAAGATATATTAATTGATATATTAATTTTATTGGTCTTATCTGACTAGTCATTGTCTGGTCTGCTTACAGGCTGGTGATTATACATCCAAACACAACAACCTGGAGCTGGACACACTAAAACAGTAGAGACGATGGTGGACTTCAGGGGAAGCTACCTCACCCTTGACACTACCTCACCATCCTTGACAAGACTGTGATGGCTGTGGAGGCATTTAAGTTCCTGGGAATATTTGAGATCCTGGGATTTCAAAATCAAATCCATCACAGAAGAGGATGTCCTTTTCCTACACTAGCTGAAAAAGTTCAACCTACCTCAAGAGCTGCTGCTGATTCAATTCTACACAATCATCATAGATTCTGTCATCACCACTTTTATCTGCAGAAAAAATGATTGGTATTCACCTGCCCTAATCATTAGACAGACATCTTCATCAGATTAAGAAGACCAGTGACAAAGGATGTAAGATCATCAGAGGTTATCTTGAAAGAGGGACAATGAGAATTAAATCTGGGATTCCTGTGAGCACAAGCTGATATAGACAGGTACCGACTTCCAGACACAGACACCAGGAGTTCAGAGGGAAGTGATGACTATTCACTAATGTCTCCATGACATTCAGACAGGACTTTTGATGAGTATGGTTAAGTGGACGTCTGCATGATTCCAGTAGCTATAGTAATTTTACTTGTGCACAGAGTTACCCCCCCCCCCCCCTCCCAGGGCTTCTATTATTAACTGAACTGTTTGCTCGCAGGCTAATTAATGACTCACTCACGGCCGTGAGGCAGGGCTGGGTAGATGTATGCATCCAATAGGTCACAAATACAAAATCCAGTCAGTCCTTCAGTGTTTTGCTCGACAACTGATTATTGCACCACAGCAGCCAAGCATGACAACAGTGTGTTCATGACCACATGCAAGATATCTGACACCAATAATGCTGATTTTGTTGATATCGGTCTATATTAATCATCATATCATATAAACAGCTGATTGTGAATATTCAAATATGTCAAAAGTGGTTGAGCATTTATACCAATAAACTGACAGTGATCACATATATCCATCTATGCATCCATCTAAGCCTCCTTATCAGCTTCGCCTAAATCATGGATGTGATTGAGCCTGCCTGGACTCATTAGGCCCAAGGCAGGAATACCCCAGGGTGCCAGTCTATCACAGGGTACCTCACACACCCATTCTCTCACACACTTAGGAGGCAATTTGTAGAAGCCAATCTTTCAGAGGTGGAATGGAAAACAACGTACCATACCTTAGGCAACAATGTGTATATGTGTGAATATAACCATTAATATAACCATTAATATAAAACATTAGAATCCAACATAGCTTTCCTGCAACCAACAGCTGAAAGTTGAACTCTGATTGGCATATTCAAATGCAATCCATGAATAACAAATCCAGCCAATTAAAAACCAACAAAATCAACTCTTCTGAGATTCCTAAAATGGCCAGCTTCGCAAAGGTATGCTCAGCATACACCTGACATCTACGTTGTGCTTAGCCTGCACATTTCCTCCCAAGCAGAAAAGCAGAAAACGACTCATTTTGACAAGAGAAGGGAGTTCAATTCAATGCAGGCCGTTTGACTGCTCAGTCTGCCCTTACATTTCTATTAAGAAAACTGCACACCTGACAACCGACAGTTGACAGTGTGAGTCAATGTGTCATGAAGCAGGGCTGGCAGAGTGTGTGCTTCTAAGTGAGTGAGTCAATGAAAGTGTGTGTGTGTGTGTGTGTGTGTGTGTGTGTGTGTGTGTTGGGGGGGGGGGGGGGGGTTTGTCACATGTTTGGGTTCCAAGAGCCAGGCCTGAGTGGACAGAGGATTAGTTGGATTGCTAGTTTAGGGACCGTACAACCTCTGCTCCTTGACTTACTGTAATTAAAGCCAAGCAGCTCATGGCTCACTGAGCATATGACTTCCCCACCCGTGTCTCACTAATCAGCGCGAGTCCAGGGAGGGAAAGGAGCTGCAAAGATTTGCGAAAAGAGGTGGAAACCTGTCAGGCCACAATTGAGCAGATATTCAATTAAAAGAGCAGTAAACTGGAGCAGTGAGTTCAAGTCCAAAAAAAGAGAGAAAAGTATTACAGGCTGTTTTATATGCAGCACTCATGCCGCTGAGAAGCGCTCTCCACTTAAACCTCCCGTGTTTTTTTTCTTTTTGTATAGTTTCGGAGAGAGAAAACTGATGAAATTTTAATCAGTATGTTGGTGCATATACTGTATGTGAGCCCTATTAATCGGTAACGCTTTGCACCCCTCCCCCTGCATTCAGAAGATTAATGATGAGAGGCTCACTTCTCTGTCACCCCTCTCTTGATCCTAAAATAAATGCACAAACAAAAACACTGCCACCAGATCTCATAGGATTCCAGTGTGGAAGATATTCCTACGTTGTTTAAAAAAAGGAAAAAAGAGAGGCACTCTATCCTTAATTTGGACTAACCTAGAACAACCACATCACTATCAATCGTAATGCAGTATTCATATGTTGTTAGAGGCATTTGAACCCTCGGTTTGGCTCCTCTGTATGTGTGTGTGTGTGTGTGTGAGGAAGCTGATGTATTTCTAGCCTCTTGCTTTAAATGGTACACTCTTGTTTATTGACATTTCTCTCAATTTCAGCATTTCCTTCACTCCTTCACTTCCTGTTCTGCTATTCCATCCCCTTCTCTTCAGACTTTCAACCATACACAGGATGTATGCGATGTGATCTGGGCATTGTGTGTGTGTGTAAGTGTGAAGGATGAAGGGGGAAAGAGTGTGCCAATGGTCCTCCAGCTGTCAGTGTGTCATTATGTAGAGGCCGAGATGACAGGCATGCATTAACACAAACAGGCATGTTTGCTTTAGTGTGTGTGTGACCAAGTGGGCAAAACAGTTGAACCTTAACCGGGTCACATGCATGTGTGTGCGCTCCGGTCCTCCTGCTGTTCACTTTATGGTGTCTGTCAGTGTCTCTCCCTCTCTCTCACTCCTGCCTTTGAAGTAGCCCGAGGCTGCAGCGGTGTTACGCGCCTCGTCTGCTGGTCTGCCATTTCACTTATTTATGTATTGTGTGGATTGAAGCGAGACTTAGTTGATGCCTTCTGACCTCAAAGCCATGCTGCACTTTGTACTGAGCAGAGGTGCTTAAAATGGCCTAAATCTCTGACACTCTGCTCACATCAGAGAGCAAGAGCACAATCTCCCCTTCTCTCTTTCTCTTTCTCTCTCTCTCTTTTATATGCTCCCTCCCTCCATATATCATATATCCAGTTCTCTTCCACCCCCCCCCCCCCCCCCCAAGACCTTTGATATAGATAGCGTGTCTTAGGCAGAGCTATTATTGTGGCTAAGCTCCCAGCGTGAATTATTAACTGAAGGAGACCTGCTATTAAGAAGACTGGCTTATAGAGACCCTTCATTTTTTTCAGCTTATAATGGAGTGCTTCTAGTCCATGCAGGGGATAATGTCAATTGGGTCCTCGTAGCCAATAAAATGCCACTCGTCATTAGTATTATTATTATCAGGCCAAATCTTTCCAAAAAAAAAAAAAAAAAAAACCAATACTGTTTGGACTGGAAATACATTTAGCTGGAAGAGTTTCAAAGCACTGCATTTAACTTTTTATTTTTATTTTTATTTTTTGATGCAGATGCATCATCAAGGGTTTAAAGCAATGGTTCATTAAAAAACATCTAATTTACAGAACCTACTTCGAGCATAGTTGTTTAGCCAAGACATTTGGCCTCTGGAGTTTGCTGACCTTGTTGAAATGCGCATGCGCAAGGACTGCCTTCTTCACAGTGTAGTTGTGGTATTGTATTGTTAGCATTGCTACCATGCTGGCTGCTGGCCTTGCACAGCATCAGTACTGCAATGTTAGGAATTAGTGTTAGCAATGTTATTGCGGTATTAGCATCGCTACCGCGCCGGTTGCAGGCCTCGCCCCAAAATACTGCTACCACCCCATTAGTCACAAGCCATGTTCATGAGGTCCTTGGCCTTTCACATCTGAAAACTAAATCAAATTTATTTGTATAGCACTTTTTACACAACAACATAAAAAGACAACACAACAACATGAAAATCTCAGACCCCCAGTGAGCAGCCACAAGGCAACAGTGGCAAGGGAAAAACTCCCTCAGAGCTGGAGGAAGAAACCTTGGGAGGAACCAAGACTCACAAGGGGGACCCATCCTCCTCTGGTCAGAACTATTTCTAAATTATTGTTAAAGTCACCGAACCACCTAAACTGTTGTACTGCTCTGGTGTGCGACATATTCATAATCATAATATAATAATCATGGTGTAGTATAACTTAATACAATCACAGCATTGATGGTCAGAGTAAAGAGAGTAATGATAGTTAATAGTGGTATATTAGTAGTGGCAGATGTATGTATAGTCCATGTAGATTTTTAACAAGGTAACAGTGGTGGGGGGCGTGCAGCTGGTCTTGCACATATAGAGGGGACCCCAGTGGTCAGTCTTCTAACAGATTGGGCCGGATGAGCCTGAGACAGAGTTAGTTCTGAATGGATTTATAGAGAGCAAAGGATGTTGAGCAGTATCAGTAAATATACTAATAAAATAATATGTGATATACTAGTTGGTATACTGTGGTTGGTGTGGCTCAACATATAACACCACTACCTACCACTGAGCTACCACACCATGTGGGAGACTGGGGTTTGATTCCCAGTCGGGTTGACTATGCTGCGCTACACCAATAAGAGTCCTTGGGCAAGGCTCCTAACACTACATTGGCCCTCCTCTGTAATACGAGTAACCTTGTAAGTCACTCTGGATAAGAGCGTCAGCTAAATGCCGTAAATGTACATGTAGTAAATAGGGGGTCTACATCTTAAGGCTTTCAGGGCATGGCTTGAGTCCTTTACCAGGCATGGTCATATGAAATGGTACAGAAAAAAAAGAACAGATGTCCTTTTATGCCAAGAACTTTTTTCACAATAAACAGCAGATGTTTTGGTCCCAAACTCCCCATTGTTCAAATGCTGTTGACGATAATAACGCAGCAAATGTTGGCCTTTTCTTCTTTTAAGAATTATAGCTGCTAGTTTAGTCTTGCTTTACTCACATTTTAACACTGTGTCTCAGTAATGTAAATAATATACGATATGTACATTGTCACTGTCACTGTATCTCTCATTCATCACGTCATTTTTTGAGCATTTCTGCTGGTCCATTCATCATGCAATTTTGACACAATGTGGGGAACAGATTCAAATCATGTTAAAAAGTAGAAAACAGCAGAAATGGAGATTTGCATGACAGCGATAATAATTATTTCCCCTAATTTCCCCACTAGTGGGGACATTTCCTCCTTTGTTTTTCCAAATTAAGAGAAATAAATTGTAAGTTTATTCAACATTAAATACGTTTTTAAAAGATATATATATATTTTTTTCTGTTAAATAAGTTTTTTAAATGAGGAATTTTAACTAAGACCTATTTTACATGCGCAGATTGTGCTGGACTAAGTAAAATAAACCTAAAACATTTTTAAATTGTTTTTCAAGTAACAAAACAATGCTACAGAGGCCAGCAGATTTAACTGACATTTTTACAGTGTGGAGCTACGCCTCTAATATAATAGAATGTCACTGTAAATGTCATTGTGTCACTATGCCACTGTAAAAGATTCTGGGTAAGGCTCTACTGAAGGGCAGAATTCCCAAGGCTACAAAAGCCATTAACTGACATAACGTTACAATGGCATCATTTCAACAAACATCATTTATCTTACAGTCTGGTTTTGTCAATTTGAATGTAATTCATCTTCGCAAGTATAATGACAACTGACATTTTTTAGAATAAGCCTTTATAAATGTTTATGGAGGTTGATGGCAGTTGTCAATAATGGCTTATGTATCTTGTATCCTAGTGACAGCTGCCCTTCACTAAAATTTCCATTACATGTTAGCTACATTAGCCTTGTAACTCCAGTACAAACCTTTATATAGAATAGAGACAAAGAAGAGAAAGATGACTTTCTATGTTTGGTGAACCATTTCTTCAAACTTGAGACACTTGAGGCACACATAAACACTGGTGTTATGGAATTCAGCTGTCCACTTTCACATGTAATGCTCAGAAATATCAGGTTGGTGTTTTTACATTAATGTTTATTGATCTTCCTGAGAATGGCAACACTGTAATTTGTCTGTGCCACTTGCTTCAGGAAGCCTTGCACATATCAACAAGTTAGAAATCCATGTGTTTACTGGCAGCAGATGCAGCTGGTTTGGTTCCTTTTTGCTCAGAATTTCTTCTACAGTGCCAATGAGGACAAAGAGGTGTCCTTCAAATGAAAGAATGTAACATGAATGTAACAGAGAGTTGATGAAGGTTATTTATTCAGAAGTGGCAGGCATTGGGTGAAAGCTCTCTTCAGCTGTCTGTTCTGAAAGTTGTTTTAAATAAATTGATATTTTACTTTTAGTGGATAATTTTCCATTTTCCACCAATTTTTCACTAAGTCATGCAACAAGTGAAAACTCTGAACAGCATCTGAGGCAGCTGAATGAAGCACTTCATGTACTTATTGATTTTGCTTTGAGCTTCATGCACCCAGGGTTTGTGTTTCTGCTTTAGTGTGTTCTTTGGATACACATTGGTTAAAGAATTGTAGCTTCAGTTTGGTGTGCCCACTCTACAAATGAAAGTAATTTTAACCATATTGCTAATATGTTATGTGTCCATTTCCTAATGAATGGGCCAATAGAAAAACTGAAAATTACTTGAAGTTAATATGTCTACATTAATTTCCATGAAAAGATCTAGAATGTTGTTGTTTTTTTTTTTTTAATATTGAAATGCCTTGATTTGTTGCCTGTCAAGGACAGGCATTTTCACACCTGAAAGTTTCTTATTTACATTGTATACAGTTGATACAGTTCCATTAGGTTTCACACTGCAGTTTAGCGAGTGCACTGTGGAACTTTGCTACGCTCCGTCATCATCAAATATGTGGACTGTGTCACGATACACTTGACATTGATTGGTTTGTAGAAGGGTGTCCAATCCAGTTGCCAATACCCAACTCCCTTTGGGTGCATAAGCAATCATGTAGCAGTCACCTGTAGAGAATGCAACAGATTACTTTTATTTCTCATATAATAAGGGTTAACCTACAGTTACAGTAGATACCAGAATCCTAAGCATAATTTGTTGTGTCCATACTGTGTTCCGTGAGTCCACAGAGAACCCGCAGAGCTAAAGAAAAACGAGGATGAGAATGCAGAGACATATATGAGAGACTGACATATATATATATATATATATATATATATATATATATATATATATATATATATACAGTGAGGAGGTAAAGTTAAGTCCTGGCTATGGTGAGAAATATGGCCATCTGGAGGGAACGCAACAGATTACTTTCATTTCTCATATTCCTTTCATTTCTGTTCATATACAAGGGTTAACCTACAGTTCAGTAGATACAGGAATCCTACGCGTAATCTGCTGCATAACACCGGCAGCATAATCCCTGCCTCAACTTCCTGTAATTGGTCTGAACCATCCAAAAAAGTGTTTTCACACTGCAAACCAACCAGAACTGCGGTTGAGTTGGTCTGGGCCAAGAGGACCTCCTTTGGTTGGACCAAATTCTGAGCCAACTGAAAAGTCAGAAGGTCTAGACCAAACAAGCTATGTGTAAAAGCACCCTAATATAGGCAGAAAAAACAGCTGTGGAAATGTAAAGCAATGTCATCAAGATGTGTCAGCACATTAGTGCGTATGCTCTCTGGTGATTGTGGACTACAGAAGTGATGATGTCACCTTCAGTAAGATGATATGATTCTTCAGAGGGGAAAAATGCATTTGTCTTCGGAAAATGTAGGTCTCTCCAATTCCCTTTTCAACACAATTCTTAGGTTTCATGTTTTTTCCCCAGTTGCTTTAATAAGGTTACTCCAAAGCCATCAGATTACATGATCACAGTGTGCATCTACTAAATCACTTTCACAGTGAGCACAATTCATCCAAACTGACATCACCAGACATATATCAGTATTACATTACAGATGTCATATGGAATGCTCCTTGAATATCACTTCTGGGAATGGAGAATCCAGGCCTTGAGCCATATGTCTGCGTTCCATGAGTCCACAGAGAACCTGCAGAGCTGAAGAAAAGTGAGGATGAGAATAGAGTGAGAGACATATATGAGAGACAGACACGTATATATACAGTGAGGAGGTAAAGTTAAGTTCTGGCCGAGGTGAGAAATATGGCCATCTGGAGGGAACGGATGATCTTTGCGGGGAAACACTTCTGTTTTCGCCGAGACGATAATCATCAGTGACATCCTGAAGAGAGATTTTATAGTGGCGAATTGAGAATGGAGCTCATCCTTCAGAATAAAAGTGGAAGTTGCAGTGCAGCGGTAGAAATGCGCTTCTCAATAAGTCATAAGAGGTATTTGTGGATGCCATATGTCTGTCTGGCCCCAGGCCTGAGGGAGAAAGGTATATGGCTCTGTTTTCTTCCGTCTATTGTTCCCGTCACTCTCTCAGAGCTTGATCCACTTTGATTTTTAGCTCCTGTCTGACTCCAAGAGCAAAAACTTTACTTTTTAATGGCTGCAGAAGGAACTCTTGTGCTGCTTTCCTTGCTTATTTGACTGGGAAGCGGCAAGCGACAGAAGGAGGCAATCAGTTTGTGAACAAAATGCAAACTGAGGCTAGCTGCTGAAAATGAGCGCCGGCAAATGAAGAGACGAGTCAGACAGGCTACAGCTGAGCAGGGCAGATATTATCCCCCCCACCACATCTCCACTGTGTGCGTGGGTATGTGGGTATGTGTGTGCGCTAGGCTGGCATGAGTGCTCTTGCAGGGTTTGAGCAGTCAGATTGGCGGGCGGTGGATCACTGTGGTGTCTGCGTTAGCTAAAGCGCGTACTGTTGTCCTCTTCTTCTACTCTTCTTCCCCCTTTTTCCTCCCCGCAGTGCAAAGATGACAACACAGCATGCGTGTGCAAGTCACTGTCACTCTCTCCTCGCTCTGATCAAAGCTCACAGCGCTCCTCTCTCTCCCTCTCCCACCTCCCCAAACACTGCTACACTTTTATCACGAGAGCAGCTTTCAGGAGGTGGGGAGTGACACTGTGTGTCTGTGTGTGTGTGTGTGTTTGTATATGAATGTGTGTGTGTGTGTGTGGGGGGGGGGTTATCACATTCCATACTGATAACCCCAAGAAGCTAGGGCTGAGGCGCGAGAGTGCAAATGAATTCAACACGAAAATCGCCCGACAGGCCTCACTTTTAACTTCTAATAGGAAGATCAAACGTCTGCTCCTCTTTCTCTCCCCACACTCTCCCCGCCTTCAGATATAGCTCATAAATTAAGATTAGCGCCTGACTTTTTAATTAACCCACTCTAAATTCCTCACTTCTGCCACGAACTCGCCCATTCCCAACTAATACATCTGTGTGAGCCAGAGAAACTGTGGGATGAATTATTCTCCTTCTCTCTCTCTCTCTCTCTCTCTCTCTCTCTCTGTCAGTCTCACTCTGTCTCTCTGCATGAACGATTGACTGACTCCTCTTGCTGTCTGCCTGTGAAGAGCGAAGACATTTTAATGAAACTAAAGTGCTTGCTAATATAAAGACATCATGAATTTAGACACCAATGATATGGCCACAGTATGTGCCATTTCTTTATCAATCCCACACTTTTGGCTACAGAAACTTGGAAAGGCACTGTAAAAAATAAATAAATAAATAAATACTAATACTAAAAGTTTTCGGCAGTACTTTTAATATACTGTACTGTTTTGTACTGTAAGACTTTTGGAGTAATTTTACATGATTAAAAATCACTTTTTAAAGTGTAATCCTGTATTGGAGTACAAACAGAAAAAAACATAATGAACTGAACATATAATTAAAACCACAGCAAAAGATGCTGTGAAGGTCAGCTCAGTAGACAGTACTTTACTGTGCAAGTCAAGTCAAGTGGGTTTTTGCACAACTGTATGTGATGTTCAGATCTCACTGGTGGAACTACTACAATGGTGCAACCAGTGAATCAGACCATAGGCATCATGGTGTCAAGAGGAATTCGTACATAAAGGACTAAAAGGCCTTTTCCAGATTTGCACAATGTGTATACATGGACCCTCCTCCATATGCACAAATTACTGATTTAACCAAACTCAATCGATTTGAACAGAGAATATTACAAAGCAACCAGTAAAATTGTATTATCAGAATGTACCCCTCCTGTTAAACTATTCTTGTTGCCATGGGCCCTAGAAAGCCAAGGCAGCACTGACTGTGGTAAATGGAGGTGTAGATACACTTGAAAGTTATAAGCGTAAAAACAGCTTGTGTAAAAGCTGGGAACTAAGCTCTCTGTGGAAGACCACGCTCACAGCTCAATTTCCAAACTATTAACACACAGGCATAGGTAGCTAAACTTTATCTAGGTTATGGGGTGTGTGAAAAAAAAGACTTATTCTAACAACAAATAATGGCACAGAACAATGTCAGGATCAGTTAGTTAACTAACATGGTAAAAACTATTTGGCAGTTACAGAGAAATGCATGTAGATCACATAAAACTGCATTTACTTTACTGTCCCCAAATACACACACACATCATCAAACATGTACGTGTTTTGTACAAAAAAATCATATTTAAATGTTTTTAGTTCTTCTCTTGTAATAAAAGGATAGGGTGGCACTCCAGTGCCCTTTATGTTTAAAACTTCAAGATTAAAGTAGAACTTTACTGTAAAATAACATCATTTTTACATGGTGTTCTCCTTGGAGATGAGAGAACCAGAAAGGCAGGGTTCAGATAAAAAAAAAAAGGTGCGAGAAACATCTGGATTCAGGCTTGAACACTATATCCTGTAAGATGTGAATCTCATGCTGCACTCTTTATGGACTGGAATGATCTCATAAGTTATATTGCTGCCTGTCTGCATCTGTGTGTATGACTTTACACACACATGCAACATAGGGCGATTTTTAATAGTGCTCTACCCAACCCCCACTGCTTCTACCCATCCTCCACCCCTACCCTCACGCATACACATGGGATGTAACATGATATCAGAATCGGCAGATGATTTTAAAAAAAATATAAGAATCTGACCGATGTAGATGTGATCAATATTTTTATCTTCAGCTTTTTTTTACAGATAGTGTGACGTTTGCTTCCAAAATTTGCTGGTATTTAACTATCTTCTGATACTGTTCTCCTGCTTTGTGGGCATCAGTTGCTTAGGAGAACCCTGTCTAGTTCAAATCAAATCAGTGTAGTCAAGTAAAGTGTTTTTATAGCACTTTTTGTAATACAGGTTGGCCAATAATTTGAAATGAATAGATGTAGTGCATTCTCTATCAGGACTGAATATGACCTTCCACCCCTATTCCACAATCCATGCACATGCACATTTATTTTATTGCCTTCCATAAGCAGTCATACAGTTGTGTGTGCACATTGTCACATTGTATATGCGCATACATTGCATGTTGAAATGACAGCCCAATAATTCACTTTTACATGACCCTAACTAAACCCTTAGAACAGCAGAATCAACATATGTAAAATTATAAGAATGAATTGGACAAAATTCATCCATAAAAAGCATGGAAATAAAAACCTGCTCATAAAATCCAATTTGCTATATTGCAAAATGTATGTGAATGACAGCCTTTACTCTGTTTGGAGATACACGAGGAAAGGCACACTGTAGGCAAAGCTAAACTTCAGGATGTGACATAATGACAGTACAAGTTAAAAACTTCCATCCAAACTTTCCCTGCTTTCTCCCAAATTAGTCACCACCAATTCTCCGTCTCCAGTGTTGCCATTCTCTTCTCCACCATTTCGAGAGTGTGAAGTCTTTTCAGACTACGAGACAGTGTCATAATATCTGTACTGTCAGGTGTGGGTTCATAGTCGAACTCTACACTATTAAAATTAGCATGAGCTAGCACATACCACAGATGGGAATCAAACCTCAAACCCACACTCACTGCTGGTACCAGATGAAGCCCTTTATTTCCTTGAAAGATGCTGGCTTTCAAGTGCTTTGGTGAGATCTGCCTCACGTTGGCTGCAGCACAAAGACGTCAAGCACCAAGATATCTTTGATCAGTTGTTTGTGAACACATCTATTAATTTGCTGTTAATAAATCGCGGCATAATGCTGATGTGAAAAACAATTAGAATCCTATTATGGCTGGCTCAGCAGGGTGTAGAGCGTGTCTATCTCACTGGAGGCACGTTGTTAAAGAGGCACTGGGAGAAGTGATGAGCTCTTCCAGATAAACACAAAAACGCCTATACTCCCCCCCTCTCTCTCTCCTTTTCTCTCTTTCTCTCTCTCTCTCTAAATATTGGCACTAAAAAAACACATTTTCACTTTCAGTAAAATTTACATTGGATATAGACTGCAAAATAAATTCCTTACTCTCTCTTCTCCATATCTCATCTCCTGCTTTTCCAGCTGCAGTTGAATATGCCGTCCCTCTGATTGTGTAGGAACGCTGGCCAAGCGCACCGCGCCTCGCACCGTGTTGGGCTTTGTGCATCCCCTGGCCATGTTTACCCACAGCTCTATCTACTTTTGCATTGTGCGCAGGCAAATGGATGGAATGCAGGTCACAAAAAAGACAGTGAGCATAAGAGCAAGCGACAGCAAATAGGTCATTCAATTCCACAATATTCCCTTTCTCAGGCAAAAGTCCCTCTTTCCGATTACTCAAAACTTCAACAACAAGCAGATTCAGCACAAATTTCCCCACAATCGCTTGCGGAACTGAATGCTGAATAGACTGGCAGAGACAGCAACGTGATGAGACTCTGCAACATGACAACACACACAAAGCACACTGAAAGGATGCAAAGTGCACTGTTGGTTTAAGCTGCACTCATGATTATGGACTATGAAATGATTCCTTCTTAAAGGACTGATAACATAGGAAACCAATCAAGAATTTGATGCAGCATGCAAATGTAAATAAGCACATAAATAAATGGGATTGTACTGTTGTCATGATGCTGATGTCACAGCCATAAACATATTTACATATAATCACCCATTCAGCCTGAGCCTCGAACAGTTTAGCCAACCATTTATGGCAAAGTAACAAGTTGGTCATTCACATATGCACTATGAATAAAAATAATCAATATGTTACTAATAGTAACTAAAACAATCAATATGAGCGAATGGATGGGCCTACAAAGCCTAGAAAGGACCAGCTCCTCCGTACTTGATGGCAATGGTTAAAAGTCGATCCGCACCAAGAGCCTTTCGAGCTTAAAGTATAGCTTGGCTCGACCCGCTGGAGAGGTTGTATTATAGTAGTGTTGAATGCTACTCACGTCGATGCAGAAAAGTTTTAGCTTGGATGTAGCATCATTTTAATTTAATGACGCTATGGAGCACCACTAAAAATGACCCGTGGCCATGATTTACTGAGACGTGGGAATGGACTCCTTATCTTAAGAACTTCACACCTGGCATTAACATGTGTCTTGGGTGATCTGATAAAAAGGACTGCCAAACTGTTAACACTTGGCATTCTGAATGTGTCTCCAGTGACCACTTGTGATTGGATTTCCACTGGAGGAGGAGATCCACGTACATTAATGATATCATTCTCTCTCTGTATTTGTTTTATGATGTGTCGAAATGTCCTGTGAATCCTTGCTTGTGTTCTAGTTCAGGCTACTTCAGACTTTTAAATTGTGTGAATTATGACTTCCAAAACATTTTTTTTGGTTAGGGCAATCAAGGATACGACTTTTTTTTACAATCCGTAAAGTAAAAGTTAGAATGATTCTAAGGGCCTGTGACATACGGGGGTCCAAAAATGTATTAATGGAGTTTTTTGGCAGAAATGTTAGAGTTGTGGGGATCAATATAATATCTTTTCATGGGGACCAAAACTCCTGGCAGTGCCCCTACCTATCCCACTGAAACTGGACATAAAGTAAGCACTCCTTTATTCTACATCTCTAAAAGCATTCCAATGTTTAACCATGATTGCACATTTTATTTAACGCCAAATACAACTTATTCATCCCTTTTTCAAAAGAATTCAGGAAAACGTGATACAACATGATATATTGACGCACATTAATACAATGAATGTCCTGTGAAGTTTTCATGCAGCTGTTTTAATGAAAAATTCATGAAACTCCTTTATTGTGATGTTTTTCCAATGGTCTCACACAGTGTTTTGTGTGTATATGCATCCTAGGGGTTGTAAAGTCTCTTTACCTTGGAAGAGGTCACTGCAGGTCGCACTTTAGAAGGATGACCCACACCCCTTAAATGGTCAAGCTTGCCAAGCAAGATTTGTAGCTTGGTTTAGTGGTTTGGGCTGTAAATGTTTGGCAGGCACAACATGTTGGGTATTTATGATACTTTTAGCATAATCTGGGAGTTCTGGAACTCCCTGACCTTTGAATAATTTCTTCCTTATCAGATGAAGCTTTGCAGGTGAAGTGGAGGCCTGGGTCTCTGCTCTGCAATTGAGACTATGCAATGATGTTTTAGGGGGTTGATGCACAATTTCTCAGATAGCAGCAGAAAGTGTACTCTGCTGGAATTCTAGTTCTCCTACTAAATAAAGCCAAGGTATTAGGTGTAAATATAATAACAGCTATAAAGCAATGCAAAGTCTATAGGGTTTATATTGCACTAGCGATGTCTGCTGAGATATAGCCCAACCTCCCAGGCCTTTCCAGGCACACAATATGCAAAGACATTCCTCTTAGGGCCGGTGTCTAATGCTGTAGGACTCTGTCTGAAGTGATCATACAACTCTTATTCTGTAAACACACACACACGCAAACACACACACACAAACACACAAGCAAATGCACACATGCACAAACACAGATGCAATAGGACCACACAGACAGTTCACCAGCCTTTTTTTCTCATTATTTATTTTTATAATCTTGTCAGGATGGATTTTCCTCTGAAAAATAAGCAAATAAATAAATAAAGACAGAAGAGAAAGACAAACAAGCCCATGGGCACAAGAAAACCAAAGTGTGACAAGACTTTCTCAAATCCCAACTCTCAGCTTGTTGCTGTTGGTTACACCAACCCTCTGTGTATAGGATGTGTGTATACAGTATATGTGCTCGGCTGCAGTGTCTACGACTACAGCTCTTGCGTTTGAGATTCTGTGTGTGTAAGTGATTAAGAGAAAGTAAGCTACAGAGAAAGAGAGAGCGAGAGAGAAAGCAGACTAAGGGGTTGTCCATTTGAATATGTAGACTATGTAGAAAACTGTCTCTATGAATATGGAGAGGGCCGTATTGGCTGTTGTAATGAGAGGCGAAGGTCTGGTGTGTGTCTCTGGAAGCGGAGGGTTTTGAGCCCTTGCTGAGGATGCTTCTACAGGCACTCTGTCTTCTTTGCTGTTGTAAAATCCTGTAATAATCCACTCCATCAGGGAGCAGCAGAACAGGGTGCTTTTTCCTCTAATGGATTAAATAGGCCCATTGCAGCATCCTGATAACAATGTGGCAATGCATTTTCAACAGATAATGGAGACTTCTATCACAACAGAAATTAATAGCATCAACTCGTCATCTGCCTTATTGACGGCCTGCAGTGCAGATGCACACAAGCCCCCACACACAAACAAACAAGTGCCAGCAGTGCTGTGTTTGTTAGTACTTCAGATGACTTCTGTAGTACTGTAGCCACTGTAAGGCTACACCTAAACCTTTACAACTTTAGCCTCAGTAGCCAAAAGGTTTCTTAGTTTTCAAAAAAGCTGCAATTCCATGTTGTGTTTAGAAATGCCAGCAGCATGCCCTCACTTTTGCACAATTGGCCAATCCATCCTTCATCTTCTCGGTTTTACTTAATTCTTGACTCACCTACAAAACTCACTTTCCGTGAGCTGATGGAATCCATGAAAATGTAATGCTTTTTAAGAAGGGTATTCTTTTAGACCAGAACAAGTGGCCACATTAAGATGAGAGTAAAGAAGAAGATGGGAAAGACACACATGAACTTTTACCTATATATTTACTGATAGTTAAATAGGAAGGGGTCAAGTGTAAATGCTAGCTGGAGTCAAAATCCCTGTAAAATTGATCGACCAAATTTACCGAAAAGTTCTTCGTGGTGAATCCAGAGCCTACCCAGAATCATTGGGCACTAGGCTAGAACATCCCCTGGACAGGGTGCTACTCAATCACAGGGTACTACACACATTAGAGGGGCAATTTAGCATAGCTAACACGCTTACCATTTGTTTTGGAAAGGTGGAAGGAAACAGGAGCACCTGGAGGAATCCCAAAGGGACACACAGAGAACACAACAAACTCCTCACAGACAGAGACCGGAGCGAGGATCAAACCCCAGCAACCCCAGACCCCTGGAGCTGTTTATCACACATACTACATGCTGCGTCACTGTGCCACCCACTGTGCAAACAGAACAACCAATACATTACTGGGAAATTCTGTGAAATACTGTCATGATGGTTTGGATTTTTTCGCGTAGTTTCATGAGTAAAAAAACCCACATGGGTGTATTCTGCACATGATTCTGGGAAGAAGCAGCTTGCATGAATGGGCACTTCTGTGCAAAAGTATGATTTTGCAGTGATGGAGCTGTTGGATGTTCCATGCTGAGAACATCTCATCTGTTTACCAGGATTTCCATGGCAAATTTATAGGAAACTCATGCATGAGTGCATGGCTTCATGTATGCATGATGCAAAGCCTGAACATCACTAGTACACTATATGTCAAAATGTTTGTGGACTCCCCTTCTAATGAATGGAAAGCTTATCTAGTCCCTGTAGGAAAGTATTGCCAACAGAATAGGAATAGATAAACACAAACCTCTATGCAACAGCAGTGGAGCTGTGTTCTCTGGAATGATGGTGCTCCGTTCCAATACGTTTAGGTCTAAGATGAGTTGGGATGGTGACCTCCCAACATCTTTATTTTACTGACGCTCTTGTTGCTGAATGCAATCAAATCCCCACAGCAGTGCTCCAAAATCATGTCCTTTCCTGGACAATGGAAACAAGTACTCAATGGAAACAAGTACTCAAGATTTGTCTTTTGTCCATATAGTGGATTTTTAGTGTGAAAGGGTCAGTGTATTATATTTTACAACAGTGCCACACCTAGACGAAGTTACATCCTATCATGAAAAACTTGGACCATAAAATGAAAGACCACTCCTTTTGGAGAGGTTTCCCAAAGATGGGGATAGTGATCCAATGAACAAAGAAATTTAAGAAATACCAAATTCAAATAGAAAGACTGAGAAAAAGAATCAGGACTGAGAAATCCCTGAAAAGCCAAGGAGAAAAGCACATTGCTCCTTTTTTGCCTTGATATTAGAGTTAAACACATTGACACCAAGGTATCATACCTGTTTTCAGAAAGTAATGAGCTTTCCTAACACATACCCAGATTTTTTATCCTAGCATTACAATCTATACACACATTTACCATGTAATACTTACTCACCTTGGCATTTACTCAACTTTTAATGAAACAACTTTTGTTTTTATTGATTTTTCAAATCATTACACGGGGTTAGACCCTCAGTCAGTCTTATTGAGCGGTACATAATTAGCAATATAGGTGATATGATCTCAATTGTAGTGTTTACTTCCATGCTCCAGGCTGTGTGAGGGTCTGGTTCCAAGTTATTTCAGTTTTTCTGAGATTAAGAACTACCTCAAGGTTTTTGGTAATTAATCTATCAACAGTCATGTGGAAAATCTTTTGTAAAATGTAATTATTATAAAAATGCTTTTTAAGACACTCCCACATTTCTTACTACTTCAAATGTCTAAAATTAAAATCAGATGCCTCATATTAGCTGCAGATGATTAGAACATCATTAGAGAGGATTTTGGAGAGGCCTGTCTTGTTTAAACCTCAGACATTTAGTTTGGTTTCCCATTGATTGGTAGTGTTATTATCATGGTTATTACCATGGTATTACCATCAAAGATCTCTCTCTAATTCTAAGGCCTTCTAAAAGAAGATGGTAGATGCAGAAGAGTCTGGGAATGAATTTAAAAAGATCTCAGAACAATTAGAAATCTGCCATTGCACTGTCAGCTAAATAACTTACAAGTGCAACAACTGCCACCATGGCCAGATCAGGCCGTCCTAGCAAGTTCAGTCCAACAGCAGACCACAAAATGTATAAAGAAGTCTCCAACAGTCCTAAAATGTCATTACAGGATCTACAGGTAGCTCTTGCTACCATCAGAAAGAGACCACATATTTTATTTCATGGGAGGTGTACAAGAAGGAAACCCATCAGAACCAGCCAAACTTCTTCCAAAGAAAACATAGACCAAGGCCAGGAGATCTGGAACAGTGTGCTTTGGAGAAATTAATCCAAAGCTAAATTATTTGGACACAGAGGACATTGTTGTTGTAAACTAGGTACAGCATTTGAGCACAAGAACCCATATCAACTGTGAAGCTTGGAGGTGGAAATGCCATGGTGTAGAGCTGCAGTAGGGCCTAGAGAGCTCTCCAATATAGAACCCACTAGAAATTTTTGACTGTATCAGAGGACGCTTGAGAAAAAAGTGAGACCATCTCTCTAAAAACTGAGGCTGAAAGAATTCTGCATGGAGGAGTGGGAAACACTCTCTCCCAGTTGATGTCAGAGACTGGTAGATCATAGCAGAAAACGTCTAACTGAGGTTATTTCAGCCAAGGGGGGAAATATCAGCTATTAGGGCATAGGGTGTCCTAACTTTTACATTTCTATTAATTACATTTTATAAATTCTTTTTAAAAGACATTCCTTGAGATGTATGTGATTAGTTATAATACCTTCATCTCATTATATTGTTGAAATGAAGATTAAATGTCCAGATATTTCTATATTAAAAGAGACAAAGGGGTTTTCATGGGGTGTTCTAAGGTTTTCACATGGCTGTATATGTCTGTCTGACTATGTATTTATTGTCATTGTTAGAACAAAACCTTGCATCTCCATGTTTGTATGCCATCTACATGATGTATATCCAAAAGTATTTAGACATTCCTTTATATTAGTGCATTCAGCTCTCTAAAGTGCCCACATTGCCCACACAGATCTTACATAATATTTATTAAAAAGTACTGCCAACACAATGGGACAGTCTGGAAAAACCCAAGATCACCAAACCCAGTGCCAAGGGTCAGCTAAAGTGATGTAAAGTCCTCAGTGTTCAACTGTGGAGCAGTGGAATCTGTATATCTACCTTTAGGCTTCAAAACTGATCATCCAGCATCCGTACCTGACCTCACTAATGGTCTTGTGACAGAATGCAATGAAATCATTACAGCAATGTTTCTGTTAGGAAGGGTCGAGGCCTGAATGGTTCTAATGAAGCATTCACTGCTTATATGTCCATCTGCATGCCTGACAGCAATATCCCCTCTCTGAGAGTAGCAGATGCATTCCATTAATCAAATTTAATGAAAGCACACTCTAATTGCAAGTTGCATGTGCATGAGAGTGAGAGAGAGAGAGAAAGCGAGAGATACCCTCATAAGGGAGTACTAACATTTATATGTGTGTGTATATGTGTGTACACGCATACATGCGTGTGTATGTGTCTGCAGCTGTTGTCTCATTGCTATGCAGTTGGCATCGGCCTCACTAAAATAGGAAGCAATTACACTGTGAACCTGCAGTTAAAGTTTGAGTGGCAGCTGATGTTTAATGCATGGGCGAGAGAGCACCGGAAAGCAGGGGGAAGAGCCATGCTCTCTCTGCCTAACACGCCGCCTCCCTCAGGCTGGGTTACAGGGCAAGCCCCAGCTGCCTGGGACCAGGACATGCTCCCAGTATAAACACACATGCATGGCGCTCGGGCAGCTCGCCTACAAACGCACACAGTAAACACACTGTCAAAGATGCCGTGTTAAGACGCTTACATGCGTATAGCCCCGATTATGGCTTGTCAAAGTGCTACCATCACAGAAATGCGCTAAGTGATCTACTATCATGCTGTGAAGTAGACGTATTATTTTTTCCCTCTTCAGCAGATTATGATTTATTCATCACTTTAGAGCAACTGCTCTCTCCTTCGCTCTTTTAGCTGTTTGTGGTGCACAAGTGGGCGAAAAGTTCTCTAAATTCTCACATGGAGCGCCCCATAAATGCCTCGTAAAGCTGAGATAGGATTAAAGGTTTGAATACCCCACTCTTTTGGAATAGGGGCGTGCATGTCAAGAATTAAAGTGCCCGTAGAGTGGAAAACAGAAATAAAATAGCTGAATTTAGTATGTAAACATTGTAGTACCCTGGTACACACACTCTATATAAGGAAAATAAGCCACAAAAAGAGCCTCCTTTGAGTTGGTCAATAACTTCACTTTGGCCACATCCATTCAGTTTTTGGATGCTTGACTTCATGCTGTTCCTGACTGTCAACTTTATAGTTATATAAGTTTCTGAACCCCTGGTCAAGATGTCTGTTACTAGTAGTAAGTAGAAGTAGAAGATGAGCTGATCTTCTAAAAGCATGAAATTAAAGATGATACATTATTTTCAATTTTATGCAAGATGAGTGTATTACTTTTGTACAATTCTAGAGTAAAACAGGGATGGAGCACCATGCAGAGATTTTCTCAGGTCTCAGATTTTTTCAGGGTTTCAGGACCAAAATAGCTTTTTAAAGCCTTGGGTTGTTCACAATTATCATTAAAAAAAGCCAGATGATACTTCTCAAACTTTGTTCCCTGCTTTAAGCAGCTGCCTCGTACTCTTCACATACAGCCTGTGATACTTGCCAACATGGGTGTTAAAAATACTGACCCTGCAGGGTGCCCAATTTTTTTTGCCTGAGGCCTGTTTTCTTTTTTTAGCTCTTTGAAAACATAAAAGATGAAAATAAAAAAAGAAATCTTGTTAAAAAAATATTGAAGAAATGTGTCCAAAACATTATTTCTTTTGGAGATCATTTGATATTCTACTTGAGTAACAGAGTTTACAGTAACAGAACTTTTTACAAGGGATGCCCAAACTCTAGCATGCCACTGTATGTATGATGGCAGCCTTCCAGAGAATGCGGGTATCTGAAAGTACATGATGTGTTTTTGCTGTTGTTTGCTGTTTTCCCTGATTTCTTTGAGGACGTCAGTTGCTTAAAACGCTTTAGGAGGTGGTCAGAGACACATTTGAGCCACATGTTATTGTAGTGTAAGCACATCCATTTCTCCAAGACATTTAACAACCGGAACTCTGACTAAACAGAGACGCATTTCATTACTGAGTGTAAATCTTAACATCTTAAGCTTAATCTTAATCAGGATACAGTCCAGATACTAGTCACACGAAGTGACCATGTATAAACAGGGCCTAAGAGTCTGCTGTACACTCTTAAGAATAAAGGTGCTTCAAAAGGCTCTTTGAGTGATACCAAGGAAGATCCAGCATTGGTTCCATAAAGAAACATTTTTGTAAAAGGAATGTGCGTGAGGAACCTTTCAAATGTTTGAAGGTTCTTTACCAATTTAAAGGTTCCCCACACTTACGGCTCCTTTACAAAGACAGTTTGTTATGGAAACCAAATATGTGTTCTCTGGTACCCATCGTAGCACCTTTATTTTGTGTACTGAGTGTACTGTAGGTTTTAGCCAGGACCACTGTGTTAAAAGTCAAAAAAATGACTCATTTAATTGTGTTAGGGGTCAGCGATTAGGACTGAGATCATTTACAATTAATAATTTCAAATGGGTGTCTTTTAAAGGTTTAACAAAAACAGCCTTAATTATGAGAAAAAAAAAACTATTGGAAAATACTAAAGTAAAACAAAATGTGACCATTTTATATATGAGAAAACTCGAACACCTCACATATATTCAACGTGGATTTCAGAGTGGAAAACCAACAAAATTGCAGAACACATGCCATCCATTCAGATCATCCTTTCCCTTCCCTTAGTAGAAGTGTGCTCTGCAGCCAGTACAGAGGTCGGATCTCTGGTTTCCTTGAAAGGAATGAGAGCAGGATCTTTCTCTTTCACTCACTATTCACTTTTTTACCTTTTAAACCTGAAATACTAGACTTTGGTGGGAAAAAACCCTAAATGTAGAGCACAGCCCATTTAAAATATGTCTCCTTTTCTCTTGCTACACTTCTTAGCAATCCTGAGATGCGCTCTACAGCCAGAATTGAGATTTATTTCTCTTGTTCTTTTGGCGGGAATGGCAGCAGGCTCTTTTTCCTCTGTCACTATGCGATACACCAGACAGCCTGCTATCTGCAGGGTCATGTGGCACAGCTGAGCCATCCTCAGGGCATGCTGAGACACTCCACAATGCTGCATGGCATCGTCAGCAGGCTTCAGGCGCATTCACATTCATTGGAAGAGGCATGTTCTAGCCTTTACGCTGTGAGACTGGTGGTGGTGTCATATGCCAGGACAGAGACCTGCTTCGCCAGGGGTTTAATCTAGAAACTGCAGGAGAGAAGAAATCAAACACATAATTTACCGTTAGATGTCTAGATGATTATATTACTAAACATTTCATTTGCATTGTGTGGTTTGACTCTGCCCTACTGATAATATTTCCTTAAAATCCTAATTTTTTTCTTAGAATTTTAAGGAAATATTATCATTTTTTTTTTCTTTCCAAAGACTCACACTGTTCACTCGTACATTACAGTGTTCCAACAAACCAAAAGTACAGATGTCCTTATTTTCTGTAGTCCAGTGCAACCTGATTTTAGGCACAAACTATGATTTGCATGCTACTGCAGGGTCACTGTTTGCAGGACTGCAAATATATTCCTTCTAAGATTATTTCCCCACCATGCTCCTGGTGGGAATTCACAAGAAGAGTAACTGCTGAACAATAGAGCAGATGCTGTGACAGCTTTTGGCCACAGCTGGCCTTGTGTGTGCAGTAGTTTGTTAGGTGTAGTAGTGAGTTGTGTGTTACAGATTTACACATTTCAAGTCTCTGAATGAATCACATCATCACTGTCACACAAAAATCTCCAAAATGGCTTACAGGAGCATTTCTATTGGCCCACACATCATGCAACTTGGAAACATTGTAAAAAACAGCTGCCAGAAATAATGTCCAAAAGTTAAAAATGCAGTTAAAAAGTCAAAAAATGCAGATATAAGAGTTTTTGCATTGCATCTACAATATTAAAAACTCACAGTGAGAGCCAGCCAAGCTCCGCCAGCAGGGTTTGCTTAAAGCTTCTTGCAGTAAACATACTGTAGATGCCATGTAGATGAAATGTATATACATTTAGCCTTATTGTCTTTACAAACCATATGTATTTCCATGTACATTAACTTACATCCCTTTTAAATTAATTTTTTATTTTTTTGCAGCCGTCACAACCAGTCCCTAAGTCTGTTACAGTTAACTATACCTGCGGGGTTAGGGGCACAGTTTGTACTTAGGTTACTTGCAGCAACATTGTTCATAAATGTTAGATGCTGGAAGCAAAGTTCACATTTTCACTTGTTGTAGAGATGCATATGAAAGAAAATCTCATAGCCACATCCCCAAATATGTCTTCACAGTCATCTGTATCCTTAAAATGAAGTCATGGAAGTAATTTAGTATAATGTCTGAAGAAAGGGAAAATTAGCTATGTAAGTACTAATAGTGACCCCTTGAGAAAAATCTTCAGACTGCTAAATGTAAGTGAGAGAGTGAGGGAGTGAGGGAGTTTCAAGCCAGGCCCATGTGGTACCATGTCAAGTCAATAAAAAAATAAAGAAATAAATCAGAATGATGTAATGCACTAGTCTCTATCTCTGAGCCCTTAAATAGTGAAAACAGGCAGTAGTGTCAGATACTGCCACCGCTGCTCTCAAATGTCAAGGAGCACTCTGCCTGTAGAGTGATTTAATCTGGCAGTTATCCAGGCTGATTGGGTCATATACAAAAAGTAATCAGAGTGTTTTTGATGAGCCGCTCACGTATTCAGCCCAGACGTTTGTACAGAAAGGATGCGGAGGAAGTGCAGCCTTGGAGCACAGTGGGAAAGCAAAAACCAGGAAGCGCCAATGCTCATCAGGAGGCTGATGATGATTGACAGGCGTTATTATTATTACAATTTGAGATATACGCTCCCATAGTCTCCTTCAGACAGGCCATCATAATACTGACGGACTATCTCTGGCCTTTAAATGTGGGATGCTCTGCTGAAACCATGGTTACCAGATGAGTGAGTGATTTGAGGAGCGGAATAAATGGGCCTTCTCCCAAAACTGATGAAGCGTGGAAAGACGGAGAGGGCATCGCAGGATGACAGCTAGGCAGGAACTCACTTTTACAGGCCTTTCTTTCCCCTATTCCTTTTATAGAGACTTTCTAACCTCCAGTGCTCCTCAGCCTCATTGTCCCAAAACGGAGGACCTCATTGTCAGTAGTTTTCAGAGTTTTTGAGGATTTCAGAAACTCTTTATTTCCGGAGCGAGACTAATCCATCTCAACGTGGATTTAGGAGGCTCAGCTCATTTTTTTTTTCAGTCACAAAACAGAAAGGCTCATTTTTTAGAGTTTATGTTCACCTTGTATGCGAGTGTATGGGAGAACTGTAGGTAATGGGATGATAATTAGTGTTTGATATAATAATTAAACACGATCCCTTCCCAGCAGTGCTGCATTACATGAGCTTGCTGTAATTATGAGACAGAGAGCCCGGGGCCGCGGCTGCTTATTTAGACCCCAAGCGTCTCTGTTTGTGTGTGAAAGCAGAGATTAGGATGCGGTTATTACCCAAGTTCTTTCCCAGCCCTGTGTTAAGGCAGTGTATTTATTTAGTTAAGACTAGACACTGGCTAAATACATTATACTCACAATAAGTGGACTGGAAAGTGAGAATTTGGAACATTGGTAGCTTTTTTAAGTGGATATGGACCCACATTCCCAAATTTGGTCAGATTCCATATGCTGAGGATTTGTTGTGATCACGGCCATGTGATGTGATGACATGGCCGTGAGGGAGTCTGGTGCAGCTCTTGCTCCCAGTGGCGGATTTTAAAAAGATGAAAGCTGAAAAAAACAGGACTTCATATTTTATTTAAAGGCTCCTTGGGTTGAACGTATGTTCTTGCGAGCTAAAAGCGATCACATGCTCAAAGTGAATCCCTGTGAGAAACCTAGTTAAAATGAACATACCAGAATATTCCAACTCTTCCAAACTTTGGCACAGTAAAGCAACTCCATTTCAGTTCTGATGAAATAAGACATGCCAGTAGGGATGCTGTTTATGCTGTTGGTTACCTTACTGAACATAACAGAGATTTGTGTGTCTGGTAATTTGATTATTTATTACACCACTCTTGAGCTCCTATTGATGGGTGATGTTTAGACTAACATTAGGATGCCTGACGATCAAGTGGAGTCACTACAGTCTATTTATGGTACATGGGCTGTCAGAAGCAGAATAAATGTCTCCAAAGCATCTGCAATGAATCGAACTATGTGCTGTGTGTGTGTGTGTGGTGTGTTTGAGTTCCACTCAGTGAGGAGACGAGAATGTAAACATAGCCAGACACCTCTAAATCACTGGCTCTTAATGGACCCCTAGAGCTGTGATGGGCTGGAGTGTGTGTGTGCAAGAGAGACAGAGTGAAAACACTCTGAAAGATGGATGGCAGAGATGAAACATGCTTTAGAACACAACTGGAGCATACAACTGGCATGCCCCCCACTGCTACCCGCTACACCCATGCACTCACACCCACATTATATATATATATATATATATATATACCCAGATGTTTGTGGACATCCCTTCTAATAAATGGATTCAGCTACTTTAGTTGCACCCATTGTTGACACAGATGTGCAAATACAAAAACACACACTCACAGCTGGTCTAGTCTAGCTAGAAAAGCACTATTTTTCATCATGACTGGATCAAAGAAACCTAAATTTAATTATTTTATACTTTGGAGATGGAAACATGATTTTTTTCTTTACTGTTTACCATTTATTTGTAAAATCTATGTAATAAGACATGTATATATTTCATAGTAAATCTAAACCTAATCTTGACCTCAGCAATCAAAAACAATGACAGTTAAACACATAGTATTTGTAGAAACCATTACAGAAACATTTGGTAAGATAGCCTTTCTCTGGCTTTCCCACAACATCAAATGTGTCCTATACATGTAGAAAAACACACACGCTTACACACGCACACACACCCACACAGTTGTAGAGGGACTTGACTAACAACTGGTGGGGGTTCTAATCCAAAGCAAACATATGGCCATTATGCAGAGACTTGGATTTACAATTTCCATTTCCTGGCAAATCCGAGCGGTCAGGCTTACTGTGTTTCTGAGTCCACTCTGTTGACTCCATGGCAGAATCCATCCCAACAGTCCTGCGCTCTGTACTTCCTTCATATTGGCTGGACTTAGATGTGATTCAGAGACTTTAACCTCTTCAGATATGAGTCGGATATCTAGTTTGCATGCACGCAAAAGCCAGGCTAAGTTCTTCTACGAAACCAAGCCCAAACCAGGGTATTTCCAGTAGTGGGTTGAAAGACTGGTCTGTTTCTGTTTCTGTCAATTTCCATTAGCTGTTCGCTAGTTTAGTCTCGCAGCAACAATGCAAAACCAAAGAAGCAAATCTCTGACACTAAACTCATTTTAGGGGAAAGGAAAAGGAATGTGATTTTTTTTTTTCTCCTTTAAGAAAACGTCCCAGAAGCTCAGTGGAGGAATTTAGTGGGCCGCATGAACTCTGCATCACACTAAAGCCTTATCGACACTGACAATCACACTGTGTTTTTTATACGATGTTAACATTGAACCAGTAATGTTGTGTAAGTGGAGTAAGTGTGTATCTAGTCTCTAAAAGTGCACTGTAAATATCAGGCTAGTCAGATGATAAAGTAAGGGTTTATTTTTCTCCTCACACTGTCGTCACAAAGCAGCTTCACATAATCAGTAATTAGTAAAAGATAAAAAAATATCCTAACAAATATGTAAGCAATTACAAAAATTGTCAGCTTTAGCTCATTCATTAATGTCTGAGCTGCTCAACTCAATTTGTATTGTTGACCAAATTGAGATGCAGAGGTAAAAAAAATGTGAGTTAGGAGAATGTTTGACTAAACTAAACTTCTTTCAGTCCTGCACTGCCGGCCTGCTGTTTTAGAAGGCCTTGGAGAACACACATACACACAGACACTGGCACTCGATTCATTTATATTTCTGGCGTTAAGTGGCCCTCTATTTTTCTTTTATTTATATGTTAAGCTCCAGCTGTGTCAGTGGAGCATATGAAGGACAGTATAATGCATTGCACTCAGGTACAGACCCCCTAGATCTAAGCCCTTTCTTCTTCCTGTCTCTTTCTTTCTCTCTCTATTTCTCTCTCTCGCGCTCTCTCTCTCTCTCTCTCTCTCTCTCTCTCACACACACACACACACACACACACACACACACACGTACAATGTCAACCTGATCTCAATAACAAGTGTTCCTTTTGCTCACTTTATAGTGCAAATGGGCGTGATACTCAAAGGCTAGGCTGTGTCGGGGGAAATGTGACTCCGGCTGCTCTGTATTATTCATAATCCACAAATCCTCCAGCCTTAGTTCATCGGCTGCTACTCGGAGGTGGAGCTGCACAAACACACAGCCTAATGAAGCTCTGCTGAGGGTGCAACCAGAACAAAGGCAGAAACAACATCAACAAGTGTCTTGTTGAGAAATGATTTGTAGACCACACTGGTGGAGTTCAGGAGGGCTGTAACATGCTTTTGTCTTAGTGTCTATGCTTCACCTATAAATATATACAGCCTATTTCCAATAATACTGGCACCCCTGTATTTTAGTTAAAATGTAATGTGGAAATGTAGAAATGTTTATTTCTTTTGTTTGCATCATTCCACACAGAACTCCAGAAATAGACTGGACAAAAGTCTTGGCAATCACCACTCTACTGGAAGTCTTGACCGCTTTTGACCTGCTCCTGATCTCTCAGATTTGAAGGGTGCCTTCTTCCAACTGCTGTCCAGAGATCTCTCCACAGGTGTTGTACAGGATACAGTTCTGGACTCTGGATTGCTGGTCACTTCAATCAACTACAATCTCTCTAGCTGTTTGTCTGAAAATATTTCTGGGTGTTTTTTCGGGGTCATTGTTCTGCTAGAAGACCCATGACCTCTGACGGAGAACCAGCTTTGTGACACTGGGCCTTACATTGCGCTCCCCAATTCTTGGTAGTCTTGAGATTTAATTTCATGCCATGCTCACAGTCAAGGATTCCTGTGCCAGGAGCAGCAAAACAACACCAAAGCATCTTTGAACCCCCAACATGTTTGACCATAGGGACCGTGTTCTTTTCTTGAAGGCCTCATTTTGTTTTCTGTACATGGTACAATGCTGTGCTTTACCAAAAAGCTTTCTTTTAGCCACCATTTGCACACTCTTCCATCAACATTTCTGACATGGACACTGGAACATTATTCTTTATTCCTCCTTCATGTCTCCATGCTCAGTGTGGTACACAAACACAAAGACTGAGACATATTTTCTCCATTTAAACTGGTTGTACTGCCAGCACCTGTTGCTACCACAAATGCAAATTAAAGCATCTCACGATTGAAATCAAACTATTTTAAAAAGATGTCAATCATTTCCTTAATAAAAGAAAAGCAGCTGTAGTTGAAATAATTGAAATAATAATAATAATAATAATAATAATAATAATAATAATAAAAAGCCAATATTTTGCCCACATTAATATCAAATCAGTAAACAAGCATGAAATGCAACAAACAAAAACCTTGCTGGCTGTATTATCATAAAATACGCAGCATACTTAAACTAGAGGAACTGCTGATTATGTCCAGTATTTAAGGTTTTCCTCCAAAAGTACACTTTTAAAAAACTGAGGGGGATTTAAGCCATTTAGCAGATGCTCTTATCCAGAACGACTTACAAAAGTGCTTTCCTATTTACCCAAGAAAAGGCTAATAATTAAAGTTTAGACATTATTAAACACAAGTCAGTAAGGAGACCACTCTGCTATTCGCCCAAGTACTCTCTGAAGAGGTGGGTCTTCAGTCTGCGTTTGAAGACAGTGAGCAACTCTGCCGTTCAGACACCCAGGGGACATTCGTTCTACCACTTTGGTGCCAGGACAGAAAAAAGCCTGGACGCTTGTCTTCCGTGGATTTTGAGGGATGGCGGGTCGAACCGATCATCACCATAGGTACTGTATTTGGACAAAATGTTTGTAATGTTGCCTCTGTACACCAATAGATTTTAGATGAATCACTGCCTCAGCATTTGTTTATTTTAAGGGGTTTAACAAAAAATAATTACATGTTTCATCACAGGGTCAAAACTGCACAAACTAACATTTTTTTTTTTTAAATATGATATGATAAGATATTTCAGAAGGCATACATAAGTATAAAAAACACTGTTATATTGTATTTATTACTATTATCATATTACTTTGATTAAAAATTTCTATTACAGTGACTATTACAGTGTAGGTTAAGACACACACACACAGCTCATCAACATGCTTAATATGTTGATGCTGCTGTTATACAACTACTTCCAAGCTGAAACTGTGTCAGGAGTAGTAAAGAATGGTTCCTCACTTCAGAGATGTCTGGGCCTAGTTACAGTTACAGGACACAGTACTTCATAACTGTCCACCACTGTCTATAAGCATTGTCTTTATGAAAGAACGGAGGAACCACTTTTTAAGAGTATAAAACCCAGAGATAATTACCCAAAGATCCTTTTTGTGCTGTGAATGTTGTTGAAAAAAGACATGTATAGAATGTGTGTTGTTTATGTCATATGTCAGGATTTGTGAAACGGCTGATGTTACACGCTGGCACAAAACCCTGACTGGAAGCCACATCCTGTCTTTTTTCCATTTGTTCTTACATTACATTTCCAAGCTCTTGCACTGCTAAGACTTTTGACCTTGTTGACCGTGTTGCCATGGAGATCCAAGCAATCCAGCCTCAGGTGTGTGGGACCTGGGGAGATTTCCCGAAATGGCTCCTGCCTTTATTGGCTCCGGATGCTGAAGTTAGCTGACTTCCAGATCGTTATTCGACCACATTCTGTCTACTGAGCCTTCCTTCTCTCTTGTTATTACTGTGCCCACTCTTTCTCTCCACTTTTCTTTTCTTCTCTTCTCTCCTCTCTTCATTTTTTTCTTTCTTTAAATATCCCTCATGCTGCCTGGCCTCTGAAGGACACCACTTCTTCCTTCACTCTTAAACTCAAGTCATTGCGAGTGCTCACCAGTGTGAAGGCTGAGCTTTTGTGTGTACCATAAGCCTGACATATTGATTGAGTCCTTCTGAGATGATGAATAGAGCCATTCCACCCCTTCATCCTTCTCTTGTTATGGATTAAGTACCTGAGATAATATTTCTCAAATGGCTGACATGTCAACTGCAGGAGGCGAGGGAGAGCAGGTCCTTTACGGGTGTTCGAGAGTATGCCATAGGGCCAACATTTTGGCAGCATTCTTTTCCTTCACAAAATAAGAAACACAAAACTTGCCTAATAGTCCTAAGGCCTTAACCTCCATGGTCATCCGTCTTACTCTGTAGTAGCTACATGTTTAAAAAAAATGGAAAACAACACTCAGGACACAGTACTTTATAACTGTCCACCACTGTCTATAAGCATTGTCTTTATGAAAGAACGGAGGAACCAGAGATAATTACCCAAAGATCATTTTCTTTTTGTGCTGTGAATGTTGTTGAAAAAAAGACATGTATGAAATATATGTTGTTTATGTCATATGTGTCTGAAAAATCTGGTACATTTTTTGAATAATAATAATAATAATAATAATAATGTTTTCAAATGTACTCCTCTTTGACCTTCTGTACTTATTTAGTTAGTATTTAGTTAGTATAATTGCTACAGATGCTACATGCCTTTTCAACCACTTTGCATATTTTGTCTCTTATATAGTGTTTCACACAAAGTCTTCACACTGACAAAGTCAGTCCTTATCTGACCAGTGCTTCATCTGTAGTGTTAGCTTTCAGCCTTTAAAGCATTTACATATTCTCCCATTATGTTGAGCCTTGAAGGCCTTTCGCTAGTGGACTGGGTTTTGGACTGGTGTCCACTTAGCGGAGAACCTCACCTGGTCCCTGAACACCAGCTCTACAGCCCAGCAGCGTCTCTACTTTCTCCGGAAGCGGAGAAAGGCCCGTCTCCCTCCACCCATCCTCACCCTCTTCTATAGAGAGACCATAGAGAGCATCCTGAGCAGCTGCATCACTGCCTGGTTTGGGACCTGCACAGCCTCTGACCGCAAGATCCTCCAACGCATTGTGAGGACAGCTGAGAGGATCATCGGAGTCTCTCTCCCCTCCGTCATGGACATTTACACTGCCCACTGCATCCGCAAAGCAACCAGCATTGTGGATGACTCCATCCACCCTTCACACAGACTGTTCTCCCTCCTGCCATCAGGAAGAAGGTACCGCAGCATCCAGTCCAATATGACCAGACTCTGCAATAGCTTCTTCCCCCAAGCCATCAGACTTCTCAACTCAACTCAACTTCTGACCTGATGTCTTTTCTGTTACATGCACTCTCTCTCTCTCTCTCTCTCTCTCTCTCTCTCTCTCTCTCTCTCTCTCTCTCTCTCTCTCCAACCATTTAGCCCAGATAAAATGGGAAGCATTTTTGCACAAAGCATTTTGCACAAATAACTTAACTCACTGGACTCAATATTTATTGCACATTGCATAATTTGCACACTACCCCTAGTTATTTATTATTCTCTGTCTGCACTGTGTTGTGTTGTCTGTCTGCACTTGTACTGTGTTGCACTTGTGTTCTGTACGCACTGTGTCTATGTTGAACCATGGTTCTGGAGGAACGTTGTTTCGTTTCACTGTGTACTCTGTCACTTGACTTGACTTGACTTGGTACATTTTTGGGGGTGTGACTATAATGAGTCAACACTATTACCTAACAGTTTTAGGGTTCTGGGATTGGCCCATCTTGCAACTCTGTTTTGGTTATTCAGGATTTTCTTTTGAAAAAAGAGAAAACAGTTCAAGTCAGAGGTTCAAGTAATGTCATCATTCAAAAAAGCCAAAGGAAAAACAGTTGGATGTTCAAGATCACATTTAAGCAGAATATATTAATGTTGCTCAGTGTTTTGTCCAGGTGAGACACACTTCTATCTCTTTCCATTGGTGTGTTGGTGGGTACATGAGACTGTGGAAGTCTTTACACTTCCTGTCTCATAGGGGCTGTGACCGTTTCCGATAGTAATAACCCCCCATCCCCAAACCCCCCATGTCTAATTCCTAATTTGTGAAATGGCTGATGTTACACGCTAGCACAAAAAACAATGGAAAACAACACTTAGTTTTATAAGCCTATTTACAACCCTGTTACTTTGCCACAGAATGAAACATGCTAATTTTCCTTGTATTACCTTGAGCCTGTTTTTTTTCAAAATCATCTTCTGATGTTGTCTTGCACTTTTCATTTTCTTTTGCTTGTCATCAAATGCATGTGAACTTCTTCTCCTGAGAAGGGGCTCAAAGCTTGGTGTGTATTTACGGCAGTGATGTAAAAGTGACAGCCTCAAATGTAGGGAGAGCCTGTATATAAATTCTTGCATAGTGCTGCTTATGGAAATAATGGCAACTTATTATCTGTAGATGCTTTAAAGAAGTCTTAATCTGGTTCTGATACTTGCTCTAAGGCTATTAAGAATCAGCTTGTTAAAGTAATTAATCAATAGATAACCATTTAAAAAAAGAACTGAAATGACTAGCTGATAAGTTACTTATATCATTTTAGCCTACCCAGCAACAAAAAGCCTTTTTTATCTAACACAGTTGTTCCCAATTACTATTCTGGACTAGCCCTGCACATTGGAGTTTCCCTTGTTGGAAAAAAAGAAAATTGCTGTTTCCTGCTATGTACTATATGCTATGTATGATCGTAATCTACTATTATTTCACATACGTTTTCAAATCCAATATGTTGCTGCTGTTCATGGCTGATTATCTGCAAGATAACAGGAAACAAGTAACATAACTACTTGAGCTTGAGCTAAGACAGTATTGCCAAGCCTTTAAGAAATGTACCCTGCAAACTTTGGTTATCAGTCTAGCACTTTTGAATATTAGGGATGTGTGTTAAAGAGGAAGTTTACTACATTTAGACTAATCATACTTATTAGGTTATTTCTAGGCACTCCCAAGCCCAGGAAACTCCACTCAACAGCAAAATACACCTTACAGATATATATACACACACTCCTAGACTGGCACATTCAAAAATATTCTTGTTAATGAGTTTGTCAGTCAGTCCTTATCTGACCAGTGCTTCATCTGTAGTGTTAGCTTTCAACCTTTTAAGCCTTTGCATATTCTCCTGTTATGTTTAGCCTTGAAGGGCTTTCGCCAGTGGACTGGGTTTTGGTACATTTTTGGGGGTGTGAGTATAATGAGTCAACACTATTACCTAACAGTTTTAGGGTTCTGGGATTTGCCCATCTTACAACTCTGTTTTGGTTATTCAGGACAGTTCAAGTCAGAGGTTCAAGTAATGTCATCATTCAAAAAGGCCAAAGCAAAAACAGTTGGACGTTCAAGATCACATTTAAGCAGAATATATTAATGTTGCTCAGTGTTTTGTCCAGGTGAGACACACTTCTGTCTCTTTCCATTGGTGTGTTGGTGAAACGGTGGACCCCACCACAAATCACACTGTTTACTTCCATACATTCTGCTACATTAATTAGTCTTACGGCATCTTTGGCACAGACACTCTCATTTGTTAATTACTCCCTTATTTGCTTATTATGTTTTGTTGTCTCTCTTCTGTCTGACGGTTTGTTTTAATTAAAAGTTTGAAGCTCAGAGGACTTAATAGATAGTTGTTTACACTGTTCGTCCTTGTAAAATCCACTTTCCTGTTTTAAGCTGAGGTGAATTAGGGAGGACGTCCTTCCGCGCTAAAAGACAATAAACTAGCAGCGTGTCGTCACAGAAACTTAAGAGCCACTATTTTATAAAGAAAAAAACATGGGCAGTTGCAACACAGCTGTGAAGTGCATGCGAGAAGATTGGCAGCCTGCAGTGACTTTTGCTTTCACACCTGCTGTTCTTTTAGCACTTGCGACGGAAGCTAGCAATGAGGGAACGCGAGAGAGCTGCTATGAAAATGGAGAACGAGTCCCATAAAGACAAATCAAACGTCTGGCCTCGAGTCAAGGAAAGGGCCTTTAGTCACGTTGTTTAGTTCACTGCTCTCTTTGAATGGGAGCGCAGAGAAAAGCTTTTTTTTTGCACAGGGGTTTTTATTGTTTGTTTTCTTTTGGGAGAGATTGGGTTGTCAGGCGCTTGATGGGTGCTCGGCGAGAACATAATGTAATGCCGCGAAGCGGCACGATACCGCAGACTAACCTGACAGGTAATCTGGGGAAACAAACTCAATATTTCTCCCTCATACGATTTGTTCGAGTCCCTTCCACCCCCCTACCTACCGGCGGCGCTCTACCGGTCAATATTTCTTATTTGGGGACACGTTGCTTCAGGGGGTATTAGGGCTCGGGTTTAACCATGCCTCAGGGTGGCCGGGGCCAGCAGCTCTCATATCTGCCTTTAGCGTATATCACCCAGGGGAAATAGCCACTCAGCTAGCTTCACAGGACCCCCGTCAACCATTCAGGCCTTGCGCACAGAAGGCAGACAGGGAGCTTATTGCTTTGTCAATCATCATAAACCCAAACCTACATCTCCAGTACCACACATGACTAGTTCTGTACAGTTTGTCTTACGGTGCATCTGCAGGTTATACACATCACACATTTAAAAAATGCACGGGATTAAAAAAAATAATAATAACCCACGTTCGGTCAATCAGGCCACTACTGGGTCTAATATGGACAAACCCACCATATGTTGTTTACACGCTTCCCCTTGGTGTAGTTGTTGTCTGCACTGGCTAGCTCTGCTGGGTGGCCTGGAGTACCTGTAGTACTGGAGATCAGTCTTTATGCTCTGTTCTTTGTGAGCTACATAGTTGTTTAGGACAAAACAATCACCAATGATGAACGTAACGTCCTTATGTCCATTGTCCTCCTCAAAGCTGCTAACTGTGCCTTCAAACATCAATCACCTCTCAAAGTGGCAAATTTGTGTCATGCACACTACCCAGACATTTTACAACAACATCCGTGAAACCCTGCTCCTCTTTCTGTGGATGTAATATGTGGAGTTTTTTGTGCAATGTGTGTGTGCAGTCAGTTGCTCCGAGGCATCATGGTGAACCATGTCTTTGCTAAAAAGTAATTGATGATCCTTTACTTCACTTATCACTCTTAGTTCATTATCTAGGTTGCGTTCTCAACTGGTCTTTGAGGCTGATACCTCAGTTTTTGTCCAGAGAAGGTTACATGCAAGGCGTGTTTCCAAAGGTTTTTGCCATATCTGCCCATCCAGGTTAAATCCAAGATACAACATGTGTAAATTTAGCTGATGTGTTTCAAAATAAAAGCCAGTTGTGTGGAGCCTAACTCAGTGGCTAAATCCTCCAGAAGCCTCCCCCAGCAGTGTGGAAATAACCAAAAATTACTTGACACTCAAGCCAGCATTTTTTTGTATTAACCCTTGAACATGCATTGTAAACCTGCAGGGTAAAGCCAGATTTGACTGTTTGACCTTATTCCACTAATCCAATAGTGTGCGCAATGTTGATTATATCTGATTTTCTGAAATCTGGGACAGAAACGAAAGTGGCGTTATGAGGTTTTTTTTAGATATTTCCTTCAAACTACGCAAAAGTTTCCTAGATTCTTCTCTAGCTTTGTCCTGTATTCTCCCACTACAAGGACAATAAGATTTATCTCTATGTTACCTTGAAAAGCATGTGTGTCCATTCAGTTGAGTTGCCCAGTTAGGGTCAACAGAATTGGATGGTATCATTAGCTCAGCATGAACACTGCACAATAGCATATCTGCAATTTCGTCGCTAGGTTGAACTGTATGTGTTTTACCTTCAGACTGGCATATCTTTTAAAGCCATTTACACTGTACATAATAAGATACTAGCTAGCACTACTCATTATTTCTGCCATAGCCATAATAGCTGAGCCTCATTGAGGAATAATGTACATTGAAAAGCTATAGCTTCAGCTATCCAGATAGCTACACTGTGATTTTCTGGCAGCAGGGGTGCCAGGAAACGTTTGTAAAAAGTGGTAGTTATCTGGCAATGGGTTACCATTTTGTACAGGCATTTTCTGTATAAAAATTATTTCGATTAAAAAGCCCATGTTTCAATATACAGTCAGAAGTGTTACAAATAAGATCTGTCTTTTTTAATCGAATACATTAGTGACCTGTCAAAATAACAGCAGTTGTTTTTGCTACATGTAGGTTAACTGCTTACCTTTATCATTTACCTACTGCTTAAATGATAAAAAAAGCAAACATTATATTCTACATTGAAGCAGCTTAAGATTTGTAAGCATACTACAGTAGTACTCTGTAGGAAAGAGACAACACTTCAAATGTTTCCAAAAAACCTCTCATAATTGCTTAACCATAATGTGTTAAAACAACAAAGTTATAAGCAACAGGCTGTTCTTAAATGGTCTCTCTAAAATGGAATTAGCCCATGCTGACACTACCTCCAAAAGGCAATGGCTGCATCCCAATTGAGTTCTACACACTAATAATATAAGGTAAATCCTATATACCTATTGTAGTACTGCAGGTTTGGCAGGTCAGTACACAAATATTAGCACATTAACCTATTTTGTACTAATAGAAAGTGATGAAGCGTTGCTATGCCAACATACATTGCAGCAAGTTGTGCTGCACTTGCATGGTTATCTCCTATTAAGGATGTTATATATATATATTCAGTTTTGACACTTTGATCTATACTACATAGTACATTCTCAAAATCCAGCTAGTATTACTAATTAGTTTGTAATAGGGATCCAGTTGGGATCTTAGTTGCAATCATAACTGTGATTACATAAAACTACCCAAAATCACCCAGCCAACTACACCAAAACGTCCCTTAGACCATGAAAAACACAAAAAACCACTACTAAAAAACTTTGTTTTTAACTAAACACAAATCCCCAAGGGACCCCAAAGCATCATGGGAGCACTCCTACATCACAATGCTTTAAAATATTTCTGTCTTTAGTCACATATTTTCTTGTAGTTATAAATTGCATTTGAAAGCATACCAAGTGCATTTATGTAAAAAAAAATGCTAGTTTTTGTTCAAATTTCAATCTAAAAGCTGCTACAACAGAAAATATATTACAATTATTGTGAAAAACGTGCTAATATTCTTGTTCTGTTGTATTACAGTGACTGTTCTATGTCACTGAATGCCTAGAATTACCCTAACTGGGCAAGTCAACCAGCTGGTTAGATCGTGCATCTGCTTCCTAAATGACTCTTGAAAAATTGCTAAACCACAAATTTACCATTTAATAATTCTCAAATATATTACTTATTGTGGCCGTTAAAGGGTTAAGAACTGCAGTTTTAAGAGGGTAAGGATGAATCAGGCCTAAAGCTCCTCTTATATACTACTTTGCTGCTCAAAGTGATGAATGTGAACCATAAAGATTCAATGCAGAAACATTAAAGATCAAGCAAGATGGTCATACCCTCTAAAATTGTGTAATCATTAATTAAAGCTGGCTGACCTTTCCAGTTCCTGCTTAACCGACATTAAACATTTTATAAAGGCTACTATAATGAAATAGCTTCATAAATTGATTCCACATGTAATGATGAGGGTAATGTATGCTATGTTACACTGATGGTGGAAATTAGCTTTGTTCCGAGGTCTTGTTTTGGGGCACACGTGTATGCATATGCATGACCATTACTAGTGACATGATAATGAATGCAGGCTAACACTTTCTTACATGCCCTCATGAGAACAGGAAAACTTTACACCCACATAAAACACAAATACATACACAAACACACACATGGACAAGAGCTCAGGAATGCTGCGATTTGCCTTGTGCGCCTCAGACGTCTCTGACATGCAGATGTGAAAACGGGAACACAGGTGAAGCCTTGGGCTAAGCAAACACTGGTGCTTCTCTCCACATGTGCACAGATAGTGCATGTTCAAATCCAGCATGTTGATTTATTGCTCATGCTGAGGGACAACCTTGTCCACTGCTGTGAGTACAGCAGGAGACTCCACAAGACAATGGCAAAGCAGCTAAAAGCATAACTCGCACATATGAATTCACAACCACACGCTACAGGACGCTCCCCGTGGATGATCCGTAGCAGGATGCCCAGAAGAGCTTACAAATGAGTGGACCGTTTAAAACACATCTTCTATAAATATTTTCTTTCCCTGATTCTTCTTCTTCTTTTCAGGATCGGGGGTGGGGGGATGTGGTGCAGAAGCATATATGTGTGTGTGTGTGTGTGTGTGTGTGTGTGTGTGGTAAATTATTACTGCGCTCGATGGAAATGCATTAGCTTCAAGTGCTGAAGGGAGCCGAGAGTGACGGCAATAAAACACATTTGGAGTATTTTTCATTTCCAGGGGAGAGATTGTCTCCCTCAGGGTAGACACACACACACACACACACACACACACACACACACACACAATGGTTACAGAACCAAGGCTCTTCGTTATACCGGTTTATTATTAGCCACCATGCAGCAAGGGTACATGAACCAAATGTCATGAGACCATATCTACGTTCTCATACCACTTTTGCTGACTGGATTTCGATTGGTGAATCATATATGATGGGCGGGGCATAGAAACAGAGCATCTTAATACTAGAACCTTCAAGTGGAGGTACATTTTATACATTTAAATATGTAGAGTTGGCAGAGGCACTGTCTGCTGAGGAGGGAGGAAGGGGGGGCACAGAGACAAAGGGAAAGACAAAGAGAGCAAGAGATAGAAAGGGAGAGAGATATGGAGGGAGGGGGAGGAGAGAGAGAGAATAGAGAGAGAGAGAGAGAGAGAGAGAGAGAGAGAGAGAGAGAGAGAGAGAGAGAGAGAGAGAGAGAGTTGATTGCTCTATTCAAGATTTAGGACCAAAAGTCTGTACAACACACACATACACATACACACACCCACAGCGTAGCTTTGATGAGATAGGGAGAAAGTCTGTTTACTGAGCAGAATCCCAACAAATGGTCTCTCTCCCTGTGCCAATCATTCTACCAGAACATACACACACATAGAGAATTCACACATATTACTCGAATAGAATATCCATGCAATCATTGTTTATACACAACACAAGTTTGACATTGCGAGGTGTACTGGCAGTGTTTGAACACACTCAACCCCTGCCCCCCAATCATTGCCATCTGCCTCCAGGAACTCTCAGTCTTTGGGTGCGTTTCTCTCCCTTATACAAATGCGTTTGAGGGACGTTTATAAAAATGGGGGAGATTTACACAGTTAGTGGGTGGAGATATTGGAAATGTAGATATTTATAATATTTTTTACCATTTCTTATTTTCCCCCTCCTATATCCAGGGGTTGATTAGGCATGGTGTCTCAAAAGCATGTTGTTAAGAGATTTCCTCTCACAATGGCAGCAATCATAGGTCTAAATCAACACATAGGGGATAGCCCCAGTCAGAAAACCAGTTCATCATAGGGCACAACACACACTCACATTCACTCACACCTAGGGACAATTCAGCAAAGTCAATTCACCTACCCTGTGTGTTTTTTTGGAATCCAGAGTACACAGAGAGAACACACCAAACTACACACAGACAGTGGCAGAAGTAGGATTGAACACACCACCCCAGACCCCTGAAGCACTGTGGCACACATACCACCTACTGCGCCACTGGACACCAAAGCACAGAGCTTAAAACCAGATTATCTAGTTCTGATCTTTGCATATTTCTATACAATTTATATTCATTGTGGTGTTCAAAGGGGAATTATGGTACGTAACAAGATAATTGTATTAAAAATAAAAAAGGCACAAATCTGATTACAGACATGGTATAAAAATAGGGTGATTACTAGAAGTATTACATTGAACCAGATCTTGCACACAATAAGTTCTTTTTCCCAAGGCAAAAATGCAACATTGGCCTTTTTTCCACTGCAGGGTTAAATAGTTACTAAGGCCACACTGCACCGTTACACACCATTGCAAATATCTACAGTTTTAAGGGGGTGAGTCTTCTAGCTTTTCTAAAATGAAATCAAGCCTGGCGGATGGCACCATTTGTCTTATTTTAATTAGGAGCAAAGGTTATACTTGAAGAGGTATTTTTGTTTGTACTTTGGGATCAAAATGGCAGAATGTCTTCAGAGTGAAGACTATTTTAATTATATGACCCAGTAACTCACTAATAACCCAAAATAATCAGATTGCGTTACTTTACTGTACTAATCATATGTATGTGTTGGTGGATGAACAGGTGATCAGTATTTTTTGTACCAGCATCACTTTAGAAAATGTAATTTCTGCACCACTGCTCCATCGCTCCACAGCCCAGTACCCTCCTAGCCAGTACTTGGTATTGGGCATGACCTTTGATTCATGTGTGGCTAATTGAGAGCACTCCATTCTGCTGGTAAGGCTTTTCTATGGAGATGTGTCAGTGATGTAACTGAATTCGGTACTCCATGTATACAACAAAGACAGCCGCAAAATCTTGGTGGCATCTGCGCCCTTAGTTTACCTTGCAGTGTGAAAAACAGGGTTTGTTGTACAAATGCACATGGTGTTTGGTATTCTGTCAGTCTGTCACTAAGCTTAATTCTCTTATCTCCTGGACTTGTTGGCGGCTCCACTATTTCACTATTCCCACTATGTCTTTCAAAGTCAAACCTAAAGGGAAATGGATTTTTTGTAACTTGTTTTCTTGGTATTATAAAGCACAATACACTGGATCATGTCATGCAAAAGACAGAAGTCTTGTTTCTCCATAATCTTTTACTTCCCTCTAAACAGAACTAAACAGAATTTGGCTTTGTCATTATGTAGCAGGCGAAAGAGAATAATTATTCATTTTAATCTTAATATTATCGTTGTGTGGCTTTCTCCTATTCTCGTCCCCTCCCATCGCTTGGAAATATGTCAAGTTAAGGAAGACGAATGTGTTTTGTTGCCTTTAAAGCCTGCTAGTCACAAGCATGGCAGAATTAGTTAATGGTCCTTTGTGCAGCTTAGCTTAATTTGCTACAGTCTTAGTAAACTGAACATCACATTCCAAAAGTGTCCTCCTAATTTCCAAAAGTTTCAAAGTGCTCCTTCTAAATAGTGAAGTCCACACACTGCTTGCATCTATTCAGCTGTCCATCGATGTTATTAATTTGTAATTCATTGTACATTCATTTTATCATATATTGTGTAAAATATAACATTAAAAATATACAGCCAAAAATTATTACTGATGGTGATACTTTCCCCCTTTTTCTCTAAAACTTAATAAGAAGTCACCATCTAAATATAACTGGATATAAAATAACAACATCCATTCCATCTATTTAAATTATAAAATGGGAAAAACTATTCAGTTAAGCCAAGGAACAGTTAAACCCTTAACGCGTCAGCACTCATCAGCTCCGATCACTGCTCAATTTTTCAGTTTTCAATTTTCATTCTAGTGCTCCAATCAGCATTCTGCATTACTACACCAAATTCATAGTCATAGCCAGACCAAAGAAAGCCATAGTAGATGATATGTGGCCAAAATGTACACAGATATTTAAATACGTTTTGTTACCTAACCAAACTTTTGTAGCCTGGCCTTTTTTCCTTGAACACAGTAAACTTCAGGAAGGGTAGTAAAATCATACCGAACAAGATAAATGAGTGTCAGCCTAAACCTGGAGTTTATCTGCGATCTCATCTCAATGCATTGTGTGTATAGTAGTATAGGCCTGCTTTGTGCTATATCTGCTATGTTATGCTACGTGATGCTAAAAAGCATTGTGCAATATGGCTACCCTGTGTATGGTGGCTTCAATGAAGTATGTGAGTTGTTTGGCATGTTGATTTCTACACCCGTAACCACGACCTTTTCAATAATAATAGAAAACAAATCAGTTCCTAATTACTGTTACCTCAGACAAACAAACTGAACTTGGCTGGTCTCAACAACAATTTCCGAATCCACATCACCCCAAGACCAAGACAAGACAGAGACTGCTCGCTTATGGTATCGAGACCTCGAGTACTACAACACTAAGAGGAAGTCCTAACAAGAAGTGGCTCACATTGTGAGGAAATTGGGACCCCCCCCCCCAAAAGGCATTACTAGTAGATTAAGACACTCTCAAGCAGCTGCACATTAGCCAAGGATCACCACAGCCAATGCCAAGCATCATCTAGAAGACCCCCAGTGTGGAACAGTGAAGTGATGCAGCTGGGATGAGTTGAAAGGTGTTAATTAATATCCACTAATATCCTTGATTTCATAGAAAACATTGTACAAGCAAGTGTCTACATACTTTTGGACATATGGTGTATGTATATAAGCCTTGAATGTCATCACATCCAGAGAAGATGAAAGAACAAAAAAGAGAATACAGTCCAAGTTTTTCATAAATGAGTTTTGTGACATCAGTCAAGGACAAGCATCACTCCTCATGTCCCTCAAACACTAATCATTTTTCAACCTTTAATTTAGCCCCCAGACCAAGTCCTTTGTGAAGCCTTGAACACAAAAGAGCGGAGTGGCCACTTTGCTGTTGTTTGTGCATTTTGTCGTAGTTTTGACTTCCAGCTTGGTTTGATTGTGTTATGGCTGTGATGGATAGCAAAGCCCTAACAAGCTGGACTTTTTTACTGTGTCTCCATAGGCCTTGGACGCCAGTTTGTCTTCCTCTCTTACGTCAGGTCTCCTTAAGACCACTTTGGGAGCACGGGCTGTTATGTATGAGAAATGATCATTACAGAATGTTCCTTAAAGCTTTGTTCAAATGCAGGTCTGGTGATACAGTGATGGGCATCAGTCAGAGGACAATACAGCAGGCCTGGAATTCAGATTTTTAAAGGGCTCATTTCATGGGCAAAAACATATACTTCACTTTTTTGACCTTTTTTGTCTGATGAAATATGTGAGCAACATTTCTAAACGTGCCATTTACTCCCTCTCTATGCAGGCCAAACATGAAAATGAAGATGATATATTGATGTCATTAAAACCACTCACTCAGTCTACAGCAGTTTGGCCCTGCCCACCCACATTAAAGTTGCTTTGTGAATAAGACACAATACAAAATACTAAAATTATGAAGGTTTTGATTCCAAAAGGACTAACTTTTTTGCTTTATAAGAGTTTTTAAGTTTTCAACACCACCTTTATTAGAGAAATAACAATGTGTTTTAACGTTTGTACATAAAGCATAAAGCCACATAATGATTACGTGACTCTTAGAGGAACAAATGCCAGAGAAATAAAAGCTCTAGTGAAAGTTCTGCCAGGAGACTCTAATGCATTGTCACCATTCTTCAGCCAATTACACAATTTTTTGCTGCTTTCAGAAGTGACCACCGCCACCAGTTTGGTGCTGATGGCTGCCCGGGGGTAGGCTCCGTCCCCTGCCTCTAAGTTAGGCAGGATCTGCGAGAGTTCCGATGGTGCAAGGCCTGGGCTGATGATGGGGCCTACGCCAAAGACGATCAACAGTTTTTACTTGCTAACATCGTTCCTATCTCAAGTTTTCTGGTAGAAATATAAGAAAAAAGTTCTAGTTTATTATTCTTGAGGACAAAAAGTCTCATTTTAATCATTTAAACATTTTCAGGTCTAATATATTTTTTTGGTTAAAAAATGAATGAGGTCTTGACTTGTATGAATGGCTGCTCTGACTGACTATTGTATTTACTATTGTAGTTTCTTGCTCGACTGGTTCCACTCGGATATTAGAAAAGAACACTGTAATAGTCTGAATATTCCCTGAATTATGCACAAGCAGCTCATGCTAATGTGACCAGTACAATATGGACAGCCAAACGGTGTAGGTTAATGGAACGGACAGTAGAGCTGTGTGCCTTCAAATATGCAATCTAGTCACACAAAGCTTGGAAGCATGTTACAGCTTACTACCAGGCTGCAGAATATGGAAATGAAACTGTGCTTCTTGCATGTTGGAGATGTCAGGTTAACTGAACACATGTAAGTCATGTAGTGGGAAGCCTATCCTGACCATGGTCACTCTACAGCATATGCAGATGACATGATGCCTGACTGGAAAGCATCGGAGATCACTCACAGTTAATGAAAGCAATTAATATACATAGCAGTAAAGGCCTGCCAAAACATCTCAAGGGAGAAAACTGAGCATTTGGTGACATCCATGGTTTTTAGACTTCAGGCAGTCATTGACTGCAAAGGATCTGCATCCAAGTATTAAAAATAACCTTTAAAATTATAATAATGTTAATGTGTCTAATTGCGATTAGGCCTGTGAAAGTGGAGGGACTGTGTTAGTACAATATTTTTTGTTAAACTCTCTGAGAGGCAATGTACTTGCCTATATACACTAAATGCCCAAATGTTGGTGGACACTCCTTCTAATCAATGCATTCAGCTACTTTAAGTTGCGCCCATTGCTGACACAGATGTGCAAACACACACACACAGCTTTTCTAGTCCCTGTAAAGAAGTGCTGCCCATCATTGAGCTGTGGAGCAGTGGAACGGTGTTGCCTAGAATGATTAAATACTTTTAGAATGATTTGGGATGAGTTGGGGATGAGGTAGGGTGGTGATCATCCAGCATTCTGACCTCACTAATGCTCTTGTTGCTAAATGCAATCAAATCTTCACAGCAATGCTCCAAAATCAAGCAGCAAGACTTCCCTGGACAGTAGAGGCAGTTATTCTAACAAAGGCATGATCAACTAAAAAAAACAAAAAAAGACATTTTGTATAAAACAGTGAACAAGCAGCTGTCCCAATCCTTTTTGTCTAAATCGAGTATATATACTGTTGACAAATTTACATACATTAATGTTTACATTTACATGACATGAATGTTTTTAGGGAATATTGGGCTTCCAATAATATTTTTTTTGAACACTGGTACAACATTTGTTCATTTGTAGCCAAGTACAGTGCATTATGCCCACACTGCTGCTCCAATTGCAAATTACAGTACAGCGTCCTCCCGTCCTCAGGAGTTTATATAGTTGAGAATCCCTCTGTATTCTTCTAGCCAGCATTACAGTAGCTTCAGTAGAACAACTATTTACTTTTATGTTTAAAAAGTGTGTACCCTGGCTGACTTTACTGAACTTTAAATACTAAGTAAAGCGAGTTTGTCACACGATATTATTGTTCTGCCATCTGGTGCCCTGTAAATTTTAGGTTACTTGTTTTTTTTCTGAGGTTAAACAATGACTGTGTTTACAGTGTGTTTATGTACAGTATGTATACTTATGCACAGCTTAAGAATTATGCATAATCCTATGCATAATTAGTAAACAGCAGCTGCCCTTCGCAATCATTTGTTTTGTATCAACTGTCTAAATAAATGCCTATATATATATATATTTCTCAGGAACTTAACACATACACACACATGCATGCATGCACTTACACACACAAACGCATAGCTACACTCACAGAAGGAGAATGAAAGGCCCCAAAACACATACACAAGTGCATTCTTTACCATGTCAATTTTCATTTGTGTTCAGTAAACACATATGAGGAAGGCAGTGGCTGTGCTGAAGTAACTGGCTGTTTAACAGATATCTCAAGGGTAAGACTCCTTGAGGAAGTGATCTGAAGAAGAACACATTAAATCCTACAGCTCCAGTGTACTCCCACAAAAGCTCTGGATCTCTGGACTTTGCAGACATATGTATTATTACTGCTCTGAGTATGTGAATGTGAGTGTGTGTGTGTGTGTGTACGTGCTTGTGCTTGCCTAATAAATAAATAAATGTGCAGGGAAGTACACAGCCTGGAAAGTGCTTTGTTTGCTCTCAGAGTGGAAAAAGGGGCTTAAAGTGGCTAAATGGAGATTAATCTCTTGGCCTACATTTACAAGCAGAATCTCAAGCTAACATTGCATTCTCATTGGGGGAGTAGACAGGGGTGAGGGTGTAGGGGGGTGGGGGGGTTCGTGATCGCTCCTGCTGCGTGATCTGTTCCGGTTGAAAAACTGTCCACTGCATTGCTTTAATTGTTTCCCCAGGCACGCAGTTATGGTGTGACACCTACTGCGGCCAGCGCGACTCCACCAGCCCGCCTGCTACGGCAGCTCATTACGCTTCGTTAGCCTGTTATTAGACTGTCATTAGACTGCTATTAGGCTGTTATTAAAGCATTCACACACGCGCACACACACACACACTAACATATATGCATGTTCCCACACACACACACACACATATTCACACAACATTCTACACACTTATTTACATTTATAAATACACACAATCACGCACTTACATAGGTACACCCACCCACACACACACAACCACCCTGTCACACACATGCTAACGCAACTGTTATTACATGCAAACCCCTTGCTGAGTAGACATACGCAGCCCCCACACATGTACAGCAACACACATAGTACACAAGCACACTCACACCCAGCAATCTACACACATACACACACATGCACACTCGCACTTACACATCTCGTGCATGCACTACCCCCATACACAGAAGCAAAACTCCACCCACACACAAACTTATTATACACATCATTCCACACTCCTGGCACACACACTTACAGGTGGATACAACCATGGAATTTTTAAAGCCTCTCTGTCTCTCTATCGCACACTCACACAACATAAGGTCATTACTGTAATGTAATTACCATGATGTTAAATATGTCCACCCACCAAAGGCCACTTATTGAGCCAATCATATTTCATCACTCCCTCATTAAAACAGGCATGTATGCGCTTTCTCCGTCCTTCAGTCTCTCACTCAACATTTGATAAGCTTTCGCTGGATGTATTATCTTTTCAGCACCTTTCGCAGCCAAAGCTCTATATTGATTTCTGCGGGTGGATAGATTCATTACAGTGATGCTGCAAACGCGAAAGCCCAATATTGCACTCGCTGATCTACAGTTTCTCCAGCAGACATTACTGAGCCTATAACAAATACATACCATGAATCGTTAATTTTGAAAATAATTATGCAGCTCATTTATGGCTGTACTTAAAGTGTCAGCCGAATGATGAATCTGGTGATGTGTGATGATGGCGGTGGTTGTGGTGGAGGGGGCTAGTGAAGTAGATATATTTGTTTATGGCCTATAAATGCTCTGAATGATGACAGATTTCTGAGTGGCTTTGGTGACAGATAATCTGTTGAGCAACTGGATGAACGCTGGATTAAAAACTCTCAGTTCTTATCGGAGAGCTCCTCAGGGATTACACATCCACGAGTACACCCACATGTTAAGTTGATGATGCTTGTCTGTCACTGATAAGCCTGTGCGACAGCCATTCAGACATATGTCTAAGAACACTCAAACCCGCATTCACATGCATATCAGCTATTTATGTCCCTACGTCCACTACGGTGAAGATGCATGGCTAATGTGTTGTGATTAGTAATGTGGCCAACATTGATGAGGGCTGAACCAGTTCCTTTGCATATCCTTGTAAATCTGTAATACCAGACATCCCACCCTGCAAAAGCTCACTTGAGGGAGGTAGCATAAAGCAATAACAACCTTCCCAAAAAAGGAACCTCCACTGCTCCCAACTCCACTGCAATACCACTTGGTAGCTATATGCAGAAAATATGTAAAAAAATGTGACTTTAAGAACGTTTACAAAGAGTTCATCACTCTCATCATGAAAGACATAACGAGAGCACATAGCTAGCGAGTTAGTATATAACATTAGCCATGCTAATGACAGCTGTTAACTCACCTCAGCTTGCCTTTTGCAGTCATATGTCATATAACCCACATGGGCAATAACAAAGTCAGTGTTGTAAACAGAGTAGCAACACTAACATTATTTACCCTATATTCAATAATTGACCCCATACAATAGACCTTTCTATATGTAACTTGTATGTAATGCAGGCAGCATTGTATGTAATGTGTATGTAATGCAATGTAATTTGTATGTAATGCAGGCAGCAAGGAGCCACTATCAATACGTGGGAATGCCATGAGTTGCGGGAGAGGTGGAGTGTCTGGTAATACTGTAGTTCACATGTGAATTCTGACTATATTGTATTCCCAAAAAGGAAAAAAGAGAATGCACATTGTTCCTGTAGTTATACTTGATATATCATTTTCCTCACAGCTTAAACATGTTCTATCCACAACGAATCTCTTTGAAACTGGTTTTTAGCACAAAAATGTGCATACTTTTAGCTGTTTCCAATAAACCAATCAAACACGACCAATTAAAAAATTTCAACACAAATAATTGAACAAGAACTGTTACTATGAAGTGAAACAGTATGTTGCCTGCAAGTTAACAATGATAGCTCCACTAAAAACTATTGAAGCATTTCATACTGGATCACTTTCACAGGAACAGCGCATATTTCTGACCGGTTAATGTCTGAACTGGTTAATTTTTACCACAGCAGCTAATAGCCAGTAAAGCACAATTAAACCAGTTAACATATGCAACAAACAGACAGGTCAACTGAGTCATACCCGCTATCTAACAGAACAGTTTTGGGGATCAGGAAAGGTCAAGTAAAAAGTCAAGTAAGAACGGATAACCGAGACTTTCGATATGCATCTCAACATAAAAGCCTGGCTGTTGAGCACCGGAGAAAAACCCCAGCATTTGGTGATGGCGGGGGGTTCCAGATTTTAGGCAGTGACTGACTGCAAAAGATTTCCATCCAAGTATTAAAAATAATCAATAATAATAACTTATAATTATTATTTTGTCTCATTCTTTTAGAGCCTTCAAACAGTCACCAAATGTGGGTGTAAATGCCCTCAAATTAAAAATGAACTTCACTATAATGTGGGAGACCACTGAAATATCAGTAATTATGCTGACATGCAAACATGTATGTAACTGATTGTATTTAAATGATGATGGTTTAAATATGAAACTGATTTTAGTGTAAACATCAGTGGGATAAAAAGGCCTATCCCTGCTGCTGATCTAACCTGTGATTGACTGGCACCCTGCCTAGGAAGTGTACCTGCCTTGCTCCCAATGATTCTGAGTAGGTTCTAGACCAACTGCAACCCAGATAAGGAAAAAACAGATAAGAATGTGGATGCATGGATGTATCAGCTGACCTACTTCACGTACATGTCACAGTTACAACAAACAATGGAAAATGGAAAAAACGAAGATTTCAATGGTTAGCATGCCGTCTAAAAGTATGCTTGTGTGTCACTTCACTTTGATGGTCCATTATAGAAGCACCAGACATTCAACTAACACACAGCTGAATATCTGATGAATGCAGCTGAGCTCTACGCTGAATGTAAATGACTGTAACCCTGCCCCTAACCCTAACCTTTAATCAACCCTACATTCTACCTAAAAAGCTAGGTAAAGGTTAAGGTTAAGTCAGTGCTACAGTCAACAGACAGTCATGTACATTCAGCTTAGAGTTCAGCTGCATTTAATACATATTTAGCTGAATGTTGAATGTCTGGTGAGCATCTACAAGGCTTCAATAATGGACCATGTGATAACTATGCTTGTGTTTAAGGCTGTAGCAGAATTTTGATAATTTATGGTGCAAAATTCATTATTCAGTAGCCCAAGTTAAATAGCACATGAATAGCCTCAATATCGAGTGACCATAGCTATCTTTGATTCTGATGTGTGTGTGTGTGTGTGTGTGTGTGTGTGTGTGTGTGTGTGTGTGTGTGTGTGTGTTCAGCTAATGTTAGGGTTAAACCCAAGAAGAATCCTTAGAAGCCTGTTTGTATTTCATTTCTGTCTTGGGTAGAAATGGGTAGAAAACAACATTGCTCATTCTGTCTGGCAACTGGAGTCGTAACTGGAGCCTTAAATTGTCCAGTTGAAGACAGGACTTTGCTGAAGTCCTTACAGACAACAGTGGTTACTAAGCAGTAGTTTGAGGATAAAGAAAATAAAGCAGGGCTTTGTTTTAGATCAGTCTATCAAAGAAATGAGTGTAGTTAAACATGCAGGAGTCATTAATCATGAATTCACTGACCTTTTATAGACATTAGCTTAGAGCAATTCTAGCGTTAAGTTATTAGCAAATGAAACTTCTTCACTTAATAAAGATCTAAGGCCTTCGCAACAACAACATAAAACCCCCAGATATTCAAAAAGAGCACCATGAACATCAGTAGATAAACAGGCAGGCAACTGAGCACCTGTAGCACCACCTTTGCATGTGTATGCTCTTTATGTGGGATGTTTGCCAATGTTGCCAACTACTACATTTTTTTTTAGATCAGGCAACAGTGACAATGCTAAGTAATTGCTGCAGTTGCTTGTGCTGTCAGTGGTCAAAAACAGGTTCTTTATCTTAGTTAATTCTGTTCTGATCCTAGACCCAACAAACAGCCATCATGCTATTTTTTACACAGATAAATAAACACAAGATAAATACATGTCCTTACATGAGTGTTGGTCATTTTCCCAATGTACCAATATCAAAGCTGAAGATATTAACACAAGTGGGGTAATACATCTAATCCATATTTTCTCATTGTGATTTAAGACATTTTAACCTTGTAACATTGTATCATGAAACACTTTTCTGTCAGACAGCTGCCTGAGCTCAAATCACACTACACTGTCAAAATTGAAGCACAAAACTGAAGTAACTGATTACAGGGTATTTTTTGAATAAGCTCAGCTCAGTTCAGTCAAACATTCTCCTAATTCAACAATTAATTTTAGGTTAAGATGACATTAAAAATGAGTAAATGCACTCCAACTGATTTGTTTTTAGCTTATGATCTACTGTCTCTTGACAAACAGGTGATTAGACAGTTTTACCACTCTAGAGCTAAGAAATCAAACATACTTGTGTCCAAGAAGGAACAGAAAGATAAATTTACTCAGAACTGAAGTGTGGCACAACGGTCTAACTGCTGCTCATCAAGTAAGCGGAGATCAACCCAGCCAGAGTCAGAGGTTTCCAAGTGTGGGGACATCATATGATAGGGGGAGTGCTAACCTACAGTTATGAACTCCACACCTTTATAAAAAAAAAAATATTAAAATAATTTTAGATGCAGCTCATTCACTTATTGCTGACCAAACTGATATACAGGTCTAAAAAACGATCTGCAAGTCAGTGCCTAAACTAAGTTGAGTTAATTTAAGAACACTCTGTAATTAGTTACTTTATCATTTTAGGATTGATTTCATTTTTTTTACAATAGTTTTCTTTAAATGTTAAAAACATCCTAATGGTGTTTTTACACACAACAAACCATGGGAAACTCCTCCAGAAGTAAGAGATAGCCACAAGATAATTAGGGTAAAATAGTTTTGCTAGGTGGTTGCTAGAGGGTTAATATGAAGTTGCTATGTGGCTGCTATGGTGTTCCTAGGTGGTTGCTAAGGTATTCCAGGTGGTTGGCATGGTGTTGCTAAGTAGTTTCTAAGAAGTTGTTAAAGTGTTGGTAAGTGGTTGCTATGGTGTTGTTAGGTATTTGCTATGTTATTTCAGATGGTTGCTATGGTGTTGCTAAGTAGTTGCTAAGTACTTGTAATAGAGTTGGTGGGAGGTTACTAGGGAGTTGTATAGTGTTGCTTAACTGGTTGCAAGGTGGTTGATATGGTGTTGGTAGTTGGTTGGTAGTTGGATGCTATAATGTTGCTGGGTGGTTACTATGGTATGTGAGATGGTTTTATTGCATTGTTTAGTGGTAAGGTGCCAGCTGTTTGCTAGACAGTTGTTGTGGTGCAACCATAAGGTTGCTATGTTTTTTCAGGTGGTGTTATGGGTTAGCCAAGTGGTTGTCTGGGGTACCCCATGTGGTTGGTTGGGTGTTACTAGTGCATTTGCATTATATGGATAAAATCAGGGTGCACAAACATTTGCATGCCATTGATTTCTATAGGAACAAAATCCACAAAATATCCACTGCTCAATAGAAACTATATGTCTGATGAAAAAGCTGTATACAAGCATTAACTGCACAATCAGACTGAACAATATGGAGTGGGACTCCAAATGAAAAACAATATTGTTAATTAAATAACAATATAGTCACAGGTTTAGGCATTAATGTAATAGTCAGCAGATTTTCTTCACTATGTAAATGATCAGTTAATGAAATCACAATCACTGCAGTGAGCAGCATCTGAAAAAACACTAGGCCTCAACATAAGCCCATTTTACACTTAAGGAAGACTGCAGCACAAAGGCTCGTCATCAGACAGTCGAGCGAGTATCACTTTTCATGATCTCTTTAGCAGATGTTCTTAACACTGCTGTGCTTTTGGGAACCGTGGCTGAGCCCTTAAAGGAGCAGAGCGGCAGAGAGAGCAACAGCAGTGAGGGATAAAGAATAAGGAAGAGAGATAGAGAGAGAGAGAGAGAGAGAGAGAGAGAGAGAGACAGAGACAGAGAGAGACTAGACCCAGCAGCATTGCCCTCCTTCGCCGTGCCTGTCTTCTGCTTTGCCTCGTTTCCCCCACTTCAATATGCTCCCTAGGGCTCTCCCCCTCACTAGTGCAGCCACCCAAACCCCCTCAACCTCGCCTCTCTTTCTCACACACACTCTTTTAAATTCGTACTCTTTCTCCCTATCTCTCTGTCTGTCCGTGATAGATTGCTCATGATTCCTTTTCCCTGCCGGCGGTGGCCTGTGTCTTCAGCAGTATCTCTCTCTCTCTCCCTCTCTCTCTCTCTCTCTCTCTCTCTCTCTCTCTCTCTCTCTTCTACATCTCCCATTATCACTTTCACACACACAGCTTTAGAGAAGTTCTTTGCTGAAAAGATCTACAGTATATGTGTGTGTGTGTGTTTCTCTCTCTTCTCTCTCTCTCTCTCTCTCTCTCTCTCTCTTACACTCTTTCTTTTTCTCTCTCGCCCTCTCTACATCCCCCCATCAGTGGACAAGTGTTCAGTCCATGAAAGAAAAGGCCTGCGGCTTCAAACGCTGGATTTAAACTAGACACGTTGCTGAAATCCTCAATCAACCCGAAGCAAGAACAAAGACGTGGCATCTGGAGAGTTACTGTCAAAGATAGAGAGAGAGTGAGAAAGAGAGAGAGAGAGAGAGAGAGAGAGAGAGAGAGAGAGACAGAGAGAGAGAGAGAGAGAGAGAGAGAGAGAGAGAGAGAGAGAGACAGAGAGAGAGAGAGTTTGTATGTTTCTATGAGTGATAAGATGAGGGGTCATCTGTCTGTCAAGGCAGCATGGAGCACCTGTTAAATTTGGATGTAAAATGGACAACTCACCATGCTGCACTTTGTATGTAGACTCCATGTGTGTAAGTAAATAGGTATCTGGAACAATACCTCTTAGCTCCCCGACATCCTCCCCTCATCTAAATCACGTTATCAGCTGTTCTAGAGCAATCTACTCCTCCTCCAGATGCTTAAGGGCCCATTACATAATAATAAAAGAACAATGGAAGCACTTTACAGTAAGGGTATGTTTATTAACAGTACTAAAGGCAGGTTTAAGCATCACTGAATGGCTCAATTTGCTGAATTTTATGATGCATATTATGTGACTCATAAATTAATGGTTGCCTATGTTTTTAAAGTGCTTACTATGGGCTCATGTATATTTGAGGAATAGAAGGAATCATGGATGTAGTGAATAACATGGATCTTCTTGTTACCGTGGTGCATGTTGAGGTTATGGATGTATAATTGACGGTATGTTGGATGTGGGAAAAATGGTCAGGCATGAAGACCTGAAGAACTTTGACATGGGTCAGATTGCCAAATGACTGGGTCCAGAGCATCGGTTGCCCCAGGCTCAATAACATGCAAGCTTTGAGTGCTTTCCCGTAGCCGCAGATCAATCGGCATGCCCATGCTAACCCTTGTCCAGCATCCAAAGTGCCTACAATGGACAAACGAGTGGTACCCTAACCCAGACACTAACCTTAAACATAACCTAAACTTAACCAGACCCTTATCCTATCCCTAAACTTAACCATAGTAGAATGTAAAATTCTTACCATTTCTGCAGGAGCTCCCATCCGTTAATACCTTTTGTTGAAGCTTTATAACAGAGAAAAGTAGAACATTGAGGTGCAGTGTATTTCTCAATAGACCATTATCAGACTTCTGCGTTCATTAACGTAAAAATGTGAATAGTAGCGTTAAACGGCTTTCGGTCATGTTGTATTCAATGGATGAGGCCACTGCCCTTTCCTAAATACTCCCATAATTCAACCAAACACACTAACCAGAGTTTCCACTCCATCAAGTTCAAAAAGGTTCATCTCCAGCTGAAAAACTCCACTCATCATGTGTTTTTTTTTAACGAGGCAACCAATAAAATGAGAGTTAAACTGAAGCAGAAACACAGGGCTGAATGGTGGGACAGAGGTACTCTTCTTTGTGATATTTGTTAATTCACTCAACATTCATTCAAATTGTCATCGGCAGAGATCAAAATTGAGTGGGAACAGTTAAACCTGCTGGATTTTTTCTCCTGCAAAATTAAGCTCGGTAAGTGCTGGTCTGTTCAGCACTTCAGATATGTGATGTGGGGTAAACACAAAGAAATGCTCTGCTTTGCGGATTGCTAGCGGATCTGACTCTGATGTGCTCCGCCGTCTTAACAGCACTCCCTTCAACACTAAGAGTCACAGGGATGTTTAGAACTTTTGTGTAATGCCAGGCTTTTGTCAGTGTTGGAGAGACTTCCACACATGTTAACTGTCCTCTTTTGGCTGTACTGAAGCCCAATAATGATTTCTAAGGGAGGTTGAAAAACAGGCTCTATTAAGTTGTGCAGGTTCAATAACGATACTCTTAAGAGTCAGATGTGGCGACGCAGCGACTGTTCTTTATTAGATCATTTTTTCTTACCTATGGGAAGTGCAGGATCAAATCCATCCACATCACCACCTAGAGGATCTGCTGTGAACATCTTGGTGGTAGATACCACAAGGCACCTTCCGAGGCCCTTTATACTGGACTATTTTAGTGGTAAACAAGGGTTTATAATTCGTGCCTAAAACCAGGCCTGTGCATTTTTAACCCATATCAAAGTCAAGACATACCTCCTATTTTTACAATAAAGAACACATTAAACTACTCAGTAATTGCATTCTATGGCACCTATGCATCATTGCAACCTTCCAAAGCAAAGACAAGTATGAGATCCGAACCAATCCGAACAGATGTCATTTACATGACGCTGTTTAATTCTCAAGGCGGTATTAAAATGGGGAAATTTTCATGAGAAATTACTAATGCCTGATCTTGCGATTATAAGTGGACCAGGCTGTCTTTTACACTGTAAGGGCTGCTGTGAGTAGAGTGTGTGGCGTGCGGTGCTGGGGCTGGGCCATGCTTACATTTGCAACTTAGGAGCTCACAGCTTTGTCTCTGAGGAGCTCTTAGCCAGCCCTTCTGCGAGCCTCATTCATTATGCCACGCAGGTAGAGCCGTTTCTGCCCCACTGTCCGATAGCATATCGCCACGGCACAAATTAGCAGCTAAACATGGCTCTGTTCATGTAAAATGGATATGCCTCCACCGCGCGGCACGCTTTTAACTCGGCCTGCCTCCGACGCAGCCCTCCAGCACTACTAATCTGCTGCATTAAGACAGGTGCTGCCACACTTCACCCTCAATAATAGATGTTATTAAGTGGATGAATGGAAAGATCCTTTCCCCTCTCACTCTCTCATGTGACCTCAACACATCCCTCTCTTTCTCCCTCCTTCTTGCTCTCTCTCTCTCTAACTCTGGATATCTCCCGGCCTATCTTATCAGAGATAAAGATTTCCTTAAGAGCAGTAAGATGGCGGCTTGCTTTTTGTTCACATCTGGCAGAGTCCCGCTCTAATCCTGATCTGGATGCGGGCCGTGAAATCTGGGATTAAAAGGAAGGAATAATCTCTATTAATAATTTTCTGCTTTGCAGACCTGGGCTGATGTGATCACACTGTTGTGACCAAGCTGGATTTGCTTTCACAGCTGCTAGAATGAAGTATTATAAGTATAAGTAAGCTTAAAAAAAAGTAAAATAAAGAAGAAGGTTAAGGCATGTTTGGCATGTTTAGAAAACCTGTTCCCTTGGTGAAGTGCAGATGAATGTTATCAGACAAAAGATGTAGGACCTTTTAAAAAGAAGGGGGACATCAGTGCCGTTCTAACTAGCACGTCTGTGAAATAGCAGACAGTTCCCTACGCTAACGTATAATCATCCACACAAGGTCTTAGGGATGTTTTGAAAGCACCATAAATGTCTCATAACTTTAATTAAACACCTCAGCACACACTGGCATGACATGGTGGTTTGGGCTGTACACAATGGAGAATTCTGGTTTATAAACATTGCTGTAGTTTAGTGCTGAGTTTAGGCAGGTCATCATTATGTCTTCAGTAAAGAAAAACTAAATTTACTCCAATTACTCCAATGCAGATTTGTTTCAGTTCACTTACTTTTGCCAATAATTAATGGGTTTTATTTATTCATACGGAAGCAATAAACATGCAAATTCAATGTACTTTGCTTTGGGTGTGATGATTAATACTAATTGCCAAGGCGACCACAACAATTTCCAGTCGCAATTCTGGACTGCATGGAGTCTTACGAAATCATCACATGTTCATTATCAACTGCTTACAGTTCATCTATGACTATATATTTTAAAAGAGGACACTGGGGACACACTTGTGACTGAGGGGTTTTCAAGTAGGCCTGAGTTGTAGGACTGTGGCAGTGTGTATGTGTGAGGGTGGAAATACCTCTCAAATCACGGAGCTATAGTATGTAATTGTACATTAATATATACACATTTATTCATTTAGCAAGACTAATAAATAGCCGATATGACCAAATAACTCTCAGTTCAACTTTCAGTTCACAGTTAAACAGTGTTTCAAGCAGCTCTTCTTATTGCCTCAAATGTAATAATAATCTATATGTATGTCTTCATGTTTGTCACACCTTTCTTCATCGCAACTTGTCTACATGTATCTACATATACACAAAACCATTGGTCAAACTGCTTCCCAGAGAGAGAGAGAAAGACATAGAAAGAGAGAGAGAGAGAGAGAGAGAGTGAATAGAAGATGAGGATTGTCCACAGTTTAAAATGTCTAAACACAAATATAAGTAAACAGAAAAAACCTTTCATGCAGAAAGCGTTGATTTTCACATCAATAATTTAACCAATCTTACACACACACAGTTATAGCCCGGTTAGACACACTGAGGGACTGAGCAGTGTCCAGTGAAATAGTGGATTTAGTTTTTTTCTAGATTTTAGTGTTTTTATGTTATAATATATGTATATATATAACACACACATATATATATATATATATATATATATATATATATATATATATATATATATATATATATATATAGTACAGGCCAAAGGTTTGGACACCTTCTCATTCATTGTAGATTCTCACTGAAGGCATCAAAACTATGAATAAACACATGTGGAGTTATGTACTTAACAAAAAAAGGTAAAATAACTGAAAACATGTTTTATATTCTAGTGTCTTCAAAATAGCCACCTTTTGCTCTGATTACTGCTTTCACACTCTTGGCATTCTCAATATATATAAATAATATAAATATAATATAAATATATATATATATATATATATATATATATATATATATATATATATATATATATATATATATATTATTTTGTTTGGCATGGAAATGAAAATAAAAAATAAAATGTTGTAAAAGTAAAAAAAAAAAAAAAAAAAAAAAATATATATATATATATATATATATATATATATATATATATATATATATTTACTTTATTTGTGAGACATGAGTTTAATGAGATTAATCTTGTTGTATAGTCATAGTATTTGCCATGCCATGTGTTGTACAACTTAGGCCCTCTGAAGCCTCCTGGCCACAAACAATTGTAACCACACGGACGTGTGTATTTACAGATGTATAGACATAACGTGACAGTCTGTGTGATGATTTAATTTATTTATTATTTCCCTATACTGATATAACGATTGGCTGAACCCTTCTTTACATAGCTGATCAGTCACAACGCTTTAAGCTGGGTGTTAAAAACAGTAGAGCAGGATAGAGAGAGAGAGAGAGAGAGAGAGAGAGAGAGAGAGAGAGAGAGAGAGAGAAAGAGAGAGAGAGAGAGAGAGAGGGGGGGGGGGACGAGTGTACCTTAGTAAATTAGGAAAAAAGGATGTGAAAAGCAGTGAGATAGAGATAGGAAAAAGGGAAGACAAGAAAGGAAACTAGCTGTGTGTGTGTGTGTGTGTGTGTGTGTGTGTGTCTCCGTTGTTGAGGATGATTACACTTAAGGACACTAATGATGTGCACTTTCTCTCCAGCCAGACAATGCAATTAGTATCAAATCAATGTGTCTCCTCCCTGAGGTATTCCCCTACCTCTCTTTCTCTCTCTGTTGCTCTCTCCCTCTCTCGCTCTCTTGATACTGAAGTGTTATAATGAGTGTATGTAATCATGGCGGGGCATGTTTGCAAACCACAACATACGAACACGAACACTTCATGTATTCATTGAAAGTTTAGTCCAACCTGATCCTGATCTGAAAGAGAATCATGTGAAGGAACACCACAGAAAGAGGCCTGCTAGAATCCACCCCCACTCCAAAATCAGACCAAACCTCTGCACACCAGCAAACCAATATCTGTTTGAAAAAGCTCTCACTTCAGTGACCAATCATCATTTATTATGGGTTTAACAGCCACAGGAAACTAAGGAATCACACTATCTTCTAGATGTGCCCTTGTGGAATACTGCGTTCTTTTGCACTTTCTTATTCCCGCATTCAGAAATCATTTATATCAGTCTTTCGCACACTGCTCAAGTTGCCTCAAACCTCTTGAGCTTCTCCTGAGCTAGACCCAAGACCATCTGCTGAACAAAATATGGTTCTTCTATGGCATCACTGTAGCACCTTTATCTTTAAGTGTGAGAAGTAGCATTACTGTACGTTGGACCTTTCCCTGATTTCTTGACACATATGGCTTGAATTAAAGGTTTAGGTTTAGTAGCCATGGCCCATCACCACAGATAGGCCTAGATGCTATGGAAACAACCACATGCAATTTCATGTTGAGGGTTTGGTGAGAGTCACAGGTTTTTGCACCTTTGAAGCGTTCTCCTTGACCTTTGTTCCCATCCATATGAGGGATATGATCTCAGCCATGTTCAGAGGAGCACAGGGGTGAATGCATGTTGTGCTATTACCAGCACTTTGTGCTATTACTGTCACAAGCAGCAGTATACAATAGCCCCCAACTCACCATGAGGTTAAATATGTGCTTGACAAACATCACTTACAGCAACCTCAAAGAGGCACAGGAAAAACATGTGATCAAGAAAGAGAGAAGAGCTCACATTTTGAAGGTTCAATCAAAAAGCTTTTCTTACATCTTGCTTGGATCTCAATGTGGACGACCAAAAAAAATCCTTCATGGTTGTCATGGCTACCTGCCTTTACGCTTAGCATGTCCATGGAAGACATACAGTGCAAATATATCCTAGAACAGGTACTCATTTCAGCAGAGAGCAGACACACTGACACACAGATGTGTATTTATTGTATTTATACCCATGCCAAGAATACCAATTAGAATGGTTCTTGTGATTCTGAAGAGTCTCTCAACTTATCCAAAGCATTCCTAGTGCAAAGGTTGGCAGGCTAGTGCAGGCAATTGGAAGGAGCAGTGCATTTGCTAATGTTAAAAGCGGAAAAACATATATTATCAGCATTTTTTCTCTCTGTCTGATGTCTCCACCATGACAAATAGGGCTGGCTGAATTCGCAAAATGTCTTGACTTTGACAAATAGTCTAGGCTGAGTGTGTACCCACACGGTTGACACTGTTCTGTGGATCCTGAATATTTGTTGAAGAAAAGAGCAGATCTCTTATCGGTGAATGTGAAAACAAGTGATTACTTGCCTCCTGTGCTGGATGCTGGTTTTGGCTAATGCTTACAAGTTCTCATTGAATAAATAAAAGAGTACTTCTCCCTCTGAAGCCGGTTCATTGACAAATGTGTTTGACAATTCAAGCAGCATTATGGAGAATTGGTATCTCATGCTCCTGGGCTCCTACCAATAATCAGGGAATGAAATTTGTGCTTTGAGCCACTGCTCAAAGAAAAGCTTGTCACATGCATTTCTGGACAAGGTGAGAGATACAGAATCATCACTGGAGGTTAAAAAAGCATGTGGACTGACAAAGTAGAATAATATAACAGGATTTTACAGTAATCTCATTTGGGTTAAGCAGCATTATGCAGTTCTCCCATGTGTTATCCTGCTCGCTTCACCAGAGTAGTAATGATGGACACACTGTTCTCGCTACTACAGTCAGTGGAGCATCACAATGATTTTAAAGATGTTGTTTTAAGATATGAATGCTACATACCGTTGCTTTAAATGAGGAGAGTTCACTGTTTCAGCTACAACTAACTCACTTAAACACAGTGGTCTTCAGTTTCAGTCCTGGATTCAAGACCTCTGCTCTAACACATTTATTGCTTCCAAAATATTGAGTTTCTAACCACACATTCTGATATAAAGCTTTCTCAACTCTGTGCTCTAAATTGAATTAAGAATATTTTTCCAATACATTGCAGTAATTTCGGAATTTCAAAGACGTAATGCAAAGGCCAGTATTACAGTGCAGCGCCGCCACTCTACTGCTTCACTGCCCTGGGAGTGCTACTCAGGAAATTGAGAAGCAAACTTTCCACAGATAGCAAGTTTTTAGTGGGAGGCAAAGAGCTTGCCAGTGGCAAGTTGGCGGCCCACCAACAGCAGCCGTCTGTGGAGCACCCTCGATTTGTAAATTCCTTTGCCTGCTGCTGTCAGGCAAGTGACAAGTACTGGCATCAAAGATGAGAGTCTAACATAAAGGAGAACTGCTTTTAAAAGTAGGCAAAAGCAGATTAGTCAACATGTAGGATCCTTCTTGTTTTAACTTTAGCTTGGCCTTGGAGCCTTTGGCACAAGCCAACTGATAATTTCCACATGCTGCATGGAAGGATTTGAGGTTTCTTACTACACACCCAACAACACCTGTTATTATGAAGCTCTTCGTGTGCTGCATCAGGTGTGTTGAGGGCAGAGAATACCCAAATTCTCTGTGCAGGACAGAGAGTTTCCCAAGAGTTGAATACCAATCGTCAAGACTAGGCATCTTCAGATAGATTCAGATAGACAAATTTTCATGGAGCAAATAAAAGCTCTTTGGAATGGGTTCCCCTGCCCAGTAGACATGCCTGGAGAACCACAAAGGCTCAAAATGTACACTGCAAATAAGCAAGCAAAACCAGTTATTTATCAAAAATCAGCATTTCAACAAAAATAGCTTGAAAAGCATGTCTTTACCTGTCTTTGTCACCCCAGTGAGCACTCCACTGAAATCACGTAGATGAGCCTCATTTCAACATTGATTCTACAACCAAGTGTTTGCTGGGATTGCTCAGCTATTCTCTCTGAAATCCATTTGCTGATTATAGCAATAGGCATGCCTATTGAACACTGCTCACACACCATACATAAAAAGCAATTCTCCATTCTTTTTTAGATGCAAAAATATTCCTTATATGTAGTTATTCTAGATGCTTAGACGGTGTTCAATTATTTACCCCTTCATAGATATTGTATAGTTTTTAATATGACTCATTGCGTACAAAAATATTTGGAGGGGTTGAAGGTTGAGGCCAATAAAAACTTGCACACTGCCTGGATCTGATTGCTGAGCTTGGTTGCAGTTGGCACATAGAAGATGGACTGTTTGAAACACAACAAAGGTGGATTGTCAGTGAATCACAAGTGTAAAAATAAAAATATACATTCGTAGTCTTTATCATTCATCTATGTAGATCACGTGTTTTCTTAAAGGTTTGGCAAGAGTTTCATGCTATTTCACATACTGTTAAGTATCTTTCTGAAGCCAGCTATGAAAGATCAGCAGCATTTCATCATTCTGACAAATGAAACGCAGAGATACAAAGACATGTTTATATAATGCTGTGTAATGCCATATTTTAAGCCAGAAAGTGTTCTAACAGTCTTAGGTCAAAGATAATTTTGTTAGTTAACATAGATGCTATTTTACTTTGTCTCGCCTCTGTATATGACAGTTTATTAAATTCATACTCAGTCCATTCTCATGTGGGTAAAGTGCACATTCTTAGATTTTAGTAAGGGATATTTTTTACATTGTAGTTTAACCATATAAAAAGATGAATGAGCCAGGTACACTTATTCTTATTGAAAAAGTAACTGCTGATCAGCTCAAGCTCAAATAACTGCCTCTACACTTACTAAAAAAGTAACTGCTGATCAGCTCAAGCTCAAATAACTGCCTCTACACTTACTGGATGGCACACCATCATATGACAATGATCCCAACACACTGCCAAAGCAACAGAGAAGTTTTTCAAAGCTAAAAACTTAAGCGTTCTAGACATGGCCAAGTCATCTGATCTGAGACCCAATGAGCTTAGCTTTCGTGTGCTGAAGAAAAAAGGTAAGGGCGCTAGCTTCCAGAACAAGCAAAAGCTGAGGATAGCTGGAGAACAAGAACATCCCCAGAGAAGATACTAAACACCTGGCTCTGGTGTCTGAGTCACAGACGACAAGCAGTCACTGCATGCAAAGAATAAGCAATAACGCAATAGATAAAGAGTAATTTACTGTATATAAGTAATACAAACGTATTGGGACAGCTGCTTATTTATTTATGTATTTATTTTTTAATCAATGGTGTTAAAGGAGCATTGATGTGAGGATTTGATTGCATTCTACATCAAGAGCATTAGTGAGATCAGGATGTTGGATGATCAACATCCCACTTCATCCCCAGCTCCCCAACTCACCTCAAAAGTATTGGATGGAGCAACATCATTCCAGAGAATGCAGAAGCACTGTATACACAGTATACACCTTATATTTATCTGCTGCTTGTGTTTGTGTGCATGTGTTTAAAAATGTAAAAACTTAATATGATATCATATAATGAAATAATGAAATGGCTGTGTTTATTATTATTATTATTATTATTATTATTATTATTAATGAGTGGTTACAGTGCTATTGTAGGATGCTTTAGCTTGTATCCACATAGCTCAGCTGCTCCTGCGATGATGACTGCACCCCTTTCCTGCTCCAACTCTCCTAATGTTACTTAACCATTTAAAGCCAGGTCTATCATATCTGTCTATCACATTTGATACAACATCAGTGTATATGTGTACATCGTAAATAACATAATAACAACAATACATGATAAATAAATGATTAGATAAACAAGAAAATAAAATCAAATGCATGTTCTCTGTCCCCTGGAGGACTTTCTTTGCACTTCCTGCATCAGAAAAATACATACAGAAAATTAATTTAATTAAGTAAAATTTTAAAAGCAGAGGTTAACATTTTTGTGTTCTGTTTGTTTAAAATCTGAGTCAAAATGAAAGTCATAAATGCATAAAAGTGTTCTTTATTAATATTAATATTTTTATTGGTCAGAAGGTCAAGGAATTAGAATTTTTTTGGCAAATCCTGAATCTTAATGGTTCAGGCTTTAAAGGATTAGTTTTACCCGCCACCTCAGAAATTTACTCCAGGCTTTTGATAATAGGATTTCAAAGTTACTGCTAATGCTAATACCCAGAGGCTGCATCAGTTAAGCAATGAACTTAGGCTTTATTACAGCAATGGCAAACAACCCAGTGGTGTATCAGCAGTCAGACTTGATTAAGTCATGTGTTTATTACAAAAGCATTTCTGGGCTGCATCTATAACATTCAGAGCTTGGTGCTGGTTAGTACAGCTCCTTGTTAGTACAGTGGCTGTATCTCTGCTTGTCACACAGACGAATGTGCTGTGACTGCCTGACGGGGAAGCAGTGAAACTTTAAGGAGCAGGGGCAGTGGTGGCTCACTGGGCACTAGAGCACAGAGCTATTAATGACAGGGTTGTGGGTTCAATACCGAAGCTCAACAAGCTGCCACTGTTGTGCCCTTGAGCAAGACAATCATGAGAGAGGTGCTTTAATAAACTGGGTGGGGTTATAAATAAGAATCTGTTGGAATGTTTTGTGACTGTACTCAGAATTTCACTTTACAACTCATAAACTATTGCAAATGTTTCCTAAAATGGCACATTTCCACATTAACACATACACTATCCCACTTTTCCTGACAGGCAAAAAGAGGCTGTGGTAACTCACAAAACACAAGAGGCATGAGTACAATTGTATTTATGAGGGTCCCCCGGTGCATTTACAAAAATGTGTCCCACTTTTGTTGAGTCCATGAGACAGGCAGCTGTCTTGCACAGGGGGCTCTGGGAGAAGCAATGGACTAAAGCTGCAGATGAAAGGACACAAACAACGAGCAAAAATACCACCAGAAAACAGGAGCAGGAAACAGTGTGAATTATGATTTCAATGGATTAGAAATATGTTGGTTTCTTCCCAGTTCTGTGAACATTTGGGAAGTTCAAAGGTTAGAAAAGATTATCCTTGACTATCCTTACAGACACAATACATAATGCCTGTATTCCAAAAATAAAAAAATAAATAAAAATACAAAAAATAATAATACCAATAAAAATCTTTTGAGTGTCAAGTGATACATACACTCTGACTTTCTGTTAACCCCTTAAACAGCCCATAGTCTGTCAGTGGGATGAAAGTGCTATTACAAACTTCTATTACCAAAGAATAGCTCCACCAGTTTGTACAGAAGTCCCAGTAGTAACACACCTTAGTGTGTAATAAGCCTTGCTGTGTTAAGTGGTTAAATAGCAGATACAATTGTGAACTTTCTATTCTAGATAAAATGTGATTTTCTTAAGATCAAAGTGATATTTGTATGATTATTTAAGTAAATTTAAAGGATTTTAACATTTGTTTATAAGCTAAAAGTTAAGAATAGTTTCATCCATTTCTGTACAGTGACCCTGTTGGAGATACGAGCCTCGGTTCCAACTGAAAGAAAACGCTTTCCTTTTTTTTTCCTACATGGAAATCATTGCATTTTGTTTAGTCTATAACATACGTCCAAATGTTTGTAATCACGTCCTCATCCAACAATCCTCGTTTGGTATTCGAGGGTATTAATAGGGCGTGCTATTAAATGCAGTAGCAACCTCTACTCCTCTAGAAAGGCTTTACACTTGATGTTGGAGTGTACTGTTGTTTTATATGACTGTTCTGAGGATTTGACTGTATCCAGACAAAAGAGCATAACTGAGGTCAGGTACTCATGTTGGCTGATTAGTTCTGGACCTCAACCATCATTCCAGCTCTTTCCAAAGGTATTAAATGGAGCCCCAGAGAATACAGTTCCACTGCTCCACAGCCTAATGCTGGGGGCCTCTATATCCCTCTAGCCCATGCTTGGCACTGGGATTGGTGGTTGTAGCCTCAGTGTGGCTGCTACAGAACACCCCATAATACTTGTGGGTATATTGTGCATCTATATGTGACAAAGATTCTAAATGAACCACAAAGCCACAAATTGCTAAATGGAGGTAAATGTTGACTTGCCTTTGCTACAGCTTATCAAACGTGCATATTGGTGAGTTCTTGGGGGGAAAAAAGCATGAGAAGAGAGAAATGGAAGACCAAATCTTTGTTTTTAGGTTTGCCGGCAGAAGTCCACCAAAAGAAAATCACTGTTGGAATGCTACAGGCAAAACTGCCTCCGTGGTTCATTATGAATAAGCCCCTTCTCAGCTCACTGTGGACAGCTCCAGGGCAGCATAGAACCACTGCCAATATACTGTCAATTATGGAACAACAGCTACTACAGCAAACTACCCTTTAGCCACCTGTGGACTGAACATTTGGTATTGTTCATATGCTGGTATATTGCACTCCACTCAGCCTAATTCGAGAGGCAGACTCAGTTGTTTCCAGATGTCACTGTGGAACTGTGGAATGAGGCATACCATATTCTCCATAGAGTATATAATTGGTCGATTGGGTCCTAAATACAAGAAAATCAAGAAGTTAAAGTATAAAATTGCAATTGTTAAAATAAAATACAAGAAAATAAGAATCTTGAGGGAGCAAGAAAGTGAACATTTTGAGCACACTGATGAGATATGAAGACATAAAAAAGGTTCAAAGATTAAAGAAAGAACATACCAGAAAAGAATCTGAGATAGGCGTCACTGGGGAACTCACATTCACATTCACTCTATTTTGCTTCATCTGCCACACATCATTGGGTAATTGGGGCATAGTTTAAATGAGTCAAAGTCCAAGCCATGCTAAAAGCAGATTCTGGAGGAGTTATGTAAAAGAGATGTCAGATTAGGGCTTTATTAGAGTTTATTATGGCCCATCAATATGATCACAAAATGGTCATCTCTATGGTCATCTATCTTCAATGCTGGTGTAGTTTTGTAATGGGCTGGTGTGAGGCTGGACTGTCAGAATTTGTTCCTTTGTTCATCAACTCAGTCTCCTGACACCACCCCCTCTCTCTCTCTCCCTTTCTCATTCATCAGTGTATTCCTCATAAACAGCCCCTGTAGTTCCACATGGCTGGTCTTTTCTGCTCCTTCTCTTTGAAGTGAAAATAAAGGTATAATATTGTATCTATCAATCAACGGAGAAACAACGGGGAAGAAATGTCAGAATTTTCATATCCAAGAGATACAGAAGGTGTCAGATGAAGACAACAGGAAGCGAAAAGATAAAGGAAGCTGTCTAATAAGAGTGAAAAAGAGTGGAGAAAGATAGTAAAGAACATTTTGTGCTGAAGCTGTGATGAACACCCAGGATGCACCCAAGATAATCAATCAATCAATCAATCAATCAATCAGTCAATAAATCAGTGTTCACTATTGCTCTTTCATTTATATTTAATCAGTTTTATTTAAAATGTCTTTCAGAGCAACATACAGTTAAGCATGAAGTCTGAAAGAAGAATAAACATATCTCTGAAACTGTCAGTTTCACAACCTATCACAAATTTGCATGTGATTAGTCACCTTATTTCATTCCACATTTTGGCTTATTATTCTCACTTCATCACTTTAGTGGCACTTTTACTTTTAAAAACTTCAATGGTAGTCACAGTTCACAGTTTAAAGTTTTATACATATTTGTTTTTTTTTTTTTACACTTTTCAAAACTTTACTACTTTTTAACACACAAATTGAGCCAATGCCATCTTGTCTGCACGCTGTCATTAAAGCAAGAGGGAGACACATGACCAAATACCATAAAATTACACTTTTCAAAACTTTACAATTTGTTTTACACATTATTGTTAAGTTTTTACAGTTTACAGTTTAAAGTTTTTATACATATTTGTTGAAATTTCAAATTTTTCAAAACCTTACCATTTTGTACAACTATTTGTAAAACTTTTACACACATTTGTTGAGTTTTCACAGTTTATAAAGTTTTTACACATATTTGTTGAGTGTTTACACTTTACAAAACTGTACAAAGTTTGTACACATGTATTGAGCCAATGCCATCTTATGTGCACGCTGCCATTAAAGTTAAAAGGAGACGAAATTACGAAGTAACGCTTTTGAGAAAACTATAATGATTGGACATAAGATATCAATGGTTAACCAAAAAATAAGAAACAGATTATTCGTTAAAGTTTATTGGAGTTAAAATAACGCCACAGACATTTTTCTAAAAGCTTCACATCTAACTACTTTCATTCATGCAGCAGGTGATCAGCTGCTCATGCAGGAGGTCCACTTCTTGCACAAAGTAAACCACCCTCACCCTCAACTACCTCTGGAGCACAGCCATCACCATGGAAACAAGGTAACAATTAGGGCCGCTAGCAGGGCTAATCGCACGGAAAATCTCTCTCTCTCCCCCCACTCTGGCTTTCTGTGTGTGTGCTTATGTGGAAGCTATGCGAGGTTCTATACCGTCCTCCTGTCCGTTGTCTTTCCCTCCAATAAGGGAAATATAAGTTTTGCACAAAAATAAGTTTCTTGACTTTTATTCCTGTGTCTTTGTGTGTGCACTGGGAATGCCGTTTGAGGAGTGCTCTGTGGGAAAACAAACAGAGCCCCTGGAGAGAGAGAACTATTCCCAACACAGCGGGACTCCTGCTCAACCTGCCACACTGGAGACTTGTCACACGTCCCTCCTTTCTTCTCACTCATTTCCCATTATTCCACCTCTCTTTATCTATTGGACTCCCTGCCTTGCTTCCACTTTACTTTGTCTTCCTTTACTACTCTGTGGACTGAAAACATGGACCAAGCTGCAGCTCTTCGACTATGAGAATCACAATCAGAGTCACTTCATTAGGTGAGAACACTCACATGTGCAGTGGAAGTTGGTGGAACTGATGCATATAAATGGACAATCATCATACAAATAGTGAACAAATACAAGTAAATGGGCACAGATGCTGTGAGTAATGAGACACGACCTCAAGATAAACTTAACATAACATCTATTTGCAGGGTAAACTCCTCTTGCTTGTGTGCATATTTGGCAGAGTCTGAATTTCTGCTTGCCATTACTTTGCCTGATCTATAGTATATGGCCTCAGTAAACACACTGATAGTGCTGACTTTGAATCCACATAGCCAGGTCAGGCAGAATCTAGCAAAGGATGTTTTGGATGTAAACTGTTTGGATGCAGCCGGCCATCAGTGGTTCTTTCCAGTAACCTGACCTCAACACTAAAAACATGTTTCTATGCTCTGACTAAAAAACATATTTCTATGCAAACTGATTCATACAGTAAATAAATGACTTCAACTTAATATTTCCTTTTAAACAAGGCACCCTGTCATTTCTGATGGGGGGGGGGTCTCCAATAAGAATAAAATAAATAATTATTAGTCATTAACAATTACTGGTCTATGTGTAAATCCATCTATATCAGGTGGGACAACAGAGGGCCATGTTCAGAAGCAGATCTAGTCTGAATCTTTATTTTAGCTGGGGGCAGGACAACAGAGAGCCAACCAGATTCCTCATTTAGGAAATGGATGATATAATAAGTATAAACTAATATTACTACACTTCCTCACAAGTTATGTTCCACACTGTGTGACTTATACTAACTGTCAGTGACTGTGGTTCAAATGTAAAAATACAGATGCAAAATGATAGCAACAAAGTATTCTTGGAATGGTGGCTAAAGAAGCTTAATCAACTAAAAACATTAAGCTGATCTGCAGATACAAGGTGCAACAGTGTCAGCTCGCCCTGTCCATCGCCATCTGAATAAAATAGGGCGCTATGGTCGAGACCCAGAAAGACCCCACTGTTGACACAGAGACATTCAAAAGCCAGGCTGGAGTTTGCCAAATCTCACCAGAGGACAGATGAGATGGACAGATGAGATCAAAACAGAGCTTTTTGGGAAAGCACACCATTGTATCATTCACAGAAAATGAAATGAGAAAACAACACAGTCCCTACTGTCAAACATGGTGGCGGTTGTTTTGCTGCTTCTGACACGGGATACCTTGACTGTGAGCATGGTATAAAATGGTCTAAAATCTGATTACCAAATCATTTTAGAATGCTTTGTTGGGCTCAGTCTCTCCGTCAGAGGTCATGGGTCTTTCAGCAGGACAGTGACCCAAAGCATACTTAGACCAGAAATGGTCTAAGACAAAATGCTGGAGAGTTCAGAGGTGGCCAGCAATGAGTCCAGATCTGATGCCTATCCAACACCTGTGGCGAGATCTCAGAACAGCAGTTAGGAGAAGGCACCTTTCAAATCTGAGAGACCTGGAGCAGCTGGCAAAAGAAGAGTGGTCCAGTTGAGAGGTGTAAGGAACTTATTCATGGTTACAGGAAGCAATGGATTTTTTGGTCACGACTGTGGTATAGCCAACCATGGTAGTATACTCATAAGACTTGTAGTATAGGCTTCACATCACATAAAAATGATTGGGTAACAAAATCTGCCATACTTAAGCCATACATTATTATTACTGACCAGAGGAGGATAGATGGGTCCCCCCACTGAGTCTTGGTTCCTCCCAAGGTTTCTTCCTCCATCTCTGAGGGAGTTTTTCCTTGCCACTGTCTCCTTTGGCTGCTCACTGGGAGTCTTAGGCTTTCATGACTTTTTACCAATTACTGATTGTGTAAAGCTGCTTTGTGACAGCACCAGATGTTAAAAGCGCTATACAAATACATTTGATTTGATTTGATTATTTTTGAAGCCCTTTCCTGAAGGCTCTAAGTTCCCTAATAGTGACCTACTATCATCAAACCGAGGTCAGTGCAATGAAAGTATAGGTGGAGTAGTAATAGAAGCAGCAGATAGAAACTCAGTGATGTAGGCACAGTGGCAATGGGTGCGGTGCTGATGTCGTGTGAGAGATTGTTCCTCCAGGCTAGTCTCCAGGCATAGCGGCACTCCCCTGTGCAGTCTCATTTATCCCTGCTGATCACTAATATCTCTGAGTGCCAGCCATTACTCAAGACAGATCACTCCAGAGGGGAGCTAATACATCTAACAGTGCAAGTAAACCAGGGTGTAAGTGTGTCTGTGTGTGTGTGTGTGTCTATGTGCATGTGTAAATGTAACATTCCCTGTGGCCCACACTTTCATGCCTGTTTGCCTCCTGCTTTCTTCTTCTGTCTTTTTCATCTGTTCCTTCCCTCCTTTATTTGTAGGGACATCTTTTCTTTATTACTTTCTCTCCTGAGTTCTAGATAATCTCTCTCTCTCCCTCCTTCTCCTTCATCTTTGAAGTGTCATTCGTCTTGCTCTTATCCTGATGGTAGGGTTCAGATACAGTTCTGTAGTTGCACAGAACAGAATTACTCACGTATTCACGTATTCGTCACTGTACAGTGTGGACTGTACAGCGAAATGTGTCCTCCGCATTTAACCCATCTGGTAGTGAACACACACTCACACACACACATGTGTTAGGGGCAGTGAGTACACACACACACCCAGAGCGGCGGGCAGCCAACTCCAGCGCCCGGGGAGCAGAGAGGGTAAAGGGCCTTGCTCAAGGGCCCAACAGTGGCAGCTTGCCGAGCCCGGGAATCGAACCCACAACCCTGTTATCGATATCCCGGCGCTCTAACCGCTGAGCCACCACTGCCCACTCTACTCTACAGAATCTCTCTCTCACGCTAAGCCTCACAGTACACACACTTACACACATACCAAGGAATGATAATGAAGGTATATGAATCCAGGGGTATTTAATCAGTGTGCTGTTACCTGCTCCACTTTAGAGCCTACATATCGAAACTGAAATGCAGGCCCCAAGTTATCAAGTGTATTACTTATTCTCTTGAAAGGGGCACTTGCAAACTAACTGGAATATGAATGAACTGCACATGCCCAATGCACATGTTCCATTTAATGGTGCTTACGGTTTTTCTAAAATGTGTTTAAAACTGTGTTTAAAACTTTTTAAACACAAGATGTGTTTTCTATAGTTTAAAGCCATTGTAAAAAATAATAATAACATATACTCATATTACCACTTACATTAATGAATATTAATGAGATACATACCCCTTGGAATCATGGCTCAGATGAGGGTCAGATGCAGTTGGCAGGCTTTCTACTAGATTTTGGAGCATTGCTGTGAAGATTTGATTTGATTGCATTCTGTGACAAGACAGTTAGCGTTGAGGACGATCATCACCTCACCTCATTTCCAACATATCCTAAAAGTATTAGATGGAGCACCATCCACCATTTCAGAGAACATAGTTCCACTGCTCCATAGGCTGGATACCGCTTTAGCCTACAAGTTGCATTAAGCATGGTGCCTTATGGTGGCATAGGTTCATGTTTATCTGCAGTACTTGTTTCCAGGTACTATAAAAGCAGTTCATAAGTGTGTCCATTTGCACATGTATGTCAGCAATGGGTAAAATTTAAAGTTTTGAAAATAACTGAATACATTTTATTAGTAGGGGTGTCCACAAACATTTGGACATGTAGTGTAACTTGAGAAGTGAACATCACAAACTGCCAAATTATCAGATTAATTCATACTACGTGTACCACAGCTAAAGTTAAACAACTTTTACTGTTAGCGTCATGCATGCATTTCCTTCATCACACCCTATTAGCCAAATAACACACATAGAGACATAACACACAGAGACATGTTTTCTCAAGCTGGATGTTGAGTTATTGCATGCAGAAGGTCCATGGTATACCTGCAGAAATAACTTATGAGGCCAACTTATGAGGTGCTTTCCTTTCTATGCAAAGTCCGACGTTTAAGCAAATGCTGTCCAACGACATGCTGAAATCAGTTGTTCTACCACCAAGCTCACTGGGCTGTTAGCAGTACATGTAGTTTACAAATTACATATTACTTCGTTTGATTGGTCAACTAAGCAATTTAGGATGCTTTTGATTAGTAAAAGGAGCTTTCTAAGATGTGTCTGAATGAGGCACACAAAATGTGACATGTTATTAAATGTGAAAAGTTATTTAAATGTAACAGGAAGAACGTGGATGAACATAATAAAGACAAAGTACTGGTTACAGTACATTTTGACCTCTCAAATGTACTTGAATAAGAATAAGAATAAGAATAAAAATAAAAATTGTAAGAGTAATAAAATAAAAACTGTAGAGTAACGACATGCAATTTACATTTGCACTTTCCTCTCATGTCAAGGTTACAGTTTTGCAAGACTCATGTGTGAGAGAGAGAGAGAGAGAGAGAGAGAGAGAGAGAGAGAGAGAGAGAAAGAAAGAGAGGTAAAGGACACACAGACCAGGTGGTCATCTGGAGCTCCTCTACTGATATCTGCACAGATGAAGGTGGATCCTCATTAGCTTATGCATTATTACATTGCCTCACCAGACCCATATGCTGGAAGCTGTGTGCTGAGCCAACAGCTCAAACACTGTCACTCCTGCAGAAGAAGCTTCAATACTGTGCTTTATTAACATGGCCATACACATTCAGCTCTACACACAAACAGCCCTTAACCCCTGTTCACTACTGCCCTTATCACTACCTTTTTTTGTTTACATGCAACAATAGCGCAACTACACTCTAAGCAACATGGATTTTATGTGGTACTAACAAAGAGTCAATGAAGGTCCAAAGCCCGCTTTAACCAGGCAAATTAATATTTACCTGGTTTCTTAGATAAAGAATCATTCCCTTCTATTCCCTAGGAAATAAAAGAGCTGTATGAAAGGCAAGCCTATTTATTAATTTGCACACTAGTAAGGCCTGATTTTAGGACATGAAATGGCCCCTCCGTGATTCACTGTCATTTTTTCCATGTATTTATACATGTTCCCTCCATGTACAAAATATTTTAAAAGAAGATGTTTGCATTTACTTGATATGTAATATTGATATCTAGCAAAGCCAACAAAATCATATATTTGTATTTTCTTAGTGTCGGAAACTCTTATTTTAATCAGTAAAACACATGAATGGGAATCTACCTATTTACATATACCATGCGGTTTATTAATACTCTGGCTGAAAATAAAATAATAATAACTTAAAGATGTCCTAGATTGGAAAACATGTATTTTTCATGGAATGGTCAAATAATGACTGCCTGGTACATGGAAGTGACATACCCTGAACCTCAAACCTCATGCTGCCACCACCATGTTTCATCATAGTGGTGATAGTAGCCAGGTGATGGGCAGATCTACCAGGAGACTCAAGAGGTAAATGTACAAGAAAACTTTCATTTTGACAATATGAACAATTTAATAGAAAACAATATTTGTAAGTCTTTGGTGAAGGTCCCATCGCCAGTCCGCATCAAACTGGTGGTGGTGGGGGAAGAAGAACGGAAAGGCCGAAACATCAGCATCTACAAACAGCCAGGCAAGTGTAATACAGGCGATTGGTCCAGGTGAAGGTGACGTGGCATTAGAGTCTCCTAGTAGAACTGTGGTTAAAGCTTTAATTAACTGTTGTTTGCCACACAAAGTTCAATTTTGTCTTATCAGATAAGAGAGTCTTTTTCCATGTGTTGCCAGACTACAGGGGAGGCCTGCATGCCCAATTTGGTCAGATTGACAACAGAGGGAAGGTTCAAGGTTGCGGCAACCTTCTTCCATTTCAGAATCACAGAGGCCACTGCAGGTCTGAGAACGCGCAAAGCCTTAGATAATACTTTATATCTTTACCAAAGTCTGATCACAGACGTTCTATAACAGTCCCTTGAACTTGATGACTTGCTTTTTGTCCAGACAGTGCTGTGTAAATTGTGGGCCTTTAAAGACCCAGGTGTGAGCCTTTCAAAAATATATCTAACCAGTTAAATTACAACAAGTGGATCCCAACTGAGTTCTAGACACAGAATCTCAAGGATAATTAAAGCAAACAGGATGCACCTGACCACTGTTCAGTGTGCCACAGCAAAGGATCTGAATACTTTATTTAAAGAAGACATTTAAATTTGATTGTTTTTTGACATAAACAATGATGTCAGTTACCCATAGTGCTGTTATGAGTAAAAAGGGAGTTATTTGCATTCAAATTAAAACCCACAATATAATAAAGTGTCCGACAAGTAAAGATAAATAGCGTTTCTCAATCCACTGTATACCTGAATGGCTGCTTAACCAAAATGATTGCTTCAATAGCTGATTAAGACCTTTGAGCAAAAGTATAGTGTATATCTAAGTATCTGACGCACTATTCACATAAGCTTAAAATGACTAGACTTTTCTGTAATTATTACAGGCATCATTAAGTAATGCTGACAGACCTGTGTGACAGCACAAATCATTTTTACTGACATCCTCAGGAGCATATATATATAAGCCTGCTGCTAAAGCAAATTACTCACATTATTCTGCTATGTGAGCAGGGTGAATACTACACAGGCATGGGCGACCTCTACAGAACTATTCACATGGGTTTATCAGAAATAATCATAGACATATTCCATTCATTCAAGATTACTATTCTGATAAAAAAATTAAAAAAACACTGGGTACAAATGATTCAAGTCCATTAGTGCTGCTTTGGCTGTATTAGCACAGTGTTCAGGGGTGTTGGACTGCAGGTAATGGCGGAGTTGACTAACCAGGGCTCTTCCTGCATTAGATGCCCCTCTAAAAGCATTGAAAATAAAATAGATTTTTCGAAAGTATGGACATTTCTGTTATCGTAAAAGTAAATAGTACAGGAGTACGTCATCCATGATACGTTTCCTCTCACCACAAAAGCTGAAGTGGTGTGATCCTCCTGCGGGAAGATTTAAGATTTAGTAGGAGCTGGAGTAACTGTCTCTACTGTTCAGGGAAGAAGGCTTTTTACTACATTTTGGAACATTGCTGTGAGGATTTAATTGCATAATTGCATTAATTGCATAGTGAGGTGAGGATGTTGGATGATCAACCATCCCACCTCATCCAGAGAACACAGTTCCACTGCTCCAATGCTGGGGGGCCCCACTGCTCCAATGCTTTACACCCCTCTAGTCTGACATCAGGCATGTCAACAGGTTCATGTTTAGAAGAGAGTTCTATTCTATTGGCAATACTTCTCTACAGGCACTAGACAAGCTATGTGTATGCATTTGCACATCTGTGTCAGCAATGAGTGCACCTTTAAGTAACTAAATGCATTCATTAGAAGGGGTGTCCACAAACATTAGGACATATAGTGTGTATTATAAAGTAAGCTAGCTGGCTAACTAGTGATTGGCAACATTTGTAGTCATTTAAAACAAGCAGAAGCTGATAAAGAAGCACAACATCTGATTCTAAGCAGCAAACAAAACTACGCTTCATTGATTATAACCCAATGAAGCCTCTTATTGAACTTTATTTTTTTTATTATTTTGTAATGTTCTGTAATATTCAGAGGAAACCCACACAGACAGCACACCAAATTAGAGAAGAGGGAGGCAAACTACATCTACATATCTTGGATAAAAGTACAGCAGTCTTTACTGGTTAAGAACAGCAGTTTTAGCTGCAGTCCTGGAGCTCCACTGCTCTGCAGTGTTTAGTTTAGTCTTTTATTGCTGTGATGCATCTGATTTACCTCATCAGCAAATTATAGGTCTTCTTGCTGCATGTTTAATGTGTCGAGCTAGATAAAGGCTGAAGCTAGTAAGCCTAACATGTCAGTAACAACTGCTGAAGAGCCACTCATTTTAATCCTGCATGACCTTCAGGACTGTACGGCTAGAAATGTGTTGGACTGATCAGTAAATGACATAAAATCTTTGGTTTTTGCATGTAGACAAAAATTGCACCAAAGATCAAGTATGTCACGGTGAGTGTGAAACTCTTTTTGGAGTGCACTCAAGGTCTTGTAAAATTACAGTGCAAGGCCAACTGCAAATAGCATTTTAAATAGAGACAGAAAATGAAGGCTCAAATCTTCCATCAGTTTGGCCAAAAGCCAGACACCCTGCACCGACAGGCTCGGAAAAGGTCCTTCAGCAGGCATACCGCTGAGATGAAACTGATGTGCTGCGTGTTACTTTGAAATGCTTAAAGTATACCTGCAGCTTAGCTGAAAGTGCTGGCTAGAATTCGAATCTTTCTTTAAGAATTTTATTTCTCCTATGTGGAACTTCTGAAAACCTCAAGAAAGAGGGATTTTTTTTAGGTTTCCAGAACAGCTGCTTACATTACATAGTTAAAGCCCATGTCTACTGGTAAAACTAATGCCACAGAAAACAAAAAAACATTGACCAATGTTCTATTCAATACATATTTATACAACAATGCAGTTCAATCATAGTCAAATGCTCTAGAATTTGCGAGCTACAGCCTGCTCAGAACTGCAAGGGTGTGTCAGGTCACAGAATGATTGGCAATGGCATCAAAATGGCAAACAACCCCTGCATCGATAGCGGCTATCGTGCATTCACTGCATCTGACTGATATCAAAAGTTTGAAAATAGACAATTTCTAAAATAGAATAACTCCTGGCTCTTTGGTACAGCAATTTCTGTGTCATAACAACACTCTGAATTTAACCTCTTAAACAGCCTATGGCTCGCCAGTGGGCTGAAAGTGTTATTATAAACTTCTATTACCAGAGAATAGTCCCTGATGTACCCCAAAGGCCCTGAAGACGTTTACCTTTGAAGGAACCACTTACAAGAAAGCTACAGCTGAAATGGTGGTTTGGTACCTTGTTATATTAGAGTGTACTAGCCTCAAAGTCATGTGATCAGGCTGTGGAAGGTGGGGTCAGAAGCATAGAAAGCAGAGAATAGCCCCACCAGTTTGTACAGAAGTCCCTGTAGCTACTGAGTAACACACCTCAGTGTGTAATAAGCCCTGCTGTGTTAAAGGGATAGAGGCAGAAATGTTATACTGAGGTCATGTGCCGACATTTCCAGAGCCTGGGTTTACAAACAAAGAACATTTCCATGCAGTTTTAGGGAACAACAAGGGAAAGACAGAACAGTAGTGCACGTTGAGCATGGAGCTTAAACGAGCAACTGTGTGCAATCAGCAAACTTATGCTGGTTAACACAAAAGGTGTTGCTAAGAAGATGCTGTGTGCTGGAGGAAGCAGGTTAGATGAACTAGCAGAAGCGAGGCAGATGACATAAACTTATTGATAACTCTGATTCTTTGGCTGTTCCGACATCCGATGGGCCTAATTCTGTCCCACCCAACTTAAATCCAACAGAAGAAAACTACAGAAAAATGGTTTGAAAAATCTACATAGAGAGACCAACATCATTTTTTCTCTGCCAGTTCAGAGTAAATTTTTCTCAAAAACTGTGCTTTGAGGTTGTGGTATTAAAACAGCTCTCAGCTTGAATATCTATTGGTTATTTGTACAAAATTACAGTTAAGTTACATTATGTTAAAATTTATTACTTCACAGTGTCGCTGTGAACCTATAGAACCCATTTTTGGACCTCTATGACTGTCTAAAACTGGGATAAGGGAAACCTAAATACAGTTTTCCCCAAAAACTTCTCCAGTTAACCTCAATACTTCCGCCAAAGGTACTGTACAGGTTCAGTTTTGTTCACCAAGGTACATTCTAAGAGACATTTTGGTGCGGTTGGTTGGGGGTTTTTGATGAGTTTTGAATACTTGAGTACTTGTTGATTGTTACAATGTCATTAATGTGAAAATTGTCTTTTGTCATTATGATATTTTTGTATGGACGCTATGCACTACAATCAATAGCATGCCACCCTGAGCAGCTGCTCGTGTTACCTACATAAATACTAAATCTGCCACTGATGTACCCTAAAGACACTTTGAAGGTACCACTTACAAGAAAGCTACAGCCAAAATGGCAGTTTGGTATCTTGTTAATATAGAGTGTAGTAGCCTTAAAAGTCATGCGATCAGGCTGTGGATAGTGGGGTCAGAAGCATAAACCACTCATTCATGTGAAATTATCTGTTTGTGCATGTTGCATACAGATGAAACAGGAGGGAAACAGGTCAAGCCATCCCTAGGCCAAGAACACCTGCTCTTTCTCTCTCTGATCACCATTGATAGTGTTTTATGTGTTTAAATGAGTGAGAGAGATTCACATACAGTAATAATACATTTCTGACGATGTGTAAAGTAATTAATGTAATTACCAGAGGTTTATATTACAGTAAAGAGAACTGAAACTGCTGCCATTGCTAATGAATTTAATGTTGGAAATAGCACTATTCTGGAACCAGCAAATCTACCATGTGGAAGCTGTGAATATAAGGTTTCCTGTCTGTAGAGGTTAACACCTATCCCTTAATGCTGTTTCATCTTTTTTTAATATGTAAAGAACATGATGTAACCTGTGATGGACTAGCACCCTGTCCATGGGAGTTCCTGCCCTGCATCCACCCAGCTAACATGTCTTTTTTGGGGCCTGTATGGGGGGTAGCCCAACTGCAAACCACAAAGGTTTATCCTCGGGTTTCATGTTGGTTCTTTACATTTGCCCATTTACCAAAAGCATGCACTGAAAGGTTTTTTGGGGAATTCAAATGTTCTTCTATGAGAACCCTCATGGGATAACCCTCTTGTTTGGTATACACCATAAAAAATACAAAGTACAGAGGTATAAAACGTGTAAATATTGCTGTGTGGGGAAAAAAAAGGAAGGCTGCTGTATGAAAGGAAAATATTTGGATGGCCTGAGGCTAACACTCTATTTTTACCACCAACAAGTATCAATGAACAGGTAAGTTTATCTGAGGTGCCTAAAGCTTGACAAACAGAAGGATATTATGCAATGCGAAATGCCATGTTGCTTTTTTTACATTATGATGCTTCCTTTTTTCCTGATATTGCTTTGTGAACGCTAAGCACTAGAGACCGTTTGACCTTCCTTTGTTGTGCTAGTGATGGTTTTGCGCTTTTCCAGACAACATTCCCGGCATTTTTCATCCATAATGCATTTGATAGGGCCACAGCCTTTAAAACATAGGCCTATCGGTGACATCAAGCAAACAAAGAGATGGAGCTACATAACCAACAAGCAGCCAATGTCACAGCATGCTGTCATCAGCCAACAGATGCATTATTCAGCTTCGGAATAAATGGGTTTGCACTGCATTTTTCATATCTTTCCCCGTCCTCACTCTTTCTTTCTCTCTCTTTCTCCTCGCCTGCTCTTCTTCTTCCCTAACTGGCTCTTTGGAAATGATTTTATTCAGAGAATGTGTGTGTGTGTGCCTATGTGTGTGTGTGTGTTCCTCTGACTGAAGCTCGACAGAGCTTGAAGGTGTGATCACGCCTGTGTGTATCACTGCAGAGTGTGATGTTCTGTTTATTCTCAGGCATTGCATCTGTCTGTATATATATATGCAGCTTCACATGGGTGTGTGAGTGGGAAAAGTAGACAGCGCTCAAGAGCTCTGCTGCTATAAAAAATAAATAAATAAATAAATAAAGCAGTCTCAGTGTGAAGAAAAAAGAGCTCCCGGCTTCTGTTTGACAATTTCTCGAGAGTTTGGAGTTCAGAGCCCACATATACACAGATGAGAAAAATTACATAGACAATTGTCTGGCAGGTTCACCTTAACTTGGAGCTTCTTTGTGCATTTTATTCGATCTTTGTGAAGACTTTAGTGTTCAGGTACTGTCATGTTAAAGACGGTTTTGTATTTTTAAATTCTTAAAGACGTAAACGTGTCAAGGTGCAGCAACAGTACAAGGTAAAAAAAAATCTGCTGCTTCTTTTAGAGTGTCATTTTGAGCCTACTATGCTTTTTTGACTCACCCACTTTTTTGGGCCTGCTGAGCTGCAATGATCAAAAGCAGCATGTTATTGCCGCATTTAAAAGGACCATAAAAATGAAAAAAAAGAGCTTGATGTAGCATTCCAATATGGTTCCACACTTCTGACAGTGTATATATATATATATATATATATATATATATATATATATATATATATATATATATATATATATATATATATATATGAATTTGATTAAGTACTAAATACTGATACTTGGATTAAAGCCATCTTGTCCTCCACATGCTGCAGGTTTTCAGGGCCAGAGGAAGCAAAGCAGTCCCAGAGAATCACAGAGCCTCTGCCATGCTTCACTATGGGCAGGATGTTCTTTCCAGTGTATGCTTCATTCTTCCTTCCTTCATACATGAGTAATTCCACTGGGGGAACATTTTATGTCTCTCAGATAAACCTTTTGTTATTAATAATAATAAAAAAAAAAACTAAAACCTTTTAATTGAATTTTCATTATTAATACTGTGTGTTGTATATGATAATTTATACACAATATGTTATCTAAATGACTCCCAGCCTTCACATTATTGACTGTCTTCGCCTCATGATGTAAACATTCAGCTTGAATTTTACATGAAATAACCTTATCCTTTCTTCTATTTAATTTGTAATAAATGATCATTTGTTTAAAAAGCCATGAAATTCAGTTTTTAGACATGCTGTGTGGAATCTCCTTTAAGGATAACACATGAAGGCACACCATGAAGCTGATGGACAAAAGGCTTCTATCCACTGTTTTTTTGTTAGACATAGCAAAAGCAGTAGTGGTGACAGGCCTGCAGTTTTGGAAGGACATAACACCTTAGTGGGTGAGCCAAATTTTGAATTTCTTTTCCATGAAAGGGTCAACCGCAAATTGGTAATCATAACAATGTGTTTGTTAACACAGTTGTTTGCAGACACATTGGAATTGTAAATCTAATCTGACCTACGTGCTAAAATATCTGATGCCCCATTCGCATGTGGTGAGTTTTCCCATAAAAGGGGTTGAAGGGAGCTGAGGGAAACTTCATTCAAGCTCAGCTGGTAAAGCAGCTGAACATCCCCATCAAACTCTGCTCAACGTGTCTACATTAGCTGGGGATCCAGTCAGGGATGGCTTCATTTTTAACATCACTGAACGCGCTCCCTACACACAGAGCACCTTCTTTCCTTTGTTATTGAGTTTTAAGCTATCCTACTAAAGATACCCCCTCATTCCTTGGTCAGACCAAGAGTTACTGTCCTGGCTAGAGAGCTGACCCCATACACGGGTCTCCATAAAGGCATGCCCAAGAGGCTGACTTTGGAATCCACAGGCTAAATGAGATGCCTTAAAGGAGGCTTGAGTCACTGCCCCCATCCAGTGGCTTTTTACTCTGACAAACTAGTTCCTACAAAACAAAATTATAGCTATTTATAATTATAATTTATACATTTTTAATTATATGAATGACTGAATGAATCTGTTCCTGGTCCTTACTGATGTGGTACTAAATACTTCTCCATCAGACCTGTTGGTCTCTCTTCTTTTGTTGATTTCAGTTCTCTATTTCATATCATCCAATTACTCTTAATACTAATGTTGATAGAAAATCCTTTCACCTGGGATAAACCCTTAACCTCACTCCTCCTTTACTTCAGCTCATCAAGAGAATCTTGCTAATAGATATTGATGTGAAAAAAATGTTGATGCTGATGTCCATAGAGTTGTTATGTCCTATACCACCTGTTCCCAAAACAAGACCCACAAACCTTTACCTGGCAGCAAACTGATGCCACCATCCACACCATCCTGTCCTTGATCACGTCTGTTTTCTCAGAGTATGAAAAATGATACTCTTTTGAATGCTTTGTCTGTAGTAGAGCACAGCTTTTTGTGTTGAAGAAACCGAACCGTGCCCATGCCCACCTCTTCAAGTGGACCCAGGCACTGGGCACTGTTCACCATAGACTCCAAAGAAGCAACAATACACAGGGCAGGCCTACTCCACATTCAGGGCTGAGAGCCACTGCTCTACAAGATACAAGTTACAGAAAGACCAAAACTAATGATAGGCCATAACTGAAGTGTTGGTTAATTGAAATAGCATTACTCAAAGCTTAGTATTATTAGACAATTCTCACCACTTTTGTTCTCAAGTTATGTAGTCCTGCAACACATTAGCACAACTAAGCCACGATTTTTCCACGGTATTTCAATGTATCAAGCAGATCCATGGTATTAAAATGACTTAGTTCCATCATTTGGTGCTACAATAGCCTTCCAACCCCTGTTTAAGAACATGGCTACTGTCATTTCATCCTCTATACTGGCACCGTGCATTCACTTCATTTGCAATTCCGACAGAAAAAGGACAGAACTCATATTGAGTGCTGCAACAGGAGACGAATTGCACGTACTGCACCCTGCTCCTAGATGTTTCCACTTTCCAATAACAGCAACGGTTGACTGGGGCAGCTCAAGCAGGAGGGAAATTTGATGTTTTCAAAGGGGAAAGATAAAATGCCTCAGTGCCAGAATTGCCTCAATCTCACCATTGTGCAGCGGGCACAGAATGTATTTTCAGGCAGGGCTTTTATTGTAAAATTACACTGACTAATTTGCTTTCAGCAGAATTCACATTCTGTCAGGGATAGAGGATGTGGAAAAGAACATGAGCATGCAAGGCTTTACTTAAACAAGATGAGTGCACAAAACAAACAGCTGAATAGAGTGGCAATATAGGTGTGTGCAGAAACAAGACTTTACAAGGACTGTCTAACGCTTTGCAGTATTTATATAAAGGATGAGTCATGTAATGAGCCACAGGTGTATCAAACCACAGAGCCACATGACTGTTAAAAAACTGCTGCATTTGTGCTGCTATAGGGGAATAAAGAAGATGTGCTGCAGTCCCAGTTCTACATTGAACACTACTTTGAGTGGTAGGAAAATAGGTATTACAGTGTATGTGTAATAACCAAAAGTATGGCAAATGGAGAGACTGTACAGTGTTTTACAACAAAAGTAATCAAATTTACCCTCAAGTGTCAAAGGTCAAGTACAATTGTCAGGCAAGACCCCTTGTATGTCCAAAAAGCCAACTTTACAGGAGAAAGCTAAAACCTTCTCAACCTTCAATAAAATGTGACGAAAGATATTTTATTCATTAGGTCATTTTGGAGCTATCATTGGAAATTATATCAAGATGTAAACAACAGGTAAAATAGAGATAAAAAAACATTTATTAAGTAGTCTAGAAGGCCATAACCATGTACATGGTTATAGTAATAGCATATTCACTCCATCACTTCCTGTTAGGCCTTACAATAACAATAACAATAACAGTAATAAAATCAGTAGTGTTGAATCAATAACCTCAACAGTTATTAGATTATTAGTTAGGATTTATTGACAGTGCTGTAAATCATATACACACTCACTTTATAGAGAGTGAAAATCACACTGCTGACAGTGTTACACCTTCACTTTTCATGAGAAACATGCTGGGGTGGTCAGCTCTCCTGGTACCTGGTACTCCTGTACATGTTTTGGTAATGTTCATAAGTGTCATTAATAGAATATTGATTTCATTCTATTAGTGAGCTTTCATACTGTTGTTTTTACATTATAGCCTGTACTATGACTAAGGTTTTTTTGACCCTCATGTTTTTCATGTCGCTGGAAATGTTTTAAAAATTGGCAGAAAAGTTGATTTGGGTTAGTACAAAATGATGTTATGCAGCAACTCACCACTGCTTTATTAGTTGTAAATCTATTTATTTTTTATGTGAAATCAAATTGGCATATCTATTATTGACTGCTAGGCGAGCATTCAGAGAAAGTTGGTGGGAGCCTATGGTGGTATCCATAGAAACAACATTCATCATCTGAAGTTGAGTAAACATATTATGGACCTTGTTAGAGATAATGTTAACTATATAGAAACAGAAAATGCATCATTACTATTTAATAACAACAACAAAACCAAAAATTCTAGCAAATGCTTCTCATTGCAGGTAAAAGTCATTCATTTCTTGAATTGAAATTCCCACTTTTTTTAAAAAAGAAGGCATTGAATTCTGATATATGTCTGGCTCATCTCACTGCACAACTTGTTTAAGAATTATTTGAAAAAGTTTCTATGATGAAATTTCATATTGCAGTTAGTGGATGGTGTTTTGGGTCATTGTCCTGTTATTAAAGTCATTCCCTTTTCAGCACTTTTTAACAGATGCTTTGACACTGGCATCTAGGATTTTGTGGTGTTTGGTAAAATCCATTCTTTTCTTTACCCAATGCAGTACTGCCAATTCCACTGATGGCAACACAACCCCGAATCATAATAGATCCACCCCATGCTTCACAGTTATTGTCATTAAATTCATGAAAGCTATTTTTTTCTCAAAACCATACCCAGTGTTGTGACAAGACTGCATGTACGGTTTCCCTCTTTCGAGTCTTCCATAAAGATCACGTATGTGCCAACAACACTGCACGGTGGAACAGTGGACCACCTCTCTCGACTCAGTCTTGACTTCCTGCATGTTCTTGGCAATAATATGAGAGTTTGGAAGCTTTCTTTGTCTTCCAGATCTCATCCTGATCTCCACAGTCCCCACAGATCACATTTCTTAATGTTCTGCAACATAGAAACCACAAGCTGAAAGCGACAGTGAACCATGCATCAGGATTTGCAGAAAACATTGTGCTTGATTGTCTTCAAAGTCTGGATTTATTACTTCTCAATAATAAAAAGAAAAGCACAAAATGTGTCATTTGGCCATGGGCCGCCAAACATTTGCATACAACTGTATCTGTACATATGCCCAGCACCATACTATTGGGTATACTATGTAAATTGACTGAAAACACCTGAAACACCTGAGTGCTGCGAGTCAGAGAGTAGAACAGTGTCTAATCAGTCAAAGCCCATCTGATCCCTCTCTCCAGTAATGCACTGCCCCCAGACAGACGCTGGGAAGTTATCACTAAACTGTGTCATGTTGGCTTCACACCCGCCAGTGTCTGGGATTATTGTGCTCACCTGCGAGTCACAGATTCAGCCGAGCTCAGCGCAGATGAGACATCAGATCGGAGCTTACCAGGAGCGAGCTGTCAGCTATGATTACCGCTTGCCTTGAAATGATAATTACATAACATTTTCTAGGTGCTACTCCATAAGCATGACAGACAAGGCAGAACCACCACTGATTTCAAACTGATGCTTTGCTGTGCACTGCATTTAACAACTCATTAGAATTATCTGCACCTAAATCATATGACTTGATTTCACTGCATATTTGATTAAAAGGCCATCAAAACAGCATTAGTGGGATGGCATGATGTGTTAAAAGTAAAGAAGCTCCAGCCTCCCATGCAAAAAGTTTTTCACCCTTTTTTTGTCCTTACTTTTTCCATGGGTATACATGATCACACACCTTGATAGGACTTGCAGTTGCAATGTATTTATTTCCTTTCAAAAGCCTGTTATCTCAGCAAGGTTCAAACCTCAACAGTCAATTCTGGCTCTTAAACGAGACGACCAAATGTTATGTTAGCATTAATATGAGCCATATGCACACATGCAAACACACACACAAGCCACACAATGAGTGTGTCAGCTAATGCTTTTGTTCCAGATGAGGGCTGTAATGAAATGTGACAAGCTGTGTGTGTGGGGGGTTGTGTGGATGGCTAATTGCAGGGCTTGTTTTGTGAATAGGCTCATTGATAGACATCCTCAGGTCTGCATAATGTCGCGTAAATAGGGGCCTGATGGTGTCTTAACCTCATTTAAGCAGCGCTGTTCATCTTTAGAGCGCTCTCTCTTCCTCTCTCTCTTTCCTAGGCCATATGATTTAATGCTGTGGCTGAGTGTCCTGCTGCCTCTGGATTGGTTTCTCTAATTGCTTATTTGTTGTGAGAGGTCCAGGGATTGTATCAGAGCACAGTGAATTGTGAGGAGGGGAAAAACCGGACTGCAATGCTTATGCACACATAAATGCAGACAGATGCCACTTGCAAACACAAGCTTATACTTATACAATGCTGGTTCCTACATGTCTCACATGTGTATTAGACAGTGCCTGGACCATCAGTTGTCATAGGTGATGTGTTGAATGTGGGGGAAATGGGTAGAGTGAAAGCCTGAGTGACACTGCCAGGGGACAAATAAGCATAGCCAGATAACTGGGTTGTGGCATCTCCAACTGCAAGGGTGCTCCAGGTCAGCAGTAGTGAGTAGAGAGCAATACTGGTCCATTAAGGGAAAAAACAGGGTGACAGGGTGTTAGGCCCCCAAGGGTCATCAATATGCAAGGGTAACTAAGGCTATTCCTTCTGGCCCAGACAGAAGGGTTGGTCAGATCTGGATGGCCAGATCTGCTGCTAAAGTCTTGGTGCCAGATACCACAGGGCATCTTTAGAGGTCTTGTACAATCTATGCCAAAAGGGTTCTATATAGTATAGTAGAGTATAGAGGTTATCTGACTCATAAAGAATACAAATGTTAATCAAACTAAATCACCCTCAACAAGCAAACAACCGCTTTCTTAATACATTTCTTATTTCTTAATACTGTTATTCAGAGTAACTTCCTACATTATATTGTAATACATGTGGTTGTTATATATGGAGTTGAGTGAGTTGGTTTGGAGGGCACAAGGAGTGTGTTTTGGCACAGCTATATATATATTTCTGTGCGTGTGTGTAAAAGTTATTTAAAAATGTGTATATATATATATATATATATATATGTGGTAGGTTAACATAATACCAGTAATTGTGGTGGGACACATTAAATGTATTAATAACTTTTGTTCGTTAGTTATGTCTAACTGTAAAGGTCATACATTGATGGTGCCACATTAGTTTAGGACAACATGCCAGGCTACAACTGAACTGGATTGCTATCCTGAAGTTCTGTTACAATCAACTCTTCAGAAGTTAAAACTAACCCAAAATAACCATCCAAAGTGAGAAGGTTTAGAACAGAGCATAAATATCCACTCTATATTTTTACAGAAATAATATTCCAGGAAGGTTCTGAAAACCCACTATGATGTAATAAAGATTTTTATCACAACATCATTACAACATTTTTTACATAACATTTAGTTACGTAATTGACGTAACTTTCCCAAAAATACAAATACAATAAATAACACATAATGCAATAAAACCATAAACATGGTACATAATCACACTGATCTCACACTGACTGATAATATTGAATTAATTTTTCATAAAACAGTTTAAGACTTAAGACTTGGAGAATTTATTTAAACATTAAACGGTAAAAAGGTTTTTATTACAAAAATGCCTAAATTATGTGCTTTCCTTACTTTTTGAAATATGCCTATCAAATGTAAAAAACCCAGATTAAATATGAGAATAAACAAATACATGTGAAACAGTGTAGGAACTTCCACATAGTCTGCCTTCTTGAGATTCAGAATGTTCACATAACGTTCTACTAGCCAAAACTAATTAGCTAGGCTAGCTGTCCATAGTTTGCTAGCTATTTCACACCTGAATTGAGCTACACTCATTAGACAGTTTGTTTTCCTTTCCTACAGTCTGCACTCAAAATAGCACACTGCTATAAAACTACAGTATATGTATCTAAAATATATTGGTATAGAAGTATAGAAAAAAATAACATCCTCAATTTGTCATTTCCTATTTCCAAACTACATCTATTAGACAGAAAATGTGAATCTGGCAACTCACGGGCAAAAGAAGCAGCAGGTGAAACCTGTGGATGATGAAAATAGAGGAGTTTTTATTTTTTTTAGGTTGCTGTAGCGTCCCTGCAGCCTAAAATCCCTTCAGCTTTCCAACTGTTGAACAGCTTCACTATCAGTGCTGGCAGTGCTTCAGGCTGTTTCAGCAGTTTCACCACCATGTCTTTTCTCAAGCTTGGTTCTCGGACCACAGAAGCATTGAAACCACAAAACCCTTTGAATGTCAACGTTTTAATGTGTTCCAATGTAAGCTAACCAACCTGACAGTGTTTTATTACTTCACTGTTCGGTCAGTAATGCCATCAACAAGATTAAGGTTTCCTGTGCAAAAACTGTGTAAACTAATCATACTGACCAACATAATCATAATTCCAGTAACTCATTAGCAAACCCACATAGTTTATTGCATAATCTACCTAATGTTAGCAAACTAAGATAATGAAACTAGTTTCTGAAATCTATTCCTTTCGCCCCTCCAGCTCTGAAGCAGCAGACGTTAGTACCCTACTTTTAATGCCTTCACGCTTTCATTAGAGTAAGGGCATGGATTGTGAACGGAATACACAGTGGGGAACCCTTGAGGTCTTCTTGACCTTCAGAGAAGGCTTAATGATTTCTTGGAATGTTAAATAAAATACTTGTACATTTTGTTCATGTTATGCAACAAAACAAACAGAAGTTTTGGCTCTATGCCATCTAGTGACACTTCATGTTGTATTCATTGGAACTGACTCATATAAAGTGCTATGCCACTTTAAAGACATAAATAACACACAAATTGAACTGTGCACTAATCACATGGTTCACAGCTGACATCGTATAAAAATCCCTTAAAAGAAACTGGCAAATAAGAAGCTGGCTGCTAAGGTGTTGCTATATAGGTGTCATAGTACTCGAGGTGGTTGCTTAGTTGTTTACAGTGTCATAAATTAATGCATGTGTATTGAGCATTGTTCCTTAAAACACATGGAGCTCAACTTAGCAGGGCAGCTGCAGCCTGCAGATAAAGGAGGCTAATTTGCGGGCTCTGAGTTCGAATTCCGAGCCATGCAGCTTCGTCATTAGTGGCCAGGTGGGTAGATGGCACTCTCGCTCCTTCATCAACCCCAGCGCTTTCCTCCGAGCGTGCCGGCTGCCTGGCAATGCCACATTGTTGGCAGTTTGAAAAGAGGCGTGGATTTGCATGTTTTGGAGGAGACATGTTAAGTCTATACTCTCCTAGTCTCGGGAGCAGTGCTGGGCTAATTTGCATCGATTAACACTGATTGCGGGCATCGGCCTGCTTTAGCAGCACTTTAAAGACACACCATTTTGTGGGAAGAGTAATCAGCAGGATTTGATGAACCCGTCGAATTTAAGCTGATTGTTGCGTCACATTCGAAGCTCATTGTTCTGCACTAATTGTTAAAATCCTACGGGTTACCAGCCACAGTAAAAGTCCCACAGGGGCCATACTTGCAAATGGTTTACATTTTGATGGCAACAAATGGTTACATTTATGACTTAAGACTTCAGTTTTCTACAGCTAAACAAGCTGTCTCTCATGATGGCTCCCTCTGCTGACCCTGTTAGGTATTGCACAGGGCTTGTGGACTGGTCACATGTCTGCCAAGCTCCTCCAAACGCTGTCCCTTACCTGACAGTGATTATGGAACTCAAGCGCTTGTAGTGTTGCTCACTAAGTGTATAATATGTATATTGTCTTTGTCATGCAAAAACCTTGTATTTCCAAAATGGCAATTTTACAGGAGAAGAAAAAAAAAACATTTCAATTGTTGTTAGTGTAAAAAGATTGTATTCCAAGTCATTTTGATTCATTATGTTTGATCTGTTTATCATAAAATGCTGACATGTTGACATGTGATGTAAAGATCCACTGTCAGATTATGGCATTATAACATAATACAACAGAGAAACAATAGAGAGATGGGGTTTTGTGTTACATTTACAATATACAATTATGTATATGCGATAAGTTTGCAATAATTATGCATCTAATATGAATTATGAATACAATAACCCTTGTGTGTTTTTCTACAATGTTGTCCAAAAATAAAATGCATAAAATAAACACACACACACACTCCCACAAACATACGAATGCTTGAGTGTCATGGTGTATCAAAGGTCTAGAGGTCCCATTAGGGATTACCAGAAATAAAGTCTTGCTATTGATATGAAAATACAAATAAATATTTATGATTTCTTTGACATTATAGTATTTTCACACTTTTTAACTGCAAAAAAGACTTAAAATACATAATAAATAAATAAATACAAGAAAGGGGTAGACAACACACATAGTAATTAACTGCCAAGCCTTTAAACAGATGTGGCACACTAGTTGTATTGGTCTCGGCTGTGTTTGCTGTGTGGTTACAGGTCTACCTCATTTGATAGACTTAGGGAATTTATTAAAAGGGATTCAGTGAAGTCTGTTCTCTCTATCTGATCCCTCACCCCGTGGGGACTGGACTGGAAGTGATATTTTTAGCATTGCTCTCTTGTACGGTCCTTTAAACTGTGTTCAGCGCAGAGGCTTAATTATTTCCATGTATTCATTCAGTAGGGTTTTAGGTGTAACTAGCCATTTATCATTGCCTCTATGCATTAGTACTGGGAGGTGCAACTGGAGGATTACTGCTGGCTAAGCAGGGCATAGGAGGGATTGCTACCAATGTCATCCAGTACTGAATGATGAATCACACACATTCACCTCTACACACACACATAGGCACACAGCGAGCCTCCCCACATACCTCCTTCCAACCTTTCCTCTTCTCTTTCCTTAAGGTGGACAAAAACTTTATCTATTTCAGTAAAAATTTCTCCTATTAACAATAAAAAAGAATGGGGACATTGTTAGACTGAGATAGGTCACCTGAGTCTTGCTCTGCCTGACCAGCTACACACACTCACATCCACACACAGACTTATTGTTACCCATGGCTCAGGGAGATTTATACTCCTTTCTGTGGATGGAGTTAGGTGGCTGGGCACCTCATAGCCTTCTGGGTAAAATGAAAAGTCTTGGGAAGATAAATTATTAGCGCAGGGGCTGATTTGGCCGCTACGCTTGGCCACTCGGGCGAGCTCGTGTTTATAATTGATTAGCCTCCCACGATGTTTTCTCATTTAGTGACCTTTGTGAAACACGGTCACGCTTGTAAACCCCAGACCTCCCTCCACTCCTCGTTCCCTTGCTTCACTCCTCTCCCTGACACTAGGACACTCCCTCTACCTACAGAGACAAACGAGGGATGAGAGAGAGGGAGTGGGAGATGGAGAGAGAGACAGAGAGAGAGAGGGGGGAGAGAAGCCTTCTAAAGCTGTAACTCTCATAACCTGTGCGTCTGAGCCCCTAGCAAAAACCACAGTGCACCACTGTGTGTCTGATAAAACCTCACATTAAAGCCCTTCAGCTATACTTACCGTCTTCTATCAGATCCTGGATCTGCTATAATAACCAAGCACAAGCCCTTCATCCACATCTGCCTTAATATCTGATCCAGGATCTGCTCTAATAACCTGAATGAAAATCTACACCTCTTTCGGAGTACTTCAACTATCTGTAGAAGCGCCTGCATTGGGGTCATGCATTATCACCAGGGCTGGGTGATGATATGGTGTCGTTATCATGCTAGATCACTTCACAATACAATTTCCTGAGCACAATGCAGGTGTTGTTATTTCTAGAGCACTAGCATATTGCATGTTTCGTTAAAAAAAGCCCTGGAGGCCTCTAAAGAACCATCTGAGATCAAATTAAATCTGTGTAGAAACAAGGACAAGTGGTGCCACACCTTAAAAAATGGTGGAACTAAGTTTATAATAGCATGTCTTAGTACCCAATAGACCAGTCCTGGTTCTAGGGATCTAGCACACTACAGAGTTACACACCTGATTCAGGTGAAGGCTCTTAAAAGACTGTTAGGACCAGGTGGTAAATCTCAAGGACTAGAACTGGGCACCCCTGCAACAGACATACAGAATTTATGACCACTGTCAGTGTTGGGTGCTTTAACACAGAAGGTTCAGATAACTTCAAAGAGGTCTTAAGCCCTCCTCGCAAACTTACGTCCTATAAATACCATCTCTACCTTGTTCACTTCTTCTCAACCCTCCACCTCTCAAACTTAAATCTCTAATTCCTGGCTTTACTTATCAGAGGGGGGACTGGCTTCCTACCACAAGCAGAAGTCAGAGAGTTCTCTCCCCTCTCTTCAGTCTTCTCCCAAATCATCATAGGCTGATGCCATGGCCCAAACTGGCAAAATTTGAGACAGGTAGCAAAGAAATACTGTCTCCAACATTTAGTACATTTCCCTTGGATTAAGGGCTGGATTAAGGCTAGAATCAGATTAAATTTGTCAATGCTGAACCTTGATTGGAACTTTTAGTCTAGGAATAGGCTTAATCTGGATCTGGGAAACTGGCCCATATTGCAGTAACATAAACTATGACCTGTATCCTGAAAGGGAGATTTTGATTGGTTCTTCATTGAAGTTGGACTATGTGTCTGTTTACCAGAAGTGCAGGTTGGGATGAGTGGAGATTTGCTTTGGACATCAGTGGCCTGAACTGAGTACTTTGAAAAGTGGTTGGTCAATAGTTCCCTTATTGTTCCTCTTATTTATCACATGGAATCAAAATAAAAGTCATTGTACTTGTCCTTTATTGTGTTTTTTGTGAAGACAGATTTTTCATCTCCCCCATCCCCCAACTAATCATCGCATTATCCACTATGGTCATTTCACTATAGGTGCTTCAGAACTATGAACAAATACTCATCCTCCTCCACTAGGCTCCTCTGCTGTCTGATGTGAGACCTGTCCTTGACACTTTAATTATCCGACATGCCGTTTCGGGCCCATCTCACCGTGTTTACACTTGCAATATTGATCTCCTTCTAATGGGTAAGAGATGCCTCTCAGTCTAAACTAAATGGGACGTGTAGGGCCCTCTCTCCCTCTCTCTCTCTCTCTCTCACTGCACCTCTTTTCTAGCGCTCATCTCTTAAAAGTGGAGAGGAAAGATGTGGGAGGTCACATCCACTCATCTCCCATTAGGCACTCATGAGCGTGTGTTTGTGTGTGTCCTCTTCATAGTTGGTCTTGGTAATTAGATGCTGATGGGTCTCTAATGGATTCAGCTTAGAGGATTAGGGTGCAGGCCAAGGCCCCAAGGAGCACCGCCAACACAACAACAATAATGACAGCCCCAATAGCCACAGTATCTTCAATATTTAATGAATTTGAAAACGATCCTTTATACTATGAATATGAAATATCACCACTGTTCCAAAAACACACACTCACGGTATATCTCCAATTGCTTAATGCATTTTATTTATTTATTTATTTTTAGATTTCGATTTTTCTCCAACATGGTATGAACATTCCAACAGAATGGATGTAAATAGCTTGGAATACGTTTTTATATTATACAACATTACACAACTTAAACTTAAATCTCTAATTCCTGGCTTTACTTATCAGAGGGGGGACTGGCTTCCTACCACAAGCAGAAGTCAGAGAGTTCTCTCCCCTCTCTTCAGTCTTCTCCCAAATCATCATAAGCTAACTTAAACATGTTAATTGAATTATTAGGTGTTGCTTAGGTGTACAGTTTTTACATGGGCTTTTATACAAATTGACCTAAACACCCTTAACTTTTGCCCCACACCTTTATCTTTCTAAATTGTCCTTTAGAGGACCAATGTTTTATATCAAAATGTTCAGAACAACCTCACCTCTCACTATAACGAGACCCCACATAACCTAGAGCACTATGTGCATCGGCAAAGTGACAAGCATTGCAAGCTACTGTCTTCCGTTTACTGCTTAAATGAGCTTTATGTAGATGAAAACTAAGCATAGCTATTGAGTATAGCTATTACATTTCAGCAACTTAAAAAAAAATTCAACAATGTTTACCAGCTGTCTTATTTAGCTTACTCTATTATCTTAAACATTAACTACATATTTACATATTTAACAGTAAATAAACAGATTGTTTTTTAAGCTATGGCCAGTTTACCAGCTCCAACAACAACAGGAAGATATAGCCTAGATTCAAAACTAAGCAAACAAGGTTAGAGTTAGAGTTAGGTAGAGTTATCGGATCAGATTAATTGATTAAACTAAAGTAAAAGTTTATGACTAAATTGTTCCTAATTCCCCAGCCATTGATATAATTTTCACTGGAAAAGAGAGATTGTATGGTTCCCCTTTATTTGATAAAAGATTTTACAGCTTTTACAATTTTAATATTGCAAATGTTTTTTTTGTTGTTGTTGTTTTTTTCAAGTCCAGGTACACCACTTTTCAAAAGTCTGGACTAATGTTCAAACTATGATAAAACTAATGTATAAAATGATGTTGTAGTATATAATTTACAGACACATTTCTAGAATATTTAATAAGAAACTGTAACATAAGAAGTTGCATATGTGTTTAGAATAATAAACGAACTATAGATTATTCTGTAATGACTGAAATGGATAGAATTACCCAGAAGTCTAGATAACATTAAGACAGGTTATACAGAAGCCGCACTTTTAAAAGGGGCAGGGGTCCTTGAGGGTCCTCAAATCAAAATACTATTTAAGGAAATTGTAGATGATAGTTTAAAGAACCTTTGAAAATGGGTTTCCTATAAGTAGTCAAAAAGAGTCAAAGAGGTCATTTCGTGGTGCTCCAAAATCATAATCATAATAAAACATCTTCAAATACATGCTGGTGTTTGAATCTATATAGTTTTAACTGCGCACTAAAATAACAGCAAATATTATTGTAACATGAGATTTTGGACTTTGGAATAGTGTATAAAAGAGAGGATAAAAGAGATCTTTTCTAGGGCTGCTGGCCTTTGATAAATCTGCCTATATATTCTGGCAATTATAGCATTCAGTGACAGTGTTTCGGACTGGTAGGGCAGGAGTAGAGAGTACTGCCAATAGTCTAATAGTCAGGCCACTAAACTCTTGAGCAGAAAGGTCTCAGAGTCTCTCGCCAGCACTCCTCTAATGAGCGCTCTATAAGGAGCTCGTTGTGCCTATGACTAATTTAACTCATCTGACTAATTAAGTTTCTACTTCTGTACAGCTGCCTTCACTTGTGTCACTGTAGGTCACATTAGGACCATTATCGGTGGGCTTTGGTTTGTTTTAGAGGATATGTGTGTGCATGTGCTTTAAGGGAAAATGAAAAATCCTGATATTTGATTATACACTCCTCTCATCAAGAAAAAAAGTGATGGAACATTGAAATGAATGAACCAGGCAAATGCATAAAGTGAGTACTCTGAAAATAAGTGAAATATTAAATTTACTTGATTAAAATGTTCATAGTGGATTTCTCCCTCTCCCTCTCTCCCTGTCCTCCCTTCTCTCTCTCTCTCTGTAAATGTATTTACAGAACGGATAAAGGTGTGACCTCCTAAATGCTGTCCCTCTGCTGAGATCAAACACAGCGTGTTATCATTCTTCTTCACAATCGCTTCCATCTGCTTCCTGCTCCCTACATCTCATTAACTCATTAACACCAGCACAACACAACACACCACACGACTGATGGGATTAGCTCTCGCCAAAACTTCAGGACATCAGGGGACGGCATCGCATTAGACTCGTGATTGGTTTTTTCAGCTAATTTTCTTCTAATCTTCTTTAAGCCAGCTCTCTGTGTAGTTTGTGCAGTGGTGTATTTATTGTCTCTCCGATTGACATCTTTAGGATCCGCAAGGCTGGCAGGGTTTGTATTTTAAAAGTCTCATAGAAAGCATTTGTTGAGTATCTTAAGTTGGTCTTTATGAAATAAAGAGATGCAAGCCTACTTACCACCCTGTTATTTTGCCTCACGGTAAATGGGGCTGTGATAGCTCAAGGGAACCTAATAGTCAAGCATATCATAGCGTATAATTGCTTTACTTTTAGCACAGTAACAAACACATTGTAATTATTTTTAGTAGTTATTCCCAAGTCTTACCAAAGAGTGTCCTTTTACGTGTCCTTTCACCACAACGAGCAGTTAACTAGCTGAAGAGATTGTAACCGGTCTGCTGGGTTAGCTTTTAGCTGCATTAGCTTTTAACCTTTTTAGTGTTGCTTCAACATTGTCCCAAAGTAGTTGTTGCTTTTAGCTTTGAAATGCTTTCACTAGTGTGGGGGTGTGCATAAAATAAGTCGAGACTGTTACGTGATGGAAGGAGGTTGGGGGTTAGGAGTGGGCCCTGTGTTACAGTTCTGAGGTTTGTTAATGCTTTCGATGAAGACACTACTGTATGGCTTTGGTGAAGTAATACATGTAATAATGCACAAGCTATTAAGGATCTACCTTTATCTCTTCAGATATCAGCTTCACGGTGAGTCACTTCCAGGGTTCCTGACTCATTATTCAGCAATGCTAAGGTAAACACAGTTTTTTATTTTAGGCCACCTGATTAATCTGATTGTGTTTTTTTCCTGATATGCCCTTAACAATGATGAAGCCACATGAAAAAGGGATTTTTTAAAACCATTAATAACACTTTTCTTTAGAAAAATATGTTTCATACTAACCCAGTGGATAAACTACCCCAAACCTGCCCAGCACTATGGAAATTACTCAAAACTCAAACCGCATTTGGGTAGAAAAATCAACTCAATTGTTTATAAGTGAATAAAATCAACCATTTGCATTCTTTATTGTCCCTATCTTGTGGAGCACCCTTCAGCACCCTTTGCTTATAGTATTTGTAATGATGTAATGCTGTGATCTGTAAAGGTATTCATGAATTAAATCAGTGAAATTTGCATTTTTCTTCATGGTTTGTCTAATGTGGTTTTGCTGTACCACTGGCTATTCATTAGACATGCCAGACATTTCACATTACAGCGGTAATAGAGAGTATAAGTACAAATGAAGCCTCTTTAGTAGGTAAGAATTTAAAAATTTATGTCGCTATGTGGATATTCCACCATTACACTGCTATTTAGGTGCAAACAGAAATAGGAAAAAGAGAAAGATAGAAATACACCCCACACCAAAATCAGTTTATGCCTAAACAGAAAAAGCTCCAACAGAGGGAGAAGAACACAGCACGGGAGCTGTGGTTTGTGAGGAATAAGAAGGAAGAGGGATCTTTATCAGAAGCTTCAGGGCCACTCTCCTCAGGCCTGAAAGACATGTTCTTTCTCTTCTTTTACCTGCATGTATGTCTGCCATGGTTGAACCTAAGGAGAACAGCTAGATCTAAGTGGTTGTCAAAAAATCATGGGCCTTCCTGCTGGACACAGACATGTACATACACATGCAGACACATGTGCCTGTACCTCAAACTGTGTGAAATTCTGACATGGCTGACATGACACCTCTCAGTCTAATGTCTCAGGAGATGAGATGAGAAAGAGAGCTAAACAGAGAGAACACCAATGGTTCCATATTTGATCAATATGAACATGTAAGCCCTCAAGATGAGTTCATGACTTTTGTTTGCAATGTTGCAATGTATTTTTTTTTTATAATTTATTCCACATTTTGTTCCATTTTCCACCCAATTTGGAAGGACAATTTCTCAATCCCTGTTCATGTGAACTCCCCCATCACTAGCAATGCCCCAATATTTGGAGAGTGAAGACTAGCACACGTCTCGTTCGACACGTGTTTTACAACTGCTGCTGATGCAGCAATACTAGGCTCCTCAGCTCCAAAAGCAGCATAATCCTTGAATCATAGTGGCAGCGCCTTGGTTCACTGGACCACTATGATTTATTTTGTTGTGTAGTACCATTGTGAACATGTGAAGACTTTCATGACATGAGAAGATTTTGATACCAAAATGAACTGTTTCAGTACTGTTCTTAACATTTCTTTATGGCCTCTTGTAGAGCAAGGACATGGCAAGTTGTCCCTTAGCTAACCCCCCTTAGTGGCAGATTATAAATCCACACAGCATATGCTGGTTTTGCTGGTGGTCAGCCAGTCAGGTTCCATGTTGTTTACTTCTCTTGTAGCCTCTTGTTAGCATTATGAAACTCCATGCCTAAATCATTGTCCAAATCATTGCAGCAGACCACATTGCATTAAGAAGCAATCTTAAATGTGTGGCTTGCTTGCTTACTCTGTACACTTTAAGCAAAAACTGTCTTATATAGACTCATAATAATAGTGGAACCCATTTAAGCATTCAAACGGTTCTTTAAATCATGATTCTCTACATGATTACTGCCTTTACTAAAGAACCCTTGAAGAACCTTGAAGGTTCTTTAAAGAACGATGTATGAGGGCTCAACCATCATAAAGAAGGACACTTTAACTAGGCATGAAACCATTTAAGCATTAAAAAATTCTTTAAGTTGTCTTGATTCTATATAGGCCCCTCGTATTCACTAAAGAATTCTTGAAGAACGGTTGACGGTTCTTTAAAAATCTATACATAAGAGAGCAAAACCATCAAAGAGATTATTCCTTTGACTAGGCATGAGACCATTTAGGCCTCCAAATGAGTCTTTGAGTCTTGATTCTATAAATGACCACTGCCCTTACTAAAGAACCCTTGAGGAACCTTGAAGGGTGTGCAGAAGTAGCAGTCATTTTGTAGCAGCAGGATTTTGTCTAAATTACAGATTTGTACATACATTGCTTCAAGCCAGTGCTCACTACTCCTGTCTCTGGACTATGTGTAGACTTTATCTCCAGCCCTAATTGTTCCTACCTGATGTAATTACTGCCTTCAGCATGCTTGGTTAGGTGAATTAGGTGTGTCATGGTGCATTTCAATCGGCCAAGTAGTTCCCTGCGAAGTGGACTAAAGAGGGAATTTAACCAGGGTGCTTTCAAACCACAGGGAGTGAAAACATCCATCACTTCATCGAAAGATGCAGACAGGGTTCCCTATCAGTCACTGCATGCCTATTGAAGACTACATGTTGCTTCATGTTTGATAACAATGCTGCAGAACATTCAGAATTAAGGTGTTTCATCTCTAAACACTCCAAGGCTTATTACACACTACGGGTCTTCTGTGTGGCTATTCATTGATAGTAGAACACTTTCAGCCACTTGCCTTTTAAGGGGTTAATCACCTGCAGTTCCCTCAACCCACATCCCGTAGGGAAGTGTGTAGGAAATATAAGGGCACTGCTTATGAACTGCTTGTGTGGAATGGAATGTGTTTTTACATTTGGGTTGGAGGTAAAACCTGCAGGCAGGTACCCGGAGAAGTGTTGGTGACCTACAACCACCAAAAACATACTCAACTCAGCTACCACAGTCATTTAATATTCATTCAAGCTCGTATTCCTCCACAGAACGGATTCAGCTCTCTCATATTATTATGTTGAATATCAAGTGGACAATGTTTATAAATAATTTACATTAATGAAGCTTCTAAATAGTTCATTGCATCATCTAGAGAAGCTTCCTCCGAGACTGTTGATCTTGTTAGTACAGATACCAGCATTTTTCTACATTAGTCCAGATCAGATCAAGTGTTTTGTGGTCTTAGCTTATATCCTGTGCTTTTGCGTAACACCAGGGCTTATCTGAAAGTGCGTATGATGGTGTGTGAGCATTTCAGGATTGAGAACTGAGAGTTTCTTTTCCATTGATCTCTGATGTCTAAGTGGAAGGTTTAGCACTTGAAAGTAAGCTGATCGGAGTGTGTGAGTATGTGTGTGTAACACTGTTTACAATTTAGGAGTATTTCGGGCTTCTGGTGTGTGTCTTGAGATGAGAAAAAGCTCTACCCACAACCACCATTCTGAGGTTCACCAAGAGGCCTCATTTCATGGTTAATGGTGTGTGGGTGTGTATCCAGGGAAAGTGGATACGGACTTGATGCTATCTTTGAAAACAGGTTAAGCATCAAAAGCTGAAATCAGTGGCTTTAACTGTTGGGTTCCAGGACCTGCTACCTGGTGCCTAACTCATCATTTACATAAGTTTCAAAGGTCAGGGATTCATGGGTAGAATCAGGTATCAGCGGAGATAGTGGTAAACAGCGCAGTGCAACAGTCTCCCCAGGTCATAAATGGTCCCTAACCCATCTTTAATCATGTCTTCTTTTTAGGTTCTTCCCTGAGGTCCACTGTGGATGTTTATGTGGGTTTATTTAGCAGAACCAGCCATGTCATTTTTATATGATCATTTCCAATCTCTGTTTATCCTAAAGAATTCCACAGGCTAATTTTGATACTGTGGCTTCAGGACTGAAATGTTTAATTATCTCAGTTCTGACTGTCTGCTCTATGTTGTACCTTGTTCAAAAAGCATTGCTTATGACACCATGTAATGGGGGCTAAACTGCTGTGGGCTGAATAGGTGGATGTGTTTAAACCGTGACTTCACAAGAGGCTGTTTTGCATTTTCAATTCCATATATATTTGGACTATATGGACATTTTCAAAAAGCTAGGAAAACAAGCTTTTACATAACATACAGTAAACACAAAGAGGTGCACAGAATCACACAGCACACAACTTCAAAAAAAAAAAAAAAAAAAAAAAGCAGTGTATCAGGACTGTAAATGTCATCATACACCTTCATGGACGATGAAAGAGGGGGACTTAAAAGGAGCCCATCTCCCCAGTTTATTCTCTGTGTAGAGAGATTCAGACACACTATTAGTCCAAACTGTGACCTCTCTCTCTCTCTCTCTCTCTCTCTCTCTCTCTCTCTGTTTCATACCCTTTGCCGTACTGCTACCACTCTCTGTTCATCGCCTCTGTTTATTTCTTTGAACAAATCTGTTTAAAGCATTTCCAAAGTTCATTATAAACACACACACCCCCCCTTTATCAAAGCAAAGGTGTAGTGATTAGATAGTAGCATAATAAGCAGCATCAAAGGGCAAAAACATGACAAAACTAATCATAGTAATCATGCAGTCCCCTAAATGGCCTTATCACACATGCTACATTGCAACCAATAAAAAACCTAAAATACGCTCTCAACATCGAAGAACAGGCTACCAGATACACACTGAGTTTGATATAAGCCTGTGTGATGGCAAGTAATCAGGGAGGGGGAGGGGCTATACGGTTATGCTACATTACAGCAGTGTTTGCATTCACAATTATGGTTCAATATCAGTTTCAGGCTTAGTTTAACTAGGACTCTGTACACAAGTAAAGCCCAACAAGGTACAAAATCAGAAGTTGCATGAGAAAGAGTCATGGACACCCACTTTGATGAATTTGACGTCAAACTTTGTGAGGTGTTTGTGCTCCCTGCTGGTCTAGCATGCTAGACTTGTGTCCCAATTGTGTACTACACACTAATACTTTATAATACTAATACTATAATAATAATAATAATACTATATACTTGATACACTAATCTTAATAGGACAGGTTTGTCAGGTTAGTGCACAAAATATTAATGTTTTAACCCTTTTTGTTTACTAACAACTGCTGCTAGCAGCTACTAACTGTCTAACTAACTAACTTAGTAAGAAGTGATGAGGCATTGTAATGCCAACATATGTCGTTTTCCAGCTACAGTTTTTAACATATTTCTAGACATGAGTAGCTCCTGCCTTTCCAGTTCACATTAATTTGTTGGACTATAGTGGCCTTCGAAACCTTATTAAAAACCCTACTGGTTCTAAATATGCATAGAGGATTTTTGAGTATATTCAACCCTTGATGTTGTTTTGAGGACAGAGATAAACTGTACGTCCAAATGTTTGTGAGCATCCCTTTTAATGAATGCATTTAGCTACCTTAAATTGCCCCCATTGCTGACACAGATGTGCAAATGCACACACACACAACTTGCCACTTGCACTAGTCCCTGTAAAGAAGTATTGCCAATAGAATAGAAATCGAAGCAGACACACATTAACCTTTTGGCACCATGCCTAATGTCAGGTGTGGAGTAGAGGGAATTGATCTGTGGAGCAGTGGAGCTAAATTCAAAACGTCTGAGATGAGCTGGGGAGTTGGGAATGAGGTGGGGTGGGGATCATCCAACATTCTGACCTTACTAACGCTCTTGTTGCTTAATGCAATCAAACCCTCATAACAATGCTTCAACAATCTAGTAGAAAGCCTTCTTCCCTGGACAGTAGAGACAGTTACTCCAACAAAAGCAGGATCAACTCATTGCCCAGTTCCTATTGTGTACTGTTGCCCAGTTCCTATTGGGTACTGTTGCACAGTTCCTATTGGGTACTGTTGCCCAGTTCCTATTAGGTACTGTTGCCCAGTTCCTATTAGGTACTGTTGCCCAGTTCCAATTGGGTATTGTTGGTCAGTTCCTATTGGGTATTGTTGCCCAGTTCCTATTGGGTACGGTTGCCCAGTTCCTATTAGGTGCTGTTGCCCAGTTCCTATTGGGTATTGTTGGTCAGTTCCTATTGGGTACTGTTGCCCAGTTCCTATTGGGTATTGTTGGTCAGCTCCTATTGGGTATTGTTGCACAGTTCCTATTGGGTACTGTTGCCCAGTTCCTATTAGGTACTGTTGCCCAGTTCCTATTAGGTACTGTTGCCCAGTTCCAATTGGGTATTGTTGGTCAGTTCCTATTGGGTATTGTTGCCCAGTTCCTATTGGGTACGGTTGCCCAGTTCCTATTAGGTGCTGTTGCCCAGTTCCTATTGGGTATTGTTGGTCAGTTCCTATTGGGTACTGTTGCCCAGTTCCTATTGGGTATTGTTGGTCAGCTCCTATTGGGTATTGTTGGCCACCTCCTATTGGGTACTGTTGCCCAGATCCTATTGGGTACTGTTACCCAGTTCCTATTAGGTACTGTTGCCCAGTTCCTATTGTGTACTGTTGCCCAGTTCCTATTGGGTACTGTTGCCCAGTTCCTATTAGGTACTGTTGCCCAGTTCCTATTGGGTACTGTTGCCCAGTTCCTATTGGGTACTGTTGCTCAGTTCCTATTGGGTACTGTTGCCCAGTTCCCATTAGGTACTGTTGCCCAGTTCCTATTGGGTACTGTTGCCCAGTTTCTATTGGGTACTGTTGCCCAGTTCCTATTGGGTACTGTTGCCCAGTTCCTATTAGGTACTGTTGCCCAGTTCCTATTGTGTACTGTTGCCCAGTTCCTATTGGGTACTGTTGCCCAGTTCCTATTAGGTACTGTTGCCCAGTTCCTATTGGGTACTGTTGCCCAGTTCCTATTGGGTACTGTTGCTCAGTTCCTATTGGGTACTGTTGCCCAGTTCCCATTAGGTACTGTTGCCCAGTTCCTATTGGGTACTGTTGCCCAGTTTCTATTGGGTACTGTTGCCCAGTTCCTATTGGGTACTGTTGCCCAGTTCCTATTGGGTACTGTTGCTCAGTTCTTATTGGGTACTGTTGCTCAGTTCTTATTGGGTACTGTTGCTACATCTGACATGCTTTGTAGTGTGGTATGTCTACTACAGAGCTTTTGATGGCAAAGGCAGCCTAGAAGATTTACCTTTTTATGTTGGTCCATGTGGATTCCTGTCATAAGAGAACTACTCCTTTAGGGCAGAGACATGAACAGTTCCAGTATTTATATTTCAAGACTAACATTAACAGTTTGCTAGCACCATGTCTATACTATGCTTACACTAAACATTTGAACCTTGTCACAGCTTTCTGTTTACAGCTCTTGTGATAATATTCAGGACAATTACAGTAGGAATACATTTTAAAACTCTAATGGATATTACAGTGTCTGGAGAAATGGCACTGTGGGGCAGCACTCATTCACTGTACTGACCTCTAGTCTGAAGAAAATTAAAGAAACACCTTGAGTCCAAGCTGCTGTTTCCATTTTCTCAGCACATGTAATGACACTCTTAGGAAAAAAAAGTTCATGGCTGGGATGCACAAATCTAGGAAATTATGAAACTCTTTCATTGGTATAGAACTTTGACATTATGTAATTACACATTTGACTACATTTTCCTGTAGTCTATATGGCCCAGTTACGGAACCTAAGCTGCAGACTTAGCCTGTTTTTAATAAATTGCTTTTGTTGAGGTCATGAAAACAAATGTGTTTTGATATCCAACTCCTCAGCCTTCAGCAGTTTAACTCTGCCAATACATGAAGTAATGAGTGTTTCAGCCCAGACTGTTGTGGGTTTTCTTTTTTTGGTGGTGTTTTTTTGCACAGGATATTAGTCGATGGTACAGATGAGCACAGAAGTTTGGACAGCCCATCACAATTTCTGTAACTGTGACTAGGGAAGTGAGTAAACGATTTCCATACAGTTTAGCCGAAAGTGTTATTACAAACTTCTATTACCAAAGAATAGCCCCACCAGTTTATACAGAAGTCCCTGTAGTTACTGAGTAATATACCTTAGTGTGTGATAAGCCTTGCTGTGCTAATATTTAAAAATAATAAAAATGCACTCTATACGTGGCCTTTGTAACACCCCTTTTGACAAGTCCTTCAGTTCTTGTTTGGGGGATTTTCACCAAAATCTTCTTTGTTGCAAAAGTCCTCTTGTTCTACTTGAAAGCGCTGCTTTTTCAAGGTCAATCCGCAGGTTTGTAATGAGGTTTAGTTCATGGGACTGTGAGGGTCATGACAAAACTTTCAGCTTTCACTGATTTTGTTGGATTTTGATGAGTATTTATTTTGTAGTATAATATTTATAGTGCTGTTTAGGGCATCCTCTTTGCCTATCTTCAGCTTTTTAAGCTGGAGCTTAAAAAGGAAGATACATGATAGCCCAAATCTAAAACATTTGCCTGGTGCTCTTTTATTATTATTATTTATGTATATATGTATTTTCTCACTCTAAAGCCATATGAAATATAAACCCTAGATGAACCAAAAATGGTTCATCTCTAACTTTGGTTTTTGGAGATCAGTTTTCACTTATTAAACCAGCCTATGGTCACCTGGAGGGCCGAAAGTGTTCTGTTACCAAAGAACAGCCCCACCAGTTCGTATAGAAGAAGTTACTGAGTAAGACAACAAATGTCTTCTCGCTTATCTATTCACAGTAACAGACATTTTGTCCGACCTCTTTCAGGCCACTGTACATAAAACCCACACAAAGGACATAAGTAACTCAGGCATGTTTTTAGTTTAACCTCCAGGTTTTAATTAGGGATTTATGTTACAGGATGGGAGTATGTCTGCTCCTTTTTCACACTGCTTAAATAGCAGTGTAGACTGAATTTCTTCCACCGCAAAAACGCAGCAGAACAAAGGCGAGCTGATGTATCCCTTGTTTTCCCTTCCCCTGTCTGAAACCCTTAAAACAAATAACTTCAGCCCGACACAGCTTCCTGCCGAGATGAAAAGCACTGTGGGACATCTGGAGGGCAGACATGGCCAGGTGAGGGGAATAAGATACTCACAGAGAGAGAGAGAGAGTTAGCTTTCATGGAGACCCAATTATTAAAACCATCTTAAGAAGTTGTGTGGTATTTTGGACTATGAACAAACATCACTCTTAAACACTCCCTCTGCCAAAATCCCAGCGCAGATAAAACCGGTCAAGAGTGCACGCGGTGGGAGCACTCGCAAAACAGAGCTTTGTAAAACACACATTCCTGTCAACTGATTGGCTCCAGGTGTGGACGCTCTCTCTTCTCGCTACCATCTCAGGTATCCGCCGATGCACATAAACCGGCCTCGTGTCTTGCAGCCACATGGTCTCACGCACATGGACTTTCTCGCTGCTGGGAACAATGCGTATGTGCCGATCTGAACTTTTCCATATGTGGAGGAACTTTATTAATCTATGCTTGACCTGCAGAACTCCAGTACCCATTAGCTTAAATGCTTTCAACATAAATACACCTACACATGGAGTTACACACACACATACAAACACAGATTCAATGTAATCGCCCTAGCGCATGTAGCTATGCCACGTTCACACCCTGAAAGCGCATAATCAAATTTGCTGAGGCCCCTTTGCAAAGAGCTGTTAAGAGGAAGTCATTACAGCAGGCTTGTAAAAGCCTCTCTGATTCTGAACTCTTCCAGACCTTCCCAGCTAAAGTTACCCACGCTCCATCATACGCCTAGTCTGCCTCAAACACTTGTACTGAAAAAGCAGAGGAGAGCTGGAGGACATTAAGGGCACCACAGTGTTGGTGGCTAAAGGGTGTTTACATATGAGATAACAGGGAAAAGGATGTAGTATGCAGGCAAGATTTTTTATATATATATACACTAAAATGAAAATCTGTATGTATGCTGAGCTGCCAGTTAGGTACCTTATAAACAGTGGTCTAGAAGAAAAAAAAAAAAATATATATATATATATAATATTTTTTGATAAAATATATATATCAGGGGGGTGGGGGATTGTTGGTCGAATTTAACAACTCCCCATAGCAATTTTTCAATTTACTGTGGTGTTAGCAACAGCACTAGCAGAAATATGTCACCAAGTTAGCTTAGAAAATCTCATTCCAGAGACTTACTACCTTAATATATAGAATTATATAGATATAATATATAGATATAATATATAGAATAATATATATAATTGTGCCTGTTTTTTGTTTGCTGTTTTTTATTTATTTATTTATTTATTTATTTTTGCCTATTCCCCAAATTGTCAAGCCACCAGAAGCCACTATTACTTTCACTCATGGCTGCACTTTAAAACTACTTTGGTGCAATACTGCAAACTTAGCAACCCTGGTGGTAGGTGTGCTCTTTAGCAAACATTCATAACCAAGTATAAAAGCTGTAGCACATGATTCTACATCAGCACCTCATCTGTAGGTGTGCATATGCAGTGTCAATCATTGCTTGTTTGACATAAATATGCAGCATGTTGCGCTGAACTGAATGAAAATATAGGTAAGACACCTCTGAAGTGATTTGTAAATGAAAAGACGCTGGAACATGTATGTGGTTATTTTACTGGTGGTACTGGTTCGTATTTTTCTTTTTTTGCATGTAAAATATTTTGTGCCACAGCATATATAGAATGCTCCCATAAGGCTTCCTGTTGAGGGGTTCTGATGCTGGGTTTTAGGCGTGTTTAGGTTAAGTAACTGTATGTATTATTAATATGATGATGGGTAGTTTGCTTAACCTCAGGGCGGGTATTGGGGTGGGGTACTTGTGCTCCCAGGGTTTTCAGAGGAAAAGCATTTTCCTTTCTGTATGTATGCTGAGCTGTAATTTTCAAATATCAGGGGTATGATGGGTTGTTGGTTGAACCTAACAACTCCCTATAGCAATTTGTCTATTTACTGTAGTGTTAGCAACAGTGCTAGCAGAAATATGTCACCAAGTTAGCTTAGAGAATCTCATTTTAGAGATGTAGCATCCATGCAGCCTTTTACATTAGTTTTACATTTGATAAGTCATTTCCCTGTGCTGTTCTTAACTCTTGCTTTTTGTTAAAAAACTTCTTCAAGGGCACTAACTCTGAGTTGGCCTGGCGTCTTCAGAGCATGCCATATGCTACAATATATACTGCATTTGGCTACCCTTATTGCAAGGTGAGCAGAGTGGTCATGAGTCATCACTCAAGTGATAAAAACTATCTAGATGTTCAGATTCACTGTCAGTGGATCTATATATACAGGTTGTTCATTGTTGCTACTGTTGTTTGTGTTGACTTTTAACACTGGCCTATTGTGTCGAACCACAGATCCTCCAGAAAACCCTGTCTACTATGCAGCAGACTGTAGTCAACTGTGATATGGGCATTTCTGGATTTGGATCATTAGCATAACAGCGCTTTAACCATCTAATGCTTAGCTTACAGGGAAGACTAGGGCAAATAAGGGAGGCCTTATCCAATAAGTGTATGAGGTGTGTAAAAACCCACCAATGACATGGCACCTAATATGCTTGTACCAGCCACTACCATGTTGGTGTCTCTACTGAGCTGGGAATGGTCCACTATGTAAGCAAGTCCTAGTCGGAAGTGCTGGTTGGATGATCCCTTTCCATTATTAGACATGTGAGATGATGGCTTAGGGGGAAATTGTGCAGCAACATTTCGGTTTAGCCAGTCTTTGTAAACCTACAAAAATATCTGAATAGTATATGACTAAAGTACTTTAATCTAAAATAATAATAATAATAATAATAATAATAATAATGGAACCTCAGTGTAAAGGTACACAGTTGAAGGCCTATGGAGACATAGTTGGTGTTGGTAGCTCTCTGTGATCTTTTTAGGAGGCTCTAAAATCCCTAAGCATGATTGATTTTGTCATATCATTTTATTTTCCATGTCATTTAAAAAATCTTGGCACAGCAAGTACAGTCAATAGTAGAGGTGCTTATTGTTGTGCTGTCAACTAGTGTTGTCCAAGGTGTTGTAATCTGCATGGCTATGCCATCATCCCAGCTGCAGAGCCCATTGTTTTCTTTTCATCACCTACTGGGTGTCACATGTGATCAAGGCCACATTTTACAACAGTGACAGTTATGGCTGTGAGATGGGAGGGGGTATGATATTTACCTATAAGAGGACAATCAAATATCAGTTCCATGCCATGCAGGGATTATTGTTTGTTATAGGGTTTAGTATGTATGTCAAATCTAGATTCTTTTTTGAACATTATAATATAACTTTTATGAGCAGGCTAGATTAGCTATAGGCATAATCTAGTAAAATGTGATTGCAGTGCTTGTTTTTTCAATAAGTGCTGAATAAATATATGACTTCTGCACTCTGCTGGTGAACTTCAGCACAGGTAACTTCATTAATACTTACACATAAAGCCTACAGCTATTTAAAGCAATATTCCCATGTTTTTTCTCTGGAAAAAATGTTGTTGTTGGTTTTTTGTTTGTTTGTTTGTTTTTTTGCATTTAAAGTTAAATATCGCACAAAATGACCTCCTAAAGGCTTCTACTGGGCATGGAACAAGACAGGAAAATTTCTCACAGGGACTCTAATATACCACTAATGCAATGATGCAATATTCTCTAGCAGTTGTGCATTATTTCATCTTGAGGCTGGGAGCTGATGCATGCAATCGTATAACTTGCTTGCAACTTGACTTGAGAGAAAGTTCATGTCAGTATTATCTAACAGACATCTCTTTTGACCCATTCTCTAATACATACAGGCCTTATAAGACCTTGTGCAGGTACAGCTGGGGTTGAATTTAGCTACTATAGATAGTAGATAGTTAAAAATGTTAGTTCAAGTTATTGTGTAAATTAATTTGGGGTTATGGCTAATACACATGCATATCTAATAATGAATTAATTAAAATATGATCATTCTGGAAAGTAACATGTTACATCTAATAGTATAATATTTTCCTTTGCAAAGGTTTCCTTTTTTTAGTAGAATCAATCATGTTGCTTTTTATTTCAATTCATATCTAATAACATATTTTTATTTCAACACTTTCATTTTTAATAAGTATTACAGAGTGAAAACAAATGTGTGTTTCAGCTTGAAAACTAATTAGACGAAAGCCTGGTTCAATTGAATAGATTCAGTTCTAAAAGCCATTCAGATCAGATTAAAGTAGCGCTCAGCTCCTAAAAGCCACAGTTTAGCCCTTAAGTGTTCAGAAACTTCTAGTTTAAGAGAGGGAAAGAAAGATAGAGAGAGAGAGAGGGAGGGCACATTACAAGAAAGAGAGGGCACATTACAGGAACATATTTTGCCTAATTTGTTGTCTTCGTTCCTTTTTAAATTGATTAAAGAAAATGGCATTTCTAAGAGCTGCCAAATATGCCTAAAGAAAGGCTAACTTCCATCCTTAGGATTTACTCTTTTGTTGATAACTATAGTTGTGGTGAAAAGTTTACATACATATAAAAAAGATTTCTTTAAAGATCTTTAAGATTGCTTTTTCCAGGGCAGAATAATGTGTGTCATACATAAAAATACACATTTAATTGTGCAAAAAAGTGACAATTAAGTAAATCAACAAAATGTAAACATTTTTTTTGTAATTACATAATTTGTGGTATTAATATACATTTTAGTTGATATCTGAGGTAATATGTATTTATGAGTATTTTACAACTGATTAAATTTAATTTTTTTGTGCATAATAGTGAATAAATGTTCGACTGATTTAAACAGATGTTTGAGGTTTAAGTAATTGTGCTGTTTTAGAGGAGTCAACAAAGTCAACAAGGATTCCTCCATTCCTCACATCCTTCATTAGTTTTTTATTACTGTTCTATCTTTACATATTTTTAGTATAATCTAATATTTATATCTATATATGTAAAGACTATATATATATATTAATATATATAATCAAAGCATTTCACTGCTAGTTGTACCATGTAGGACAAATAAACTGGATTTTGATAAGCTTTTCAGAATGATTGACACATGGATAATAGATGGTAGAAATACAGGCGGCAGGCATTAAGATAAACTGATATGTGGAGAATACTGTTTTTCCACATGCAACATTAAAATGACCTTTTAAGGAAACATTTCTAGGGTTCTTACAGAAAGGATTGTAGATCAGAAGAAAATCTATCTATCTAATGTTCTAACCTGACCTACAGTATAAGTGATGTTACAGAGTCTACCATGGAATTCGGCCAATATTTCCATTGATGCATTTTGCGTAGTGTGACACACAATGTACAACATGTATAAGGCTGTTCTCCGGACAAAATCATTCTGGGTCATTTTCACAACTCTGTGCCATTTTCACAACACTGTGCCAATATATATATATATATATATATACAGTCATGCCTGAAAGTATTCATACCCCTGGCAAAGTTTGACTTAAATTTACTTTTATTTAACCAGAAGTTATATTTTTGCCTTGGAAGGACACAGGCATCTCCCAGGAGATAACACGATGATGTACAAGAGGCATCATTGTGGGAAAAAGTATTTCTCAGCTTTTATACACATTTGAACAAAAAGTGGCATGTCCCAAATTATTCATACCCTTTGAAAACTGTCACAGTATATGGGAAAATCCAAAGTTCTATACCATTCCAAATAGTCCAAGCTGTTTTAAAGCATCCTAATTACCCTGATTCATTGGGAACAGCTGTTTTAATCAACTCAACAGGAGAAAAACAGCAGCTCTCTGCAGTTGGTTTGTGGACAGTCATGGCTAAGACAAAGGAGCTCACTAAGGACCTGCGGCTGTGCATTGTGGCCGCTCACAATTTAGGAAAGGGCTATAAAGCCATATCAAAATGTTTTCAAGTTCCAGTGGCTACAGTGCAAAGTATTATTAAAAAATACAAGAAGTTCCGCACTGTGGAAAATCTCAGAAGATGTGGTCGGAAGCCAAAAGTGACACCTGTGCTGGCCAGGAGAATAGTGAGAGAGGTGAAGAAAAATCCAAGGATCACCACCAAGGCCATCCTGGTGAATCTGGACTCTGCTGGTGGCGACATCTCAAGGCAGACAGTTCAACGGACACTGCACACTGCTGGGTTCCACGGACGCAGGCCAAGGAGGACACCACTTCTCCAGAAAAGGCACGCAAAAGCCCGCTTGACCTTTGCAAATGCTCATCTGGACAAAGAAGAAGACTTCTGGTGTTCTATTTTATGGTCAGATGAAACAAAAATTGAATTGTTTGGCCACAATGATGTGTGCACCATTTGGCGTAAAAAAGGAGAAGCCTTCAACCCTAAGAACACCATCCCCACTGTCAAACATGGTGGTGGGAACCTAATGTTTTGGGGGTGTTTTTCAGCCAATGGACCAGGGAACTTGATCGCAGTAAATGGCACCATGAAAAAAGAGCAATACATCAAGATTCTCAACAACAACATCAGGCAGTCTGCAGAGAAACTTGGCCTTGGGAACCGGTGGACATTTCAGCACGACAACGACCCAAAACACACAGCCAAAGTGGTGAAGAAATGGTTAGCAGACAAAAACATTAATGTTTTGCAGTGGCCCAGCCAGAGTCCTGACTTGAATCCAATTGAGAATCTGTGGAGGGAGCTAAAGATCAGGGTGATGGCAAGGAGACCCTCGAACCTCAAAGAGTTGGAGCTCATCACTAAAGATGAATGGGCAAAAATACCAGTGGAGACATGCAAAAAGCTGGTCAGCAATTACAGGAAGCGTTTGATTGCTGTAATAGCCAATAAAGGCTTTTCTATTAATTATTGAGAAGGGTATGAATAATTTTGGACATGCCACTTTTTGTTCAAATGTGTATAAAAGCTGAGAAATATTTTTTCCCACAATGATGCCTCTTGTACATCATCGTGTTATCTCCTGGGAGATGCCTGTGTCATTTCCAGGCAAAAATATAATTTCCGGTTAAATAAAAGTAAATTTAAGTCAAACTTTGACAGGGGTATGAATACTTTCGGGCATGACTGTATATATATATATATATATATATATATATATATATATATATATAGTTGGACACACACAAGTGTATCTGAAAAGACTAAAAGACTTTCTGCAGATATTCTGCCATGTGTGTTCCAATTTGTGAAGGAAAAAAAATTCTTAATGATGAATGTACTAATAAAAACACTCCAGAAGAACTTGGAATAAAATCTTTTTACCTTGACTTCCACTGAAAGGAAGAAAGATTTTTAACTTTTTTTGTAAAGTTGCATTTTTGGATATACAAATTTGTATGACAGCCACTATCAATGAAGCTTATCTATTCAGTCACAAAACAACATTGAAGACAAACAGATTTTGAGAAGTTTTCTGCCATCTGTAATATTGTACTGCTGCCTGGTGAGAAGCTGTGTTACCGACTCAACGGCCTCAGGTGCTGTTAATTACCACTGACATTTAAACCACTGAGTTGTGACAATTACTAACACCGCAGCTGGCCTTCACAAAAGCTACACAAAAATTACAAACCACTGTGAAAATGATCCAAAACATTGACCCCACCGGGTTGAACCAATGGATTAAATAGAAAAAAGGCCTGATTTTACTGTAGTGATACGAAGAACCATCCGCACTACAATAAAGTTTTTGCATGATCATTGCACAGTATTTTATGATGAATACAATCTATTGTTGGACCATGACGATATTTTGTACCACATTAATAACATACAGGAATTGCCTGTATTTCTACTATTTCTACTTTTCTACTCTATCCCAAGCTAAATGTAAATGAAGGTGTATTTGATCTGAAGTACATGCGAGAGCTTGTTTGCTTCTGTCCTGTGGTGTTATCTGTGTTAAGGTAGTATAATGTTAGCTTTCTTCTTACTTGTTTTTGTATTGTCTGATGTAAATTATTTGCAGTGGCTCAGCGGTCAGCCATGTTCATTTTCAAGTTAACCTCAGATCCCCAACCTTACAGTCTCCCAGAGACCCGGACTATGAAGTAAACTTCTCCAGGCGTACACACAGAGCAGGGCTCTCCTCACGGAGTTAGCTCATCCGGACAGGCTCATGCATTTTGACATTAAAATTGCCTGTATCATAATCAGGATAAATCAGTAAGGCGTGCTGAGTAGAACCAGCGGATGATGTCATGTCTCTTTTCAGGTTGGAATATATCATACTTGATGTCAGCTCTGTGAATATCAGTCTTAACAGATTCAAATTCATCTCCAGAAGATCTATAGAGAAGTCTGAGAGGATGTACTTGTAGTTCTTGTAGCACTATTGGCCTAATTCCTGAAACAGAAGAAGAGTCTTTTTCTCCACTGGACAGAGAAGGAAGAGCACAAGCCTGGCTTCAAGGGTGCTCCATGCTTTGGCTTCAGAAAAAGGCGAATGGGGTCCCTGTTCAATATTGAATGCTCACTGCAGCTTCAAAAAACGATGCTGCGTAATTAGTGGTTAACAGTTTGTTCAGGTTTTGGTTCAGCCAATTTTAATATAGTTTGGGGAAAGCTTTTAGTTTTAATGTCAGGGACTGACGTTTCATTTACATTTACAATAAAAGCATGTAAAATAGCATAACTTATAAATATTGAGTGAGTAATTGTGATTTCTTACATATAATAAGTCTTCATGATTATGCATAAAGCATAAAAAGGCATTCCTTCATGCAGAAGCAATATGTTAATTAATATAGTAATTACACTTACAGTAATATGAGGTTATGTCATGTTTACATTTACATTTAAGGCATTTAGCAGATGCTCTTATCCAGAGCGACTTACTGCTATCATCTGCCCAACCTTTCAAACTAATTCAATTATCACTGTTTGCTACTTTTACTATTTTTAAAGGCAGTTACTGACATACTGTTAGTAGCAGTAAAAAAATGTTATTTGTCAATTCAAAACATTTTCAGATGCAAAAACGTGTCTTTATGTTATTAGAACAATATTTGAGACATTGGAACAGCACAGTGGGGGATTTGCCTAATCCATTCTGACTGCTTTATTTGCAGTAAATAAACACTGCACAAAACCTGTGCTTAAAATCAAACAAATAAAAATGAGAAAATTTAATCTCAGCTTAAACAACAGCAGCACCAAATACAACAGTTTTTTGTCTTGTTCCTCTGACTAACAGAGAAAAGAATAGAATGTTTTGAGTTGAAACATATGCAGCATGTGTCATTTAATCAGATCTTCTTCTTTGGTTGTTAAAACATCTGTATTAGACAGTTATCTTCAATGTGAATTACACTACTTTACACATTGTTCAGGTATAGGAATGAGAGTTAACTGTTGTTTAAGAACAAGTGTTTAAGTGATCTCAAACATAAATAGACAATTACTTGTCTATTTACTATTACTAATATATATTTTTGCATACCCTGCTTACCACAAGTATCACTTTTATTACCATTTACTTGATCATTTCTGTAATATAAGTGTTGTTGTTTTCAACTAAAAGGAGACCAATGAAGCCACTTAACAATCTTACACAATTATGGTAAACATTTAAAAAAAATAAATAAATAAATAAAATCCATAATTTGTGTAATCATATTTCATGTACTAAAACAATTAAACATTTTCAATCAAGCTTTAATAATAAACAACCTACTAATTAAACTGAATTACTTATCCACTATCCACTGCACATTCACTGAATTGCCACCTATTGGTATTCAGCAGGCACCACTGTGCTGCTAATATGACTAAGCTGTACCAGTTATGAATGCTTAGTTTTGCTGTTCGAGCGCAGAAACTTTGGATAAATTCCCAAAGTCTATTCCAGAGTCAATTCCACACACACATACACACACACACACACACATATATGTATGTATATATATATATATATATATATATATATATATATATATATATATATAATGATAAACCATAACCCATGTTAACCAATGCATCGCCATCATGCATCAACCGTGTGGAAACCATGGTAACCACAGTGTGATCCTAAATGCGGGTCAATGCGCTAGGCCGCAAACCAAGAAATTAGACAAAAGCTACACTCATCAGCAGTGTGGTTTCTTTTAGGGGGTCATTAACCAGCATGTAGAGGCGGGGCTTAGTGAGGCATGAGCAGGGTAAAAGGGTAAAAACAAGCCAATCAGAGTTTCTTTCTGCTGCAATAAGATGGTCACTCCATGTCATAAAGGAAAAATGCTTGCAATGTCATTATTATGATCATCATTAATTGGGGCAGAGTTACAGACACAGCAGGACAGAATTTTCAACCACCTGGGGGCACGCTGCTATTTCATGTGCTTTCACTATACTAGACTTACAAACACTTTAGCATCTGTAACTGTTTTTTGAGCTTGTGTTGTGTTGCCATTGTGAGCTTACTTATGATAAGTAAAATTCAGCGCTACATTCAGATATGACCTGAAAAAAACTCATCGAAGGTCAGGATCTTTTTTTTTTTTTTATCAGGGCAGGTGCTAGCTGTTAGATGTTAGCTAGAGCTAACTGTTGCAAGGCATGTACCAGTACCACTAAGCTAAATAGCTTTGCTGGTTGGTAAGGTCAAATTTCACCTCGGTTTCAGTATGGTGATCTCTTGCTCTCTCTCTTTTTCTCTCTCTTGTATCTATATATATATATATATATATATATATATATATATATATATATAGATATATATATATATAGATATATATATACACACACACACGCACACAAACTTGTTCATGTGTCCTGAATTGTGTCCTAGGCTCTGTTCATTAATCCAGTTGAATACTCTGTACAGCATGGCTTCTGAGGTCAGGGATTGCTTACCCTTTAAATTACAGTGGAGCGGTCTTTGGTGTACCATTATAAAGAGCTTAGTAAGGACCCTCATAGCCTCCAAAGCTTGTAGGTGCACAGTGCTGGTATGAAGAGTAATCAATTATAACTCTCTCTTCTTAAAATGAATCTTTCTCTCTATCGACTGTTCTCTGTTTATATGGTTATAGCACATTACTAATTCCTTTGTAGTTAACTCAAGGGTCTAGGCATATATCTGAAACATTATTCACCTTATACACTATACAAAGCCTTGCAGATAGAAATGTCATATATGAACTGTACATTTACATTTACGGCATTTAACAGATGCTCTTATCCAGAGCGAATCACAAAAACACTTTACAGAAATAACCCTAGCTAGTTTGAATGGACTAAAAATTCAAAGATACCTCTGAGCTTAGACACAACTAAACACACGTCAAAAAGGAGACCTTAGGATTCTTGGGGTTTAACGCAACAACACTGTCTGTAGATGTTTCTGCATTTGTTTGTGCTAAAAGAAAATATTGTACTTTGAGCCAGACATAGACATGGCCTGTGTCTTTATATATGTTCTACTTCATGGTCACATAAAATCAGAATCATTTGTCCTATTGGAAAGTTAAAACAAACAATGCCCCCACAGCAGGATGAGACTTTGAGAAGATAGCAAAGCAATGCACTACTGTCAGGTTGTTCCAGCAGGAACCTCAATAAACTTCAGCTGGTGCAAAATGCTGCAGCCAGGGTCCTTACTAAAACTAGAAAATTTGACCATATCAGTCCAGTTCTATCAGCACTTCATTGGCTCCCAGTTAAATTCCATATCGAATACAAAATTCTTCTATTAACATATAAGGCCCTACATGGCCTCGCTCCTGAGTACCTGCAGGATCTTATTGTATATTACGAACCATCAAGACTACTTAGATCTCAGGGTGCTGGACTCTTACTCGTTCCCAAAATTCAGAAAACCTCAGCAGGGGGAAGAGCCTTTTCTTATAAAGCCCCCCAACTCTGGAATAACCTTCCAGATAATGTTCGGGACTCAGACACAGTCTCAATCTTTAAATCTAAGCTGAAAACTTATATGTTTAGTTTAGCTTTTGGTAATTAATGTTTCTTAGATAAGGGCTGCAGGTCCAGGGGTTCGCAGACCCAGGGAATTGTAGTACACTAAGATGCTGGAGCTGTCGTCTCGCTGCTTACACGCGATCACTCAGGTTTGTTGACGGTGGAGCAGATAGATGCTGGTGTTCTCGGGGTGCGCCTGTGTCCGTGTTACCTTCTGGCTCTCTCCTTTTAATTATGCTGGGATAATCAGACCTGCCGGAGTCGTCAGACATACCCTGATGCTGATGCTCAACATTCTCTGCCCTCCATAAAATTCCTCTTAGAACTAACTTTTCTCTTTTTACCTTCTTCGAGTAAATGGCCACCCAGCCCGACCTGCTGGAAGATTGCCCGCTGAGGTCCCCCCTACCTGCGTCTAACCAGCTGCCACCTACCAGTCCGGCCAGCGGGTCCCCCCCAACCCGCCACCACCCATGTCTCACACGCCTGCCGCTGCTGCCTGTTTGGTGGCCGTGCTGAAACCTAGTTGGACTCGTGGCTGTCTGACACTATTAATATCACCACTATTAACTTTCTGTTGTATCTGCTTTGGTAATTTTTATCATTAATGTTTAAATAGTCTGGCCAGAGGAGGATGGGTCCCCCTTGTGAGTCTTGGTTCCTCCCAAGGTTTCTTTCTCCAGCTCTGAGGGAGTTTTTCCTTGGCACTGTCGCCGTTGGCTTGCTCACGGGGGTCTATGACCCTTCATGTTATTTCTTCTTTCTTCTCTGTCTGTCCTTTATTAAGTACTAATTATGTAAAGCTTCTTTGTGACGACAAAAGTTGTAAAAAGCGCTATACAAATAAATTTGAGTTGACTTGACTTGACATTTCATATAGCCGTTTCCTCAGTTCATGATGTAATTAACAAATGACAGAAATGGTGGAGGTCAAGTTGAGGTCTTGAAGATCTACTCGTAGGATTGATAGACTTAGCTAATTAAAACCCCTGTTTGACTGCAAGAGGTCTTTATGAAGATTTAGCAGACTCTGGAGTGATGATGCACTGTTCTACCTTCATGGAAGAGTCTTCAGAAGAAAACTTTTACGGCATGCTCACCACAAAATTCTGTGTCAGAAGTTTTTAAAGGGAAATCTAGCTCTGATGCATTTTGAAAACAAGTCCTATAGAACTTTTTGGCTGCCCTGAGCAAAATGTCATTAAAAGAACACCTCTCCATCTGTTTCCCATGAGGGTGGATCGATCATGCTTTGGGCTTGTGTTGCAGCCAGTGTCACCCGGAACATTTCATTGGTAGAGGAAAGAATGAATTAATTTAAAGATCAGCAGATTCTGGAAGATAACATCACACTATCTGTAAAAAAGAAAAAGAAAAAAGGGCCTATTCTACAGCAGGACAATTGCAGCCGTCAAGTCCATCTCAGAAGTTTGAAGAAAGAAAGAGCAGAAGAGCAGTACATGCACAATACCCCAGTCTTACAGAACTACAAGCCTTTTGCAAAGAAGCTTGAGAATTGAAAGCCACTTGGTTGCATTAAAAAACCTCTGCTGTTCTAGCCAGGCTTTTAATGGGATCTCGGAACATTGGAAATTTGAGGTCACCTACTGATGTTGTTCTGGATTACAAACACCACTTCAATTTATCCCCAAAGGTGGAGCTCCTTCACTCCAAAAACACAGCTCCACTGCTCCACAGCTAAATGCTGGGAGGTTTACACCCCTCTAGTCGACAGCTTGATCTTAGCCTGATGTTCGTCAGCTCCAGAGCACCCCATGCTATTGGCAATGCCTCTAGAGATTATACAGGGATTACACAAAATTATATGGAGATGTGGGTGTGTGCAATTGAGCGCCTGTGTCAGTAGTGGGTGTACATTAACACAGCTGAAGGGTTGTCTGGACGCCATTTGATATAGAATCTAACTAAGCTAGTGCATAGAAAGAGGAAAGTAAATAAAGATGTAGATTGAATTTAAGCAGGTTAATAAAAAACATAGTACAAAAAAGTGCATGTCGTTCCCATCATGTCTCTCATCCTTGCAGCCTACTTATTTTGATCTCACTCTAGTTAATTCAGCCTTTCAGTCCTTGCTTTTGGGAGTCTGTAGCAAATGGCCCTCAGTTAATCTTGAAAGCTCAAACAAATCATTATAATTTTGTTCGGAGGCCAATTTGCCATCTCGCTTCCTCTCCCAGCAACAGGCCTCTGACAGGAATGAGCCCCATGGAGCACAGGCGCTAAGAGGCATACACTAATGAATAAAACATCCGTCTCCCTTTCTTGAAACCTAAAGATGATGGACGTCAGGTGGCCTCACAAGCATAAGAGGAATCGCTGTCGTTAATCATAGCTGCTTCTGCACTCATCCAAACACAGGGGAACTTATCAGTGCCACTACACCTTCCAGGAGACAAGGTAGAAGCTCTGCGTTCAATTCGCCCCAACCCACACCTGCCACACATAGACACGTATGTTTGTTTTTATACCTTATCAGTACAATATGGTCAATATGTATTACATGTATTGTTTTTGGAACCAGGTGTATTAATTATGCCCCCCCCCCTAATAGATTCATTGTTCATTTAGGTTTATGATTTATGATATGCACTCTGCACTTCCTTCAATACAATAGATGGAAGAAATTCAGTAGGTCTAATTTTTTATTATTTGTAATAAAAACCACTAACAGAAATCACAATTTTCTGTGAAATGCCTCTGAATGTATGTGGATGTTCAGAAAGCACACACTGAACACAGATATTAATGTCATGCCATTGTAACGTTATTAATGGATTTCTTTATTTACTATTAATCTTTAAATAGCAAATAGTCCAAAAGAATAAAGCAGTCAGGTTCATTTACTTAATATTTTCATGCTTTGAATTTGGTTTACGTATTATTTACAGTTTTAGTCTTTTAAAAACCCCAGCTGTATGACACCATAGGGCTGCAAGCGAGCTAACTCAAAGGTGCTCGATATAATTTCAGTCCAGTTTAGTTTTTGTAAAATTCAGCAAATGTTTCCTCGTGGTTCACTAGCTCTCCAGTCTGTTTGCATGCTGGGAAAAAGTCTGATCTCCAGACTCAGCCTTGGCTCTGTAAATAGAAAACAAGCAAAGTGGCTCAGAACAAGTAACACAACACTATTCCAGCCAATCAGCAACAACGGGCTTTCGTGCTTGCGCACAGGACCGGGGATGGGAAGAGGCGGGGGGGAGACTGTATCTGGTACAGGCTATGTGTTGAACTGCACGTTTTGTCAAGGAGATCAAGCAAGGGTTTGCTACAAACTAATGCTAGCCTAGCTCAAGCGTATTACTTGCTATCTTTCTAACAATATCATGGTATTTGATTGAACATTTGAAAAGGGTTTTATGGCCACAAAGATCTAAAAAACTGGGATTATTAGGATAAAAGCATAATTCATAAATGCTATGTTAGGTAATCTTAGCATTAGCTATCTTAGCTGATAGAGCCCTATGGCCAGTCACTGTAGTTTTGTAGAAACTGTGTAAACAAATAACTGTGGCTAGTTTTTACTCTATTGTGTTTTGGATGCCATCCTTTGGTCGAGGTGTTACTTTGGCAATGCCTGTGTATGACATTGGGGGTTGGAGCTTCTGCAGAAGCATTGAACAGTGAAGGGGAAAAAGGTCTGTTTTGCTGTTGACTTCAAATATCTTCCCTCCAGACTTGCATCCAGTGCCTTTGAGGTACAGAAGTGTGTAATAAAAAAGCAACCTTCCCAACCCTGGTAACATTTAGCGCAACTATTTTCTAACTAGGCAGCTCGCCTCCCAGTTACATTGTTGTAGCTGGGAGAGACTCTCAAATGTGTGGCTACAGTGTGTGAGCTATTAATGACTGCCATGCAGTATTACTACCAGCTGTCACTGTCTGTTGAGTCAGTCAGTCAGTATAGTATTATACTATGCTGTTTACCTTGTTTTTCAAGCAATGTCTGGACATTTTGGTCCTCAAAATGTGCAAAAACACACAGACTCCCACACATATGCACTCCACTAACCTCATGTGTTTTACAAGCTCATAACTTTAAAGCCTGACGTGTCATAACTGCTTAACTGCTGTTATGGATTTTATACCTTTGCATGATCTGCTGTTGTTTAATTACAGTGGATGAGCAGGGCTAGTATGGGGCTTCTAGCTTCTACTACCATGACTTAGTAGAGTGTGAAAAACAGGTTAGAATCCACATTGTATTAAATGGCATTCATTCAAGCGCACAGGGATATGAATTCATGCACCTTACGTTCAAAAAATGTTAAAATGACATTTTGTTCTGGGCATGCTCATCAATAACAAGCTTCTTTTGAGACATGCTTGCATTTGGGCAGGATCCGCTGTTAACCTTCTGTACTGAACCGTGCGCTAATTACCTAAAATGGGCCGGTGGCTGCCTAAGCTGTGGTTTCCTTGGATACATCTGATGTGGAGGTCTTGCAGTGTAAAGGACCTAGAATTAAACTTAATTCTCTGCTGTTAATGGCATAATGATAGGATACATAGCAATTAGCGTGTAACTAACATGTTATATGTAATTACACCATGACTCAAATATGCAAATGTGGAAGTGTCACGCGGGCTGGCCAAATCAAATATGCCTTATGAATTCAATCAGTCAGATGGAACCGCTCGAGTAGATGTCATAAAATCGAATTTATCCCGCGTCATAATTCATGGCGATAATAAGTTACGTTCATGCCAGCGTCCTGTTGAATATGGCTCCGGAGTGGATCGCCCTCAGTGAAGAGTGATTGAACGGCCGAAAGATGAAGGAGTCGCTTAAGCTGGACTTTCGGAATGATTGCTTTGTCGCATTGAATAGAAATGCACAGCAATTTCATTTCTGGAAAAAGCAATCTTTTTTTTTGCAAAGATTCTTTTCCTCCATTAGAAGCAGGATTAATCCCAATAATCAAAGTTTGCATTGTCTGAACTCTTAATCCCTGAGTGACTGCTAGCTCCAGATGAGCAGTCATCTGCTCGCCCATACACAAGACAAACAAACCGCAGAGGCGAGTGGAATTGGATGCATGTCGCAGGCATGCACCCACACACAGCCAGCTTGCTGTACACACAGACAACATGCAAGCTTACACGTGAATTCACTTTCGGCCAGGCCTGTCAGACCAACCAGACGCAAGCGCTCTCGGTTCTTGCTTGCTTCTTGTTACACATGTTTCCTGAGCTTCAGAGCAAACATTAAAGTCGATACTGCTCAGCGAATCCTCTGTCGAAATTCAGCGGCTCCATGTGTTTGAAAAGAGCACAAACAGTTAAGGAGGGAGCGACAGCGAAATGCGATAACGAAGCAGAATGTTTGTAAAGGACACATTAGACAGTCCAAACAACTCTGAGCCCCGGCAACAGCAGACTTGGGTTGTTGTGCTGCAGTGCACAAGAGCATAAAGCAGATTTATTGACATGTCGGGGGAAAATGAATCTATCTAATCAGCTGAAGCCTCTCAGCGTTGGCGGGAATTTGTCGAATGTTGAAAGGTAAATGCCGCCGCTGGGTTTGTTTTGGGGCTCCTGGCTGGCAGAAAGGGTAGAGGAAGTGGAGAGTAAAATTGAATTCTATAATGGCAATAATAGCAAAGCGTTTTAGATGCAAGCAATTATTGGAGCGCTGGCGAGGCATAATCACACGCTCAAATTAATTAAATCCCCCACAAAGGTTTGTATTACCAGAGGAATAAGTCTCCAATCTGATTCCTCACTTTAACTGGCCGCTAGTTTTTTTCTTCATCATTCCTTGAAGGTTTGCGGATGCTTAATTGCATCCAAGTTGCACCTAGTTCCCTAACTCTCTCTTGTTCTCTCTCTCTCTCTCTCTCTCTCTCTCTACTTTACAAAGGTCTTTGACATCCTCAGTCCATTGTTAAAGTCATGTGACTATGCGCAGTAATCTTCTGCATTAATCTTTGTGTAATTATTCACAAACCATTCATTGCAGACACATCATGAACATGTATATATTATGGGGAGCTCAAAGGTATGCCACATTCAAGCTATGGATAACACACTACCCATTCTTTCTTTAATGAACACTCACAGATAATGACATTGTTTTATAACTGTCTATCTGAGAAAAGAAATAAAGCACCATGGAAGGATGGTGTAACAAAGGCCCGTTCCTTATCAAAAATAGATCAAAAACCATGCCTAGGTCTACAAGTATCTCAGCATCGCTGTCTAAAACTATAAGCACTGAGACTTTCTCTTTCATATTCTTCTATCCCTCAGCCTCTCGCTATTTATCTTGAACATGGTCTTAGGAGAAATGGACAGAGCAGATACGGCAGGCCTGCATAATGCTTGAGCCTACAATCAAAAAGGCTCTCAAGAAGTGTCCACTCTGTGCGTTATTGATGGAAACGTGCCCCCTGTTGGTGAGGAAAGGTGCTGCACGCCACTGTCATCAACATCTGCTTCCTGCTAAGCTAAATCAACAGTGGCGTTGGATGACGGAGAAAGCCGGGAGGCCTGCCAATGCCATCTCCTCGATGGAGTATTTTTAGAGCTCCACTGCCTCCTCTTCCTCTTCTATCTCCTCTGCTCCTCGCCCTAAACATAATCACTCTGACAGAATGACACCAGGGGAGCCAGGAGTTTTTCTCCACCTAATTGTTACTGAAACTATTTGAAAACCTGGGTGCGATTCGTCAACGTGCCAATCTATTTCCAGTCCCAGAGTCTTGGATGAGGAGACATAATGGCTTCATGTTTCACCATTCGGGCCGCGTGGCTTCGACAGTCGAATGAACGGGCGTTTAGGACTGCTGGCGCTTGCGTTAGCAGAGAAATTGAGGGCCCAGACATGCAGATGAGAGACGCTGCTTTGCTCCGTATTGCCACAATCAACCATATCATCTCGGAAATCAAATCTCAGATTTCCTGGAAACTAGCGGTAGGATTGACCGTCTTCGTAAATGACGAAGCATCGTCCCGTCGCTCAGCTGCCTTCGCCACTGCTTCTGCTGGCATTGTAATCAAATCTTCAATTGATTCATCAAAGCGCGGAGGCGCCGACACAACAGGACGTGTGGAGAAAGCTGAGGTGAATATGAGAAGAACAGGAGCTTTCAGGTGAATGCTGGCAGGAATATTAAAGCAGCGGGCCGGAGGACTGATGGATGGAATCATTAGCAGCTGCACGGCTACACGGCCACTCAACATGCAGGGAAACGCTGAGGAAGCGTGCAATTGTAGTGTAAAACGTAGATATGCATTATTGACTCAACAGACTCTCCATTATTGTTCAAGGTTGCCGTAATAATTAAACTCCTCAGGAGCTGAGAGATCATTCTTTTCTGTCTTCAGCGGCAAACACCGAACAAGAGAAAGAGAGAGACGGGGAGGGAGAAAAGGAGGGGGTGAGGGAGCTAGTTCAAACAAAGAGAAATGAGAAAAGAAATGGACTAAGTAAAGAGAATAATAGAGACAGACAGAGGGAGGGAACATGGCAAGATATTTTTGTCGATACCTTTTTATTTGTGCTCGCGGGGCAGATTTAAGGGATATTAAATTAGCAACAAATGGCAAACCTCTTTTGGCAGAAGGAATGGAAAAATAGGCTGCCACTCATTTCCAGGGTGCTCAGAACACACATGGAACAAATTATACCAGCCCTATGAAAACATGTACCATTATGCACGGAGGCTCTCACAAACACATAAGCATGTGGTCATTAGACATATGTGTTGACAGTGGCTCATTTTCACCTCAGGTAAAGTGACCCCTGCTGAGCCCTGAGTTTTAAAAATCCTGTCATGACTCCAATGCCCCTGGCCTGTGTGTCTGTGTGTGTGTGTGTGTGTGTGTGTCTGTCCTGCAGTGAGTGTGACCCTGTCTCTGCATCAAACGCCCCTTCACACTGAACCAGTCAGCCAGGTTCTGACCCACTAAAGTGCAGGAGAAAATACCTGCTATTACATCTGTCTCTCCCTCTCTCTCTCTTTCTCTCTCTCTCTCTCTCTCTCGCTGTCATACACACATACAGAAGAGAGTGGGGACCAAGCTAATATGGAGTAAAAGTAATCCTCATCGTCAAAATGTCAACTTTACAGTAGAAGAATAAAAATCATCTTAATTTTCAATGGAAGTCTATGTATAAAGATTTTATGAAGTCACTTTGGAGCATTTCTTTTGGTTCATTCATCAAGAAATTCTGACACAATATAAAGAACCACAGCCAAACTTAAATCATCTCAAACAATGAAAATGCAGCAAGATTTTAGCAGGACAGCGTCTTCTTGTTTTCCCATAAGAATCTCATCTGTAAATTCTGACATCAATCAGACACACTTCTTAGCAATTCAGCCTCGAGAACAAAGCTTACATTTCACTTGTAGTGAAGATGTGTAGCTTGGTTTAAAAAATTAATCACTTTATTGAGCATAAATCAAAATTGTGTTGATGAATGTACACCCTGCAGCAAACACTAGCACCTCTATAAACACATCATGCTTTTTAAAATCCCTGTGTACACAGAAACATACGCCCCATCTCTCTCTCTCTCTCTCTCTCTCTCTCTCTCTCTCTCTCTCTCTCTATCTCTCTCTCTCTCTCTCTCTCTCTCTCTCTCTCTCACACACACACACACACACACACACACACACACACACACACGACCTGTTTTGTGTCCGGATAGTATCTGGATCTACTTTGACTGGAGTCAAGTCAAGATCCACAGAAATTAACACTTGTATTAATGTCTTTCTGCTTGTGTTCAATATCATATAATACTGTAACAATCTGACATGTCCAAAAAACATTAACTTTACCAGTTACTTTATTTCTCTTTGTTTTGGATGTGCATAGTGGTGCACACTCTGAACAGACAACCTTTATATTTTAGACCACTTCCTATAGAATAATGAAGTACTTTAACTTCATATTTTAATGGACATATTTTTTTACTCCTTCCTCTTGGTTTTAACATGCTAATAGTAATGGTTAATGGTACACTCTGTGCAAAATAGGTTCTATACAGCATTGAAAAGAAAGCTTTACACAGTGTTCTTTCATCACACCAGCTTTTGTTAACTTCTGAAAACATATCTAACTGCTGCAGGCTCTTCATCGTTCCTTTCATGGAGCTTCTAACACAGCAATCCAGCAATAAAAACTAAGGGTCGGGCCTAAAATAGGAGATCCTTTCAAATGCATCTGAATCTGTCTCAATTCACATCCCAATAACACAATATGTTATCGACACTACTCACTACTCAGTCTTTCACTGGTGCTACCATATCTTGCTACTTTGAGCCTTTCCAACCACCCTCAGTAGTGCAGGCAATAGATTCGTCACATGACCTTTTTTGTAATGTAATCAGGAATATTATAATCTATAAAAGGACACATAACCTTATGTTTGTTTGCTTGCATGTGTGTAAAAGTCAACCTTCATTCCCTCTATTACCATCCAGCTTCAACACAACATTACTCCTAATGCAGCATGCTGGACTGTACACTTACAACAGCTTTTCAATGCCACGCACAATGGAGTCTTTCAGTGGCTCACCTAGCCACTCAGCCGCTGTGCTCTTATAACTCTGTGCAGTTCAAGACTTCCCACTGTGTCCTCTGGCTTGGCCCTCACCCAGCACTCTGCATAAAAGCTCTCCAAAAGAGCGAGAGGGACAGAAAAAAAGACCTGCACAAACACTTCCAACGCTAATGGCTGCTGTTCAGACTAGCCTTTCCTGCTGACATCCATGACTGTAGACCTTTTCAGTCTTCCGTTACCTTCTGTACATTTCTCAGAGTTCACCAGGTGTAGGCCAGCGTGGGATTGTTTACATTTTAACCTCATTAGTGGCTCAGCTTGCCCCGAGCCAGACAGCGGGTTGTTGGCCCCGCGATTAGCCAGCTAAGTACACATAGCGGGTCAGGGTCCAGTGTTGTCAGTGAATGCCTTTCCCTCTTCCTGGGACTGGATGTAGAGACCTGAACACTGCGGGTGTACAATACAGCAAAGCGCACCCCGTTTTGATCTTTTGTTGCAACTACAGGGGCTTCCAGAGTTGCCATAGTGATTGGATTTTATGTACACACATAATGCATCGCAGTATCTTTTAAAGTGTGATTAAGTCTTACTTTGCACTGAAGGGTAAACATTTTTAACCTCTTAATGCTGAGGTGGAAAAAGCTATTTGGCACTTTAGACCTACTCTTCTGCTTCAGGGATGTTGTTGTCACAGTTACCGATCATACAAATATTTCATAGCTGAAGCAAAAATCCTAAAAATATACTGTTTACAGTGTTATACCTATTATAGTTACTGCCATGGAACAGCATATTGCCGCTGTCCAATTTAAAACATGCATCTCCAAAATAGTGACTTTACAGGAGAAGGCGAAATGTGATTACGTTTGAATGGAAGTCAATGTAAAGAGTTTTATCCAAGTATTTAAGAGCATTTCTATTGGTCTATTCATTCAGAATTATTCACACAGGGTACAGAGCAGCTACAGGTTTCAAACAATGGAGAAAACTAAAAACAGACAAAAATTAGGAGATACATGTTTTTTTATTGGACAGCAGTAATTATATATATATATATATATATATATATATATATATATATATATATATATATATATATATATATATATTACTTGTTAAAAGGTACAAAATCCCTGAATGTTGAGTCAAATTTAATGTGCCTAGTGCAGTCAAATGAAAGCCTACAGATCAGCCTACAGAGTGTCCATGACCTCTTGCCTACTATCAGTGAAAGTCTGCATTACTTTTGTGTGAGTGTCAGTGTGTGTCTGTAGAGAGGGCAATCTCCTAATGCAAAGTCTGAATCACTGACATTGTTAATGTGCAGAATGAATAGCCAATGGCACAAAACGACGCTCAGGCTTTTGTTTGGAAAATGGGAAACATTAAATATGTCCATCATAATTGGATATTTGTCCATGTTTTTCTTTGCTATTCTTTGTATCCTTTCTGTGTGCAATACATGATGAATGATGTTCAATCATGACAGGTTAATTATTGATGTTCCATCTAACATTTATGTTCCTGTATGGTTTTAATCAGACAAAAACCTTCTGCTTCTCGCTCAAGTATCTTTCTGTGTAATATTTTCAAGGACTGAGAACTGAGACCAGCTCACAGTATTGGGATGTTCTGTAGCTGTAAACAGATAAGAACAAGAGCAGAAATTGGATGTATTCACTGAGCACCAGCTTGAGGAATACTTTCCCAGTCTAAGAGAATATAACGTTTTATGACTCTTTTTTTCCCTAACCGTGGCTGTATTGCTTGGGTAATAATAAAAATGTTTTTTTTTTTCTTCATCTCAGAAAGGGGCAGCTTTTTAAAATCAATTTCATGTTGCTTGTTTGTTTACTAGTGATTTTTCCTTTAAAAAATGTTGTTGTATTAAAGTTGGTCTTTCCAGCCGTCAAGGTCTTGATTCCAGAATTTGACAGAACAGTTATAGGAACTTGGTAATCTTAAACATATGCACTGAGATGAGTTTAGTGTCTTATTAGTAGTTAGTTCAATGAGACTTAGTTCAATGAGAAGCTTGTGAGGAACCCCCCTTAAAGGCCTATGGCCTGTCAGTGGCCCAAACATGTTATTACAAACTTCCATTACCAAAGAATAGCCCCTGTATTTAGTAATATGCCTTAGTGTGTAATAAGCCTTGGAATGTTAAAGGGTTACGCATCCAGAGTTCTATAAACATTATCACTGCTATTGTAAATTTGTTATTTGCAGTACAATAATAAACAGAAAGAAACAAGACCAAGAAGTCCAAATCTGATCTCTCAAACCACCATCAGAAGGGGTCAGGAACACATACAGCCCTGTAACATTTGTAGTGTGTCCTCAACAGTACCAAAAAGGCCTCACAAACAACTGCACCAATACAGAGACTGATGATATTTTTCTCCCTTTTGTTTATAAGTTGTGCTTGCAATCCATGCCAGATGGACGTTCTGGCTGTTATATGTTCAGTAACAGTCAGAACATGCACATTAACAAGTTTTGGTGGGACATTTGTGAAGGTCTCCTCTTCCAAGCACACAATCTACACTGTAACACATTTCTGTAGTTTACACAACATTACTACTGTATAATAAACAAAGTCTTACTGTAGAACCAGAGTACAGCAGATGTGTGGAGAATCATGGTCAAAATTCAGTGGCGGCTGAATTATACAGTAAACACAATTAATCCTGTAAATCACAATACGGTCATTTTCAGCAAGATTTGTTTGAATCTGCAGTTTCAATTATGATTACAATGAAATACATCACTATAGGAGCAGAGCTGAGAACAATTCTGCATTAAAAACATATGAATCTCACAGACTTTTGAGTAAGAATTTTCTCAAGAACTAATTTCTCAGATATTGATACTGGTTAATGAGACCTATTGTTATGAGCCTTTTCTTCTCTGAACTGTTACAGCTATGTACAGCTGCAAGAGGGCTGTCAAATCAGCTCCACTAAGAACTACTAAAGATAAGTCTCCATTATATATGCCTTGCCTGGCACAAGTGTTGTGATATTCTCTGTGATTGAACAGTAGCTGAAACACTAATTGATAAGCTTTTTTTGTGACGTCTCATTAACACACTTCAAATTTGCTATATGTTTGAGGGGAAGATCTATAAATCTATTGGTAAGTTGGCTTGCATTATCTCAGGATTGTGAGAAGTTGCAGACAGTTTTCCTGGGGCCAACGTTTGAGCCCTGCCAACTGTCCCGTTGAAATGTCTTGTCTGCTTTAATGAAGTTGGACCTAATGGTCTAGAAACCATGTCTACTGAATTAAAGAACACCAGGGTGATACCATTAGAAATTAGCGACAACAAATCCCACACAGATAAGCCTCATCTGTGATGCCAGTGACCCTGTAAGAGGTTACCAGTTGGCGGAGACGTGCATGGACATCAGAGATACTGCACTCTACAGCCACAGTAAACTACCCATGTCCCCAGGCCAGCAAACAAGCCTTGATAGCATGTCTTGCGAAAAAGAACTATGGCAGCAGTTATAGCACTGCAATCACCCCAGAGTGCGTTCTCCTGCACTGTGCGTGGGTATTCTGCAGAGTTAAGAATAGGGTCAGTATTTTTGAACCAAATCATATTTTATATGATGTAATTCATTGCAACAGCAAGCCTCCTCATGAGAGCAAAACTTAGTTTCGCATCTGAAAACTTAGACTGTTAAATTCCATCGGAGAGTTGCAGTAAATTTACAACATGAACCCAGATACCAAAAATGATCAGCCAATGACAGCTGGACAAAAACAATAAAAAAAGATATTTGGATCAAAAATTAAGAAGCGTAGCGTTTTCTTTAATTGGGACTATGCTTTTTGTGTGTGTGTGTGTGTGTGTGTGTGTGTGTGTGTGTGTGTGAGGGTGTATAAAATGTTATCCATGCCTCAGTTGAAGCAGATAGACTGAATCTTGGTCTGAGGAAGACTCAAAGGTCACGTCGCAGTTGCGTGAGTAAATAGCAAATTGCCTGCCTGGGGGCGAGGAGGGTGGTTAAAAGCTCACAGTAGAATTGACTATAGGCCTGTGGACTGCACTAACTCATATTGTCATATTGTCACCCAAAGGTTTCACTGTTGGCAGAGAGGCATCTCTCTGCCTCTGGTAATGTATAGGTCTCCCAGATCGCATCACTGATAAACTACCTTTACAGAGTGCCACCAAGATAGAGGGAAGGGCAACTCTTTGCAGAGGTGCTATATCAGAGGCCACTGTACAAACGCATCCTTCAGAAGGTTGATTAAAACAGATGAATCAATGAGAATTGAAGGTATGGCACCTAATAAAACAAACACTATTTTCCCGAGGTCAAAGAAAGCTAAACACAGTGAATGGCGGTGATTCAGGTATGTTATTTTTATTTTACATAAATGGGGTCATGTTGCTACTCTTAAATGTGGATTTAAAGCACTGGAGCTCTGAGTAATGTTAGAAGAGCCGGCGCTTTTTTAAAAGGCCTTTGATTATTAGTGATAATTAGTGCTTGCGGAGGCCCGTTTGAAGTGACTCCATGTTCGCGTTTTCTCTTCTTCTTTTTTTTGCTCCACCATGCGCTTCTTTTAACACAGGATTTCTGTAAACAACCCTCAGCAAAGGAGACAAGACCTTGAGAAGCCCTCCAGCTCTTCCCTCTTCAAAAACATTTTTTCCCTCTTTCAAAACACGAAAAAAGGCTCTAAAGAGGTCCTAAGTACTTTATTATCCCTGCTGGTGTATTTTTAATGCTAAAAGTTGCCTTAAAACTCCATGTGGGTTGGTTTAATGATCAGTTGGTGATGCTGTATGAGAACACAGAGAAGCATCTGAATTTTTTCCGCCTTTGAAAGATCAGATGGTGTTTATTCTTCTTTTTTTTTTTAGGAATGTTTGCAGCACAGTGAAGCAGGAGTGGTGGGCTTCTCGCCGCAGGGTGCCCAAGTCATAACAGAAAGAGTTAGATGAACACATGTGGATTTTAACCTTGGAAAGGCAAAGGTCCTGTACACATAACCACAGCTTGTATCTAATTATCCTAAATGGGGAACATGCCTCAGGTTAAGATTCCTATACTATCCCCGCTGGCTTTGACATGACTGAGTCAGCTTCTGGGCAATTAACACATGTTGAGTTTAAGAGAACATTTTAATGGCAGAGTCAACTCGAAATTAATAGCTTAAGAAATGAGGTCATGTTCTGCATTGGAATGACAGTAGAAATACATTTGCCTGAAACCGTGCTCCACATGAAATGTCTTCAAACATTCACCAATCAGCCATAACATTAAAACCACTGGCAGGAAAAGTGAGTAGCTTTAATTATCTGGTTACAATGGTATCTGTAAAAGGGTGGGATCTATTAGGCAGCAAGTAAACTGACTGATTGATGCGTTGGAAGCAGGAATCTAAAGATCTGAGTGACTTTGAAAAGGGTCCTTTTATGATGGCTAGATGACTTGGTTTAAAACATCTCCAAAACAGCAGGTCTACAGATCAACAAACCAAAAGGGCTCCAAAGAAGGACAACCAGTGAACCAACAACCAAGTCTTCAGCCTGTGGGGCTTTCCACAAAAGAGCTACTGCAGCACAAAGTCACAGTGCCCATGCAGACCCCTGTCCATCAATGAAAACACCTACACAGTATTAGGCATTAGGTGACTTCAATGTTACAGCTAATTGGTATAAAACCAACAATAAGGCTTTTTTTAAAAAGAAAAATGTGGCTGAAATATAGCCAGCTTGTAAAACATTGTTTTTTTGGCCTATATGTAATGTTCAGTACATAACCATCCATCTTAAACACTAATTTACAACTCTGCAGCAGCAATCCAAAGTGGTCTGTTGATTTAATTGGAAGTAATTTCTACGTTTTCAATTATAGGTTGTCCTGGAAAAAAAGGGTAGAAAATAGCAGTCAGTCTGCCCACTGAATCCATTACTCCACTCTTCCTCTCAGCAGGCATCGCCCTCAAAGCCAGGCATAAAGAAAAAAATACACCCACTTTATCTGGCCCTTCTGTGTTCAGCAGAAGTTATGAATAATTATATGGCATTAATTACATTTTAATTCAACTTCTCAGCGCACTGATCTGAGTTTCACTGCAGTGTTTTATTTTTTCTAATATAGTAAGTTTTATACATCTGAAATGTTCAAAGAAATGTGAAATGTTTTATTTTTATTTTTACAGGTTTCTTGATTGTTCTGTTTAAGGCCTACCTCCTGCATCTGATGACCTGACATATGCAGAATTTATACAAAGTATCCAGACCTCCCTTCTAATAAGCTATTTTAAGGCGTACCATTTGCTGACACAGGCAGTCAGTTGTGCACACACAGCTGGTATAATCTGCATAGAAATGCACTGCCAATAGAATAGCATGCTTTAGAGCTCTAGAGATGTCACCATACCTAAAGCCAAGTGTTGAAATCACCACATGCTTACATTTACGGAACTCCTACAGTGTAATCATGTTACCAAGGTAAGTGAACGTAGTGTTAGGGCGGTATGCACGAGGTATGGTGTATGGTGTATCTGTTTAGTTGGGAAACTAAACACTAGTGTATCATTAGGAGGTCAACAGTGTCACCCTCTTCACTACAACTGCCACTAATAGCAATTTGCTGTAGATGCTGTAACCCAAAATGACCAATAACAATAACTGTAACATAGCAAGTAGAGATGTCCCTATCCAGTTTATTTATTTATTTATTTTTTTGCCCTGATTGGGTCAAATGCTTAGTACCAGCCAAGACTGATTTTACCCAATACCTGTTTTTAAACAAATGATTCAGCCACACAATTTAAGCAAGATGTGCTGCTAATTAACATTGACGTAAAAGTGTTTTTGGTTCATAATTAAAATAATAATGTGACTTATGTGACTGCTGGAATAATAATTACTGGTCTTTTATAAAATAATAATAGTCTTTTATAAAATGAGCATATTATACTGTGTTTAATATTTTATAATGCAGACAGACTGACCTCTCTGATCCTTTAAGACACTGTAGTGACATCACATTCGTGATATGTGTATAATGGTACTCCAAATTGATTTGTGTTGTTTTCTGTCATCTACTGATGTAAAATACCTATTTCATAATGTTGGGAAAGTGCTATCATTTGGTTTTCTATTGTACTTTTGGCATATTTGGTTGTAGCATAGCTTTCTTTGGTTCTAAAAGGACCAGGCAGTTCTGGTAAAATCAGAGAAAGAAGCTAGGTTGGTTTAATTTCTAGCTTTAATTGAAATTTAAAGACATGGCAGTATTGGGTTTTGGATTGGATTTTCCTACATGGATTTATCAGAATAGAATATCTTTGTCCTTGCACAAGTAACACAAAATTTGGTTGGTCTGGCAGCAAGGACAGCCATGTTTGGAGGGAAAGCTTCTCAAACACAATCAAAGACTTTACTATACGTTTTTATGTTCCATTATAAAATAGTTTGATTCATTGGACCAAATCAGAACAGCAAAAACAAAGGATTGTAACAGGATCAGACTTAAAATAACCTCGAATTGTAAAAACTTTTCAAGGATTGGCTCTGATACAGATTCATTGAATCGAACTGAAGCCAAGCACTTCTTTTAATACAGCAGTGGTAGTATAGCTGGGGAGCAGTGGAACTGTGTTCACTGAAGTAAAGGAGCTTTCTTAAATACCTTTGAGAGGCATTGGAGAGACATCTGTGATCCAGAACACATTGCCCAATATCAGTGCCTGACCTCATCTGGCCTATTCATCTGAATTCAATGAAATCTTCTCAGCAGTGTTCCAACACCTGGTCTTCCCAGAAAAATTAGGTTGTTACTGCATCAAAGGGGAGAACAACTTTTTCAACAAGTTTTGATTTCAGAAGAAACACTGGACAAGCACTTGTCTAAACCTTTTGGACATATAATATATGTACAGAATTTGAGAACCCAGTGGCTTGTAAAATGAATGGGTTTGACGCTAGCTGTCTCTCTCTTTCAGCAGAGTTTCAGGGCTAACAGGCTTATCCTGAGGATGCTGACATCATGGTATCTGACTTCTTTGCTGGATTTAATCATTTTACATGCTCAGACACTTACACAGGCTTACTCAGGTTAGGCACTGAAGCTGCAAGCCCTAGAGCAATTCTGAAGGCTGACCCCAGGACTGGCACTGGCTCACTGGCAACCATATAAAACCTGGAATCAACTATTGAGCTAAATCCTTCAATGCAAGCCCCAGTGAATAGTTTTAACAGTGTTAAGAAATGAAAAGGTTAAAGCCAAGTCAAGCCTCCACTGGAAGAGCCAGTGGCAAAAAGCTCTTAGGTTCAAAAAATTGCTGCATTTTTGTAGTTTTGGCATGCTGGGTTGTTACATAGCTTTCATTATTCAAAGCAAAATCTTTTCAATTACAATTGGTAAAGAAGATGATGATATATTCTCGCTATATGATGTATTACTGCATATATCAGAAAAAGACAATTACAGACAGACATTACACCAACACCAATAGCCAGTGTATTATCATTGCATAAACTGCATAGCAACAAGGGAAACATTACTTTTTAAAGTAGTATGCAGCGACAGGAAACACTTAAGTAACTATACATGACAGTGTACTTAAGTATTGTTTTGGAAGATTATTTGCTATTTGTATTCTTGTATTACTAAAACTGAATATTTGGACATTACTACATTTTAAAGAGAGACATACTACATACTAGTTACTCACTACATTTTTGTTAAGACTGTCAAATTACAAAGTAAATCTGCAAAGTAAAAGCCCATAGCTTTTTTGTTATACAAGTAAATTATAGATTATAGATTATAGATTTTTTTATTAAATCCTCGGACCAAATAATAATATAATAATGGTTTGCATCACAACGTTATTAGAATGCTTCCAGTTAGACAAAAACTTCTGAAGTAACTTTTCTCAATACTAAAAGTACAATAAAACATTGATAAAACTGATACATACCCATATTGATATCAAACCAATATTTAATGAATTTGTCATAAAATTCTGCTGTCCAATAAAAAACATGTATCTCTATTTTTGTTTGTTTTTAGTTTTCTCCACCATTTGAACCCTGTGATTGTTCTGTACACTGTGTAAATAATTCTGGACGAACCTTCATGTTTAAACAGCTTCACTTGAGGAAAAGGATCTGTACCAAATGTAAAGTTTATCAATCTTACATCTCAATAACAAAAGCAGTTATTTTGAGAACCAAAAGTCGTTCTTCTAGGGCTTCACCCAAAAAAACAACAAAATTTGAAGCACCTTCATTCAAGAGTATAGCCTAATGTCACCTGCAGGTCACCTTAGTATCTGGCTGAGACAGCAGTGCTGCACAGTTGTGCTTCTTGCTTTTTTGTAGGACTTCAGCAGAGGCTGAAATCTGCACTGCATGACTGATCGCATCGCGTCTGCTGTTTGGGGAGCTGTTGGTAAACAGGGAGCTGGAGCTTGGGCAATGAGACACTGTCTAGCTCTGCTATTTATGAGTCAAGAGAAGATGAGAAAATCAATAATGACGGCACTTGCTGGATTCATAATCATTTCTGATGCGTTTGAGCTTTTTTTCCCGTTCTTTCTTTTTTCTCTCTTGTTTTTTTCTCCTTCATATCTCATCTCCCAGGGGCTGCTATTCTGACTGCTTGGCCACTGGTGAGAGGTCGTCCTGAGCCTGTTTTGTCTCATCTCACCACAGATTAAATCAAGCCATTATTTCAATATGGAGTTATCTCACCCACAAACCGAAGTAGATGGACAGATTTTCCTCTTCCTGGTAGCAGTGCTGCATTAGGTACTGAGCTAACTTTTCTGTCCTCTGAGATATTATCCTTCTGTAACATAAGCATTTAAAAAGAACACTACACAACACTACATTTCATTAGATTTCAGAGTAACATATAAAATGTAGAAGAACTGTCTAAGTAGTGGACCCATCATCGTCACAAATTCCTGGTGATGCCGCTGCCATTCATAGCTAGGACTCCAACAGAGCATAATTACAGCACACTGGAGCACACATATGCTAGCCCTTTCCCCACCCAATGTTGGTAGCATCATGTGATGACAGACTTAGGTGGATGGAAGCACTGCATTTGCAGTATGGGATGCAGGTCCTTTATATCTTTCTATAGATCACTAATTGATGTGGTTTCTGACTGTTATCTGTATCTCCATTAAGAACGGTTGCACTAGTGAGAGTACTGTTATATTTTTGGTAGAAAAGTAACTGGGAAATGTATTCATTTACACTTTAAATGAAAGTCAAAGTCAAAGGGGTTTCCAGGGTTAAAAACAGGGGCTTAGGAGTGATTTGGAAACTGGGGGGACATGTGTGTCCAATTTAAGCTGAGCTTATGTTGGACTACAGATCCTTTCAGATATCATTCAGACGATGCTACAGGCTACAATATGAGCTTGCTTTAGAACTGTTAAAACTATCAAATGCACTACAGTGGCATACAGAGCTTTTACATATCAACAACAGATATTTGTTCTGAACCCAAATTCAAGAACAACAACTAAAGCTTAGGAGTATTTGAAGAGTGATACAACTTTCGTATTAAATCTTTTTCAAACCAACCTTTTTTTTAGGTATCCGCTCTCTCTCTCTCTCTCTCTCTCTCTCTCTCTCTCTCTTTCTCTTTCTGTCTCTCTCTCTGTCTCTCTCTCACTCATAGGTATGTTTTGCTTTTTCAGTCTAATGATGGTCCCCTTCACTTGCATCAACACCTATTTGGGCTTCATATTAATCCCTATAAACACCTAAGACATGCATAGTAAACACTTGGAATCAACTAAATGCTTATCTGTTAATCTGCCAATTAAGATACTAGCCAGCCTGTGTAAACCATCTAAACTGTTATCATGGTGCCACAGTAAATGTAAGGCACAAACACAAGTTTCATACACAACCATGGTTAAATATAGTTAAGTCAAATTATTTTTTTTACAACTGTTGTTGTCACAAAACAGCTTTATATAATCAGTAATTAATAAAAGACATAACATAAAAGGGCATTTAAGATCTAAGAACAAAAGATCCCCCAGTGAGCAAGCCAACAGTCCAAGCACCAGAAGGTCTGTAAAATATACAATTTAGAGCCCTATAAGTTCTTAACTGCATGTTCCAATGGAGTCAGTGAAGTAGAGGGCAAACAAAAAGAACTGAACTGGTGGGACTGGGGCTTCCACTTTTGTAAATGGTCAGCCAAAGCTCTGCACAGTTATATTTTTGTCAGCACGACTGCCAATTTGCAATCCACTTCAGGTCTTTAAGCGCTTTTGAGTTCATGCATGGCAGGGGAGAAAGGAAAAGTGTGTTTCTTTTCAATAAGTTGTTGCCAGCGTTTTGTTTTCAAGTCTAATTAGGGGACTAAAATACAGTAACGCTCAAGAGGACGAAATTACCACTTATGTCCCCATGTCAACAACTCCTTTGCTAAATTAATTACACCACAGTGAAATGTTTGTGGCTAATCATTCTAATTAACAGGCTCAGAGTGCTGTTGTAGGTACTACGAAAGTGTTATCAGACCAATATTATCTCTCTTACGTTCCCATCTGCAGCGGATGACACTCTGTCGGGGTCAAATCCTACTTTGGTCTAACTCATCAGCTCAGAAAAAGCCAATTAATGAAGGTTGTGAACAAAAAACGCACAACTCAAAATGCCCTCCCTCTCATGATTCGATGCTAAGAGTTTACTGTGCAATAGCATTCTCCAGAACAGATGAAAACAACAGCTTTGGCTCAGCATCCTAACCCTATATCCGAGCTTAAATGATACTACCTGCAGTCTATTACAGCATGTAGGTAAACTGTAGTTGTACATGGAAACATGCAAAACTAAACAAAAAAAAATAGCAGTGGAAAGGACAGCATTTTTCTAAGTGAAACAAAATATTCTAATTTGTTAGACTGAAGCATAAAGCTTTAGCTTAAGAGATTTTAAATAAACCCCTTGAATTCACACCATTTGGTCAAAGGTTTGTGGACATCAGCTCATTCAATATTTCTTCTAAAATCAAGAATATTATAAAGGGAGATAATCTGTCTCTGGTTGTGAGGATTTGATTGCATTCAGCCACAGCAGCATTAGGGAGGTCACGATCAGTTAGGTGACATGTACTGAATTACATACATCACTCAAATCCATCCCTCAACTCATCACAAACATCATCCCAAAACTCCATGAGACGCCAGAGATCTTAGTTCCACTGAGCTCAATGCTGGGGTGATATTTACTGCTCTAGACAATGCTTGGTGTTCATGTAGCTCATGCAGGCTCATGCAGCTACTTGTGAACATCGCATTCCATCAGCAGTGCTTTTTTTTTAATGAAGATTATACAAGCTATCTGTGCACAGTGGAATGCCTGAGTTAGTAACTGGTGCACTTTAATGCTTTTTGGACATATAAGTGTATAAGCTTATTATTCTGTTTCAGCCTTAACATCTGACACATTGTCCTTTATTTAGAAGCAACTTGAAATGTGCTTGGAATAGAAGCCACGGGGAAGCAGTTGAACTCTGACATGAATACACATTTGAAATATAGGACTCACTGAAATATGAACTAAAACATCTATCCAAAACATCTACTCAATAGGTCCTTGTGAAGGCTTGTAACTCACAAGACACATCGAACATGAGCTTACAGCTTTATGAGGGTCTGTTTTATGAGGGGTTTTCAATAACTTTTGCTGAGTTAATGTGACAGGTGCCAGTCCTGCTTGTGGGGGATTGTGGGAGCAGCAGTGGACTCCAGCAGTTGATAAGAGAGAACGGACTTCAAATAATAACTCTGGTAAAGCAGGTAAGACAACGACTCATATTTGTGTAAAATCATATGATATTACTCTACCTTGTCATTCCACATGCTTCTTTCACTTTCGGGATGGTTCTGTATCTCTTAGCCTGTCCTGCATAGGCTCAAAGTGCAAATTACATTTTTCAACTGTAGGGGGAGCCCAGGAGCAAGAAATACCAATTCTTGCATAATGCTGCTTTAAATAAAGATCACAATCACATTTCTTCATGTCTTGCCAAATACATTTTTTCTCAGATAAGTCTGTTTACAAGTAACAGTCTTCAACTACACCTAAACACATACAAATTGCTCTGTTATAATCATAAGAGCTAGCTGCTTATGAAGCTAATGTTAAGCTGTAGGTGTGAACGGGTTTCATATGTTTCTCCTGTATGTAATATATGTGTGCGTCTGTAGTTTAGAGTGTTGGCTTTGAACAAGACATTTGAATGGTAATGGTAAAAAATAATATTGCTTATTATTATTATGTTTATTTGTAGCTATGAGATTCTGCAACTTCCACACCTTCAAAGCATGGATATACAAAAACTACTCTTCACCCAAACCATCTCCACCATCCCTCTTTAATTTGGAATTTGTTTGGAAGTTGATTCAGGTTCTTTTGTCACCAATTGAACAAGCTTACAGTCAACCATGAACTTTTCTGGCCTGCCCACGTACAGGTGAGGATATCTACAGGACCATAAGCTGAAAACGCTGTGATGATGTTGTGCACCGTGGACACAGGAACATTAAGATCTCTTGAGATGGACTTGTAGCTTTGGGCTTCTCTCCTCTTTCTCGTCATTGCTCAGTGTTGTACACAGACACAAAGATTGAAATTTATACTGGTTGATCGTGTGATCTCTATGCTGCTAGCACCTGTTACTGCCACCAATTAAAGAAGAATAACATGCTAATCAGTTTGTCCAGTCCATTTCTGCCGCCATTCTGAAAAAAGTGCATGGATACCAGTATTTTTGACCATGATTATATTTATTTTATTTTCCGCTCAGATGAAACACATATTTTTTAACATTCAAACAGTTACTAATGACAAAATGACAAAAGCTCTAAAGGTAGCAGCACAAAGTGGGCTGATAGCATCAAGTGGATGAACTTGGATGAATAGCATATCATGCTGCCACAAAGGTGTGAGAGCAGAATGAACCTGATTGAATACAGCAGCAGTTTTGTGAGTGTCTATGTATGCGTGTGAGAGAGTGTAGGGGTGTATGCACAACTTTGGATGGGATTCTAAAGATGTACGGTTGGAGCTGTAAAGCAGATGGCTAAACAGATGAGAAACTAGAAGAAAAACAAGAAACAATCAGGTATTCAAAATAACCATTTGTCAACTAGCCTAAGGCTTTGAAGTAGGCAACTTTTAACTTGACAAAATTATGCTTGTGGATTTGTTTCAACTGTCAGATCATCAAAGAGCATCGTGCTGCCCATTTCTAAACACTTATTTGCAAAAGCAGCACTTTAGCTGTAAGCTAAAAACTTTACACCACAATGAAGTTCTTCTCTTCGTATATCTCATCTTAGAATGCTAGGGTAAGAGTATGGGGACAGTGATGCTATAGCTCCTCTGGAGCTGAGACTTGCTTGGACTTGCTCAAGGGCCCAACAGTGGCAGATTAGTGGACCCAGGTATCAAATTCACAACCCTGTGATCAATAAACCAGTGCTCTAACCACTGAGACTTCGCTTTGCTGAACACATTCCAAAAATACCTGGTTTGCACTGAATTTAGATGACCCGCTGAGCAAATGATGATGAACTTTAAATCTTTCAAACAGAGAAGGCTCAGATTTTGTTTAACTACCATGAGCAAAATGGTAATTTGGCCTGGAGAGTCCAGCAAGACTGGAGGTGAAGTGCAGAGCGAGAGCTTATTGATGCACAAGGCTGAAGTTGGCTTCTTGTTCACCTTAAATGATACAGCAGTCAGCTACAGCATTTAAGGTGGAACGTAAAATTCAATTACACTTTTGCTCCAGCAGGAAAAATGTTCCAGGAGGAAAATTCCCCAGCTTGTCATGCTTGTCCTCAGAAATAACCTAAAAAGAAAACAACCACAATTATTGATGAAGTTGCTTTAAGGGGCCGGTGTACTTTTGGTGTAGTTCATGCTTACGGCAGAAACAAATCCATTCACATGAAAAGTAAGCCACTGTGTAGAACCCTGTCTGAAAGCAGAGGCATCTCCATCTTACTTCCACTTTGTTTTGAGCACTTTTATGTTTTAAATCATAAGTTTGAGTTAATGATGTTTAGCCTTTTGGTTTTTGTGAGTTTTTTTTTGTCGACTCTTTTACCGTTGTTATTATTATTATGTGTGTTTTTTTGGCGGATCTACGTTAAAAAAATTTAATTAGGCAATAAATGATAACTGGCTCTACAAGAACTCACTGTTGTGGAAGTGGGTAAAGTGTTGATACGGTGATTAAGCACAGTACGTTGGCTTTGTCAAGCCAATTTAATGAAAATTTGACTCTTGGGTGGGGCCTCCCTTTTAGCAGTCAAGGCAGGATCTGCTGACTCCAAACAGCATAATGTGTTTAGAGACAATTCTGTATAAAGACCTCTCCGGGGAGAAACAGGCTGAAAAGACATGAGAGTATTTAGCAATGGCAATAGAGACCTTACCAGGAGCAGAGATGCAAATCAGCGCTGGCTGTTCGCCATGTGCTCATTTCCAATTCTGACGAACGAGATGGGAGTTGAACACAGTCCAGCTGCAGCCGGGCCGAATTTCGAGCCATCCTCTGCGAGCACACAAGCTATTCAATCAAAGACACAGATAGAAGCAGCTGTGGGATAGGATAGCTATTACATTAGGGGCTGAAGTTAGCGTCGGCCAATCAATGTTGTTTCATCAAAAAAGTAGTGTTTGCCTCACATCTCGCATGAACGCAGATGAATAGCAAAGCGCTGTCGTGCCGCCACAAAGTGCAGGAGCTGAATGAACCTGATTGAATGCAGCTGTAGTTGAGGGTGTGTGTTTGTGTGTAGCTTATATGCGTGTTGCTTTGGACACTTGCAGAGCAATGCTGTTGTTAACTGCAGCTCGCCTGTCTGTGTGTTTGAGTGTGCAGAATGTAAAAAATACTGACCCATTTCCTCTTATCAGCTCACACACAGGAGCACCCTGAACATTTTTTCTCCGCCCCCCGCCTGGCATACACACTCTACACAAAACATGCCACTGAAAATAAATGCCACTGCAGTATTTGTAGTTAATGCCCGTTCTCTCTCCCTGCTATCACTATAAATATGACCACACCCACCCAAACAAAGGCAACAGCAATATTCTGACTTGCAGTCTGAAAATGTTTAAATGGGCAATATGGTAAATGATTTCAGCATTTACCACAGTATTGAGGCGGTGATGTGAACAGGAAGGCTGTAATACCTTATATCAGTTTATAGCCATTATGCGTATAGACTCCTGACTTTTAGCACAGTAGTCTGGGTATTCCGCACATGTAAATCATTATTCTGTATCTGTTGTTTTTTCAAAAGCAGTATGCAAAACACCTGCCACAGAAGTAATCACCACATGTACACCATTACATAAAAAATAAATTATAATTTCATAAATGACATTTAATAAATAATTAAATAGAAAATATGCTCCTACTAGCAGTACAGCATTTGGTTAGGGCTGTTTTAAAAAAGAAAGAAAGGTTCTCCCATCTGTAAAACAGTATGTTTCCACAATAGTTGTATAAAATTTCAGATATTATGGTCTGTTTTCATGTTCCACTGTAAAACAGTTTCTTTAGAACTTTATTCACCTTCTGAAAACGTCCACAATGTCGCTGGCTGAGAACAATCAAATATACTGTCAATGGTGTCTTGAGGATACCAGGTGGTGCTATGAACACCATGGCTTTGGAACTTTATCAGGAATAAAATACTCAATACCCGATACATTAAAATACGCCTGGAAAGGCCCCAATCCCGATCCACTGGTCATCCCTAGTATTTACAGTTTAACTAGTCAGTCATTTGTTAAAGTAAACCAGGAAAGCTGCTGATGGAACTGAACAGCCTAAATCAGCAACTTAACCTGTGTTCTTCTGATCAACATATCAGTAACGTTACTGATCAACATTACTGTATCTTTCTACTGCATACAATACAATACACATTTTAATGGTATGCAATATAATGAAGGTGAAAAGAGCAAGATGATGATCCCAAACACACCTCAAAATCCACAACTGACTACTTCAAAATGCGCAAGCTGAAAGTTTTGCTATGGCCCTTACAGTCTCCTGACCTAAAAATCATAGTACATTTATGACCAGATTTCAGAATAGCTGTGCAGCAAGACAGCCCAATAATCTTACAGAATTACAAGCCTTTTGCATAGGACAATAGGTGAAAAACATCCTAACCAGAATTGAAAGACTCTTAACCTACAAGAGGAAGCGTTTACAAGCTTTGATACGTGCTTAAGGGGATGATACTAGTTACTGACCTATAGAGTGTGGAAACGTTTGCTTCAGGCTCTTTTCATTCATCTTGCTTAAAATATTAAAGAAATGTTTTGTTTTTACCTTCGTGCTTTGAACCTGAAGATCAGGTCATCTTTTACTTACTTAACTATTTACAGTAACAGTCATTTTAACCTGGAACGCCTGAACTTTTTCAAGCTACTGAATGTCAATCTGTCAGCAGTAATCTATTCATGCAGTTTGCAGTTTAAACTGTGACGGTGATTACCTCTCATGTTATCAGGCCAATCTCACACTTTAAGTACTTTAAATGGTATCAGAAATATTCAGCCACTGCAGCAGACACTGTAGCATGGTGTTATAATGCTCAGACAAACAGCTGACAACTTCGTTACACAAGCAATAACTTGCTAACCCTGATATGTAGGCCACGGCAGAAGAAAAACATGCCTTGTAAAGTCAATTAAAATGACATTAAATCTTCAAACTGTAAACCATACACAGAGAACATCTCTCAACTTATAAAGATCTTAATATAATCTAATCAAACAATTAAAATCACAGCCTGTGAAAGAGCAGTTAACAGAAATGCTGGAACAAAGTGAATCACAGAGCTCAAAGACATACATTTACAAGACAAGGAAAACTTCTCATCTTACAGCAGAAAGGAACGAAGAAGAATATGGAATTAATAGCACTCGCCTCAAGGAACTGAGGCTTCCACGATCTTCTGAAGGAATGAAACAGCCTTGAAGACACTCCTTAAAGTATACAAGCCAGTTGGTACTCAGGAGTGGAAGCTCCTGTATGGTGTGAAAGCAGTGAGCTTTAAAGTAGATATATGGAGCTTAGATGTACATCCCTTATGTCTGTGCTAAGCTTCACAGCTCACCGGACTGATGATGGTTCTCCGTGTCTAACATCAAGTCCACATTGAACTTGGTTTCAGCCTGTACTGGGGCACCAGCTTTTGATCAGTCACAAAATGGTATTGGCAAACCCTTCACGCAGCCTTTCTCTTTTACTTCTTCTGCTTCTTCTTCTTCGTCTTCTTCTTATTATTTTTTGGCATTATCGTCTTCTTCGGCTTCATCTTGGTCTTCTTCTTTGGCTTCAGCTTCAACTTCTTCTGTAGCTTCTTCCTTTTTGACTTCTTCTTCTCCTTTTTTGGATTCTTCCCCTTCTTCAACTAAATAATTCCTTCAAATATAGGTGCGTTTAATACTGTGTTAAGACTATGGGCTGCAACAAATCCATAAATCCTTCAACAAAGCCATAATTTCTGCTACCTTCTATGTAGCAAATAAAATGACTAGTAATGTGACCGTGAAGTTTGTCTCTGCTTTCTTGTCATTGTGGAAAGCGCTGACAGTGATCTGATGTAGGCCTCTACTGCTATTAGAGTAAAATGGGAGATGAGCAGGAAGGGGCTTACACATTGTGATTTTTAAAGCTTATTTGTTAACAATAAAAGTTAAATGGCAAAGCAGACTCTAAAAAGTTCTTGTTCTCTCCCTCTGGGGAGACTCAAAATGGGCTCACGATGAGTTATTCTAGTCGTGTAGTATAAAATACTTTTTGCTCCATATACCACCAATGTTGACTGTTCCCTCAGCAACAGGACTGAAGGTTTCAGTGACTCACTGAATGTTTAATTGTCATACTGTGTCCTGCCACTGTTCTTAAACACCTACTGAAAACTCCAGGGCGACTATCTTACTTACGAGTCACTGCACAGGAGCCTCTGCTATTCGTTACAGTTTAATCACTGCTACTCTGTGGTCTGATGTTGTGGAGCGAGAACCAAATTCTTACTTTACTTCAAATTAAATTCTGGACATTAGTATGTCTAGAGAATACAGGACACTGCTCCTCTTCTCAGCACAGAGTCATATTAGAAAACAAAGCCCAAACAATCCATTATTATAGAGCACTGTTCAGAATCCATCTCTGTCATCTTCAGTGTGGGTGGTCTTTTCATTCGAAATGGCCTGTCTTGCTCCAACCAGATAGCGCTAATACCTTGTCTTTATGTCTGGCTGCTGTCACATCCCACCTATTCGTCTCATGTCGCCATACTGTCAACTCAGCAACAAATAGTGCATAATTATATGGAACAAAATGTCAGTTTGTCCACAAAGACTTTTCCCCACTCACACTACACTTGATATCACATCTATCCAATGTCTATATGTAAATAGTAATGTAAACACTTCACAGGTAATATATTATATACTCACATATATATATATATATATATATATATATATATATATATATTATAATAATGTATTATATTATATATATTACATTATTAAAGTCATAACCATTACATTGCTAAATGTTTTTTTTAAATAATGTTTGATAAGTAGTTAGTTTTAAGGTGGCTACTATGGTGTTGCTATGCAGTTGCCATATACCATAGCATAGCTTTGTTTTTAGTGCTCTTGGCACTGTGTGTGGTTAGCAATCTGAAAAAACTGTAGCCGGTTGGCTAGAGGGTGTGCTTTTAGCCTAGCACCTTCTCACTTCCCTGGCTTTGGCTTCCTAGAGTAGCGCAATACTTTTGAGGTTCATGGTATGTGACTTCCATGTGCTCATTATTATTTAATGAAGGAGAGAAACAGTTTTTCATTCTAGGACTCCTTTAATTACTGTTTTGATGATTTGTTGGTATGCTCTGCTAACAACACAGTTGAAATCACTAAAACAACATCTATAACCATATGGACACACTTACTTAAAGTGCATTCAGCTGGGCAACCCTATGCAGTTCCTTTTATAATTAAATGTTAGGAAAACTGTTTCTGTATAACACTGTACTAATTTGATGTTGAGTTCATATAAGTGGCAAATAAGTGGAATACAAAAAGTGGCATATGCTTATCATTGTGAGCATGATAATATATTAGTCATAAGTTAGGAGGTCCCTTGATTGGAAATGCGCAGGAGTTGAGAGTCAAGGCTTCTGTTGACTAAACTGAACATTTAATAGCAGCATCTGAGGCGATGCTCAAGGCTATTCAACAGCTCTCAACCTACTATGAGTCCTCTTCAATCAGAATTCAATTAAATGCTACAGCTGCTTCCTAAAGCCTTGCCATTACACATCCGTGCCACCGAGAATAAAGAGGGATAGATTGAGGTCTGCTTGAGGAAACTGTCCTTAACCTAACTTACAGTCTTAAAGGTTTTATGAAGTGTGGCTTTTCTGTAAGAGGGAAAGAGAGAGGAATAAAAAGGTGGTACAGTTATTACGCAACACAAAACCAATATCAAATCTGATTTCCTCAAAAAAGGACTGGGGTTTCTGCTTGTTAACCTGTGTACTGCAGAAGCAAGAACTACTGTTAAGTTTTTTCACATCTGCATGCTCATCCAAGGCATTTTGACATACACCCTGAGCTTATGTCATTCTATTCATTTTTGCTCTTTTTCCAAAGCAGCACATTTCTATGCTAGAATGTTATGTTTTTCTAATATGTTGTAGTGCCATTCATTTTGGGTAATGAAATACAGTATTGCACACAAACCAGAGACCACACTTTGTACATTTAATTCCTAGTCACAGGGACCTTTAGGTACAATTGATTCTCTTTTCAGCCCCAGGACAAAATATAATCAATGCTTAACAGAAGATGACACAAACGTTTCACCAACCAAATATGATGCCAAATGTCTTAGTGTTCAATATGTCCACTCGTATCCTTATTACAACTTCCACTCTTTCCAGGAGACTCACTTTCAGGTTTTCTGCAGAGATTTGTTTTCACACCTCCAAAGTTTAGTCTTAGAAGTTGGAGCTATGATGTTGAGCTCTGTGGATGTTTTGAGATCTGAAGTTAGAGTGGAGCTTAATTTTCTCCACTCTCTGAAAGATAAAAGTGCTGTTTTGGATGTCTACAGCGTGGTTATAGGAGTCCCAGTTTGTCTGTATATTTTAATGTTTCTTTATTTTATTTTGTTTTGTTTTGTAAATTATTATTCTTCACCATTCCTCTTCATTGTACAAGTGCATTATTTTATATTTAATCTCCTCAAAATAATCTCATGAAAAATTTATAAACTTGGCACTGGACTGTGAGTGAAATAAATGAAGGGTTTCTAACGCTACTGAATATTGGGATCATTTTCTTTTTTAATGGTATAGACTGTGTCATAGTTACACTAATTTGGCCTTTACATTGGCATGTGCTATTCGCATCAGTAGGCCTAAACTAAAAAGACTTGCAGAAAAGAAGAAGATTTTAATCAAATCATAGCTCATAAAAAATACATTAGTATGGAATGTCTTTAATAACACAGCAAGCATTGATGAATATATCTATGAGTATAACTGACAGAGAGTGACAACTGCAATTTGGGATAAAAATTAGAGCTATGCGCTTACTGAAACCATAACACTAATGCTTATAGTGCAGCAATGGAAGCATGACCATCTGCTGTTTGCTGAAGTTTCCGAAAGCATGACTGTTAAAGCTTCACTTCAAAAAGCAAAACTCTCGTCAGCAGAATGAACAGAATTTCCAATATGGTACAGCGATGAATCACTCACTCACAAAAAGCTGGGGGCAGATTTATACAAAAACATCTCTAAAATAAAGTGATGGAAGGGAAAGATAAAAAACATTTTATGATGTTTTAGATTATACTTCTGCATGCTTGAAACCCAGTGGAAAAGGTGGAGAGAATACTCAATTACATTTGAAAATCATGTTTAAATAATAAACAAACTGATAAATAAGTAAATATGTATACATCAAAACTCTTTCTGGTGATTCGTAGGTCAAAGGCTATTTTCTTTTCTGATTTTACATTCTCCTTATATAGAGGTTATGGTTAGAACAAGTTTCATGTGTTATTATGCTTTTTTAACAAATAAATGTCCACAGATACTGGTAAGTATGCACAAATACACAATGCATGTAGTCACAAACTTTAAGTGGACATGTCCCATGTAAGAAAATGTTGCTTAACGTTGCTGTACAGGAACGTTTTCTAGTAGCTTAATGTAAACATGACATGAGGGAAAACCCAAATTATCCAAATTAACATTATTCAAGCAGTGGTATTCAAGCTTTGCATAAAGCAAATTTCAACATTTATTTTTAAAAGTTATTTACCATAGAGTGACCTACTGATTAAATACTTTTTAGCAGTAAGCTAGCAAGCCTAGATGTCAAAAAACAATAAACACTAGAAATAAAGTGACCCTTTATGACTTGAATTCGCTAACCTTGCTTCTTCATTGCATAGTTTCTTCATAACACTGTGTAGCTATTTAACCTTAACTAAAATCTAAATGAAATTTGACGGTGCACAGACTGCATTAGGGAAGAATACCTCCACTGTCATTGCCATTGCACAAGACCTTTCACTAGAACTGTGTAACACTGTGTATTTCGAGTCTTTCAGTCATACATAGACCTCATAATGTAAGTATGCCAGCAAAACTAACAATTCTTAGAAGTATCAGCTCTCTTGTGGCTGTGAGTCTGTGCCATTGTTAATCCTAATTAATCTTACCTTTAGAGTAGCCTGGTGGCACCACAGGTAGTGTCGCACAGCTACAAGGGTTCATGTATGGGTTAAATCCTGCTACGAACACTGTGTGTGCAAAGTTTTCTGTGTTCTTCGTGTCCATGCAAATTTTCTCCAGGTTTTCTCTCGACTCCCAAACATACTGGTGCTATGGCATGCTAAATTGCCCCTAGTTGTGAGTGTGTGAGAGAATGGTTGTGTGTGGTACCTCTTAATGAACTGCCACCCTGTGCAGAGTGTATCTCTGCCTTCTGCCGTCTGAAGGATTTCGGAGGGTTCCGGAACCACCACAGCCCTGACCAGGAAGAAGTGGTTATGAAGAGGGATGGATGGAAGGATGGGAGCTTATTTTTAATGTAATTATCTAGGACACATATGGTTATTATGCATCCTTTTCTCAAAGGAAGGATGAACTCTATATCTGGAAGAAACTCTGGCCAGGGCCAGTGCTGAGGCTCTCCATGCCGGACTTTGATCTGCTCCCAGTTCTTTACTTCCTCCAGCAAGTGGAATTGTGTGGCAGAGTTGCAGAGTGCTCTGGCATCATTGATTAGGCTGTACACTTGGCCCAGATAAGCACTTCTTTGCAGAACGATCGACAGAAACCTCCATTTGATCATTAAGTCTGCATTCCGCCGCCTCCCTGGTTGTGTGTTTTGCTGCTCAGTTCTAAATAGCCACAACAAACCCACCGAAGATATCTGCTTAGTTGTTTTAGGACCATCTGGCCTATCTAATGAAATAAAAATTTGATTTGACTTTAAAACAGATTAAGATCCAAACATTACAGGTGTCTATTGAAATGTACAAAAAAATAATTAAAAATTATTTTCCCTTGCTGCTCTGGCCTTCCTTTCCTTTCATTGTGAGGATGTCTTAAAAGGTACATTGACTCAACAAATCCAAGCCCTTTGCAAGTGCAGCTCTGTTGTTCAAAAGTCTTTTGTGCCCTTCAATTCATCTTGCACAATAAGCCCTGTTCAAGGAGATCTGGGAGAAAAGGGATTGATTTTTACCAGAGAAACAACCAACAATGGTCTTTTGTAGGCAATGATCATTTCCACTCTTTGGAGGTGAACCGTGTCTGCATGGATTTCCCACATTCCTTAGAAATTATAATTTTTTGTCTGCTCATGTCACTACACTGCTTCACTACAGATTTGAACCTCTCGCTAGCTAACATTACCTAGACATAAAGGTACGATGTTACTGAATGAAGTGTGTCGTACAGCTACAAGGGTTTGTGTATGGGTAAAATCCTGCTACAGACACTGTCTGTTAGAAGATTTGCATGTTCACAAAAACTTCGTGTCCACACAAGTTTTCTCCAGATACTTAGATTTTCTCTCGACTCCCAAAAATACAAGTGCTACACCATGCTAAATTGCCCCCAGTTGTGAGTGTGTGAGTCTCTACAGATTTGAACCTCTCGCTAGCTAATATTACCTAGACATAAAGGTACGGGGTTACTGAATGAAGTAGCACAAAGCTGAAATTAGCAGTCACTACACCTCTCCATCTGTCTAGAAATGCTAAAAGGCTTGCTGCACTTGTGGATGACCAGTCATTCATTCATTCATTCACTCATGTTGCAAACCTGGGACCCACCCCTTTCTCTTTTTGTCCCATGTCATATTTGAGACCCGACTACTTCAACTATTTCCTGGCTGGTCATCCAATTTGTGCCTTCAGACCCTCAGAACTGATTCAGCAGCATGATTCATCTTAAACCTTTCACCCATGTCCAATTACTGGCATGTTGTAGCAGCCCTCATCAGATTTGAAACACTGATGCTTTCCTACCAACCAAAAACGAACCAGACTACTTCTACCTGATATCAAAAATGAAGCTCCTCTAGGGCTTTCAACTTGGCTCAAATATTAAAATATACTCATTTTAAACACAACATTTTTAAAGGATAACACAGCTGCAGTAACATGCACTTTTATTAGACAGCATTTTGTGTCCTAAATCCATAACTGGGTGCTCATTAACATTGAGCCTCCATAAAAGTTACAAACCAGTTGTTCTCAGCCTGGAGGTGTGAGATGATTGTCTGTGTAAAAAAGTTAAATAGGCTTATTTTTTTACACATTTTTTTTTCAAGAGCCTTTTTTTTCCCATAAAATGCCCCCCTGGCCATTCCAGGCCAGAAAAGCAGCGAGGGGATGTAGAATTAGAGCACCAGACAAATAAAGCCCATAACTAGCATGAGAAAGTGCAGTCTTCAGTTTTAAACTCACTAAACTAGTTCTAGCAGAAAGACTTGAGGCAAGTGTTGAGGCAAACAATTCCTCAATAAGATTGAACAATTTGATAGATAACCACAACTGTGTGTCTTTGGCACAGACCTTATTGTCGACAGGGACAAAGCCAACCCCCTGAGCATCTGTGTGGGACCAAACTGGTGGCAGTGGGGAGGAAGGAGGGGAAAGACGAGACATTGGCATCTGAAGGCAGCAGAAAGTAAGTGTAAGTAGCAAACTTTTAAAGGCAGTTGGAAACTGATGATTGGTCAGGATAATATGTAATGTGGAGTTGATGTGCTTTTGGGTGTTTAAAATATTCCTATATATAGATTGTAATGCAAAAAAAAAACTATATTTCAAGTTTTGCTATGCTACATCTGGTAATGGTAGCAATTCTTTGACACCTGTTGACATTTTGTGAATCTGGAAGTTATATATTATATATATTATATATTGTATCAAAATTTCATGATGAATGGATCAACAGAAATGATCCAAAATTACTTGAAATAAAATATTTTAACTTCCATTGAGCTCCATTGAAAGTTAAGAAGGTTCCCTTCTCTTATAAAGAGGCAGTTTTGAAGATTACATAAATATGTAAACATGTAATTAAAGTTCAAATAGATTCATTTTTTATGATTAGCAACATCACAAAGTTTCATGCATTCTGCAGCCATTGTGCATGACTAACATTGGAACAAACATTTTCAACATTAAAATTAGCATTTCTAGTGGCTCAGCGGTTTTATGTGCTACCACTATGGCCTGGGAGTCGCAAGTTCAAATCCTGTGACTGGGTGGGGTGAATTGGCAGGACTAAATTGGGAGAAAAAGGGAAGAATTCAACAAACATGTACTAAGTAAATAAAATGTAATAAACATTTTTGACAGCCTTAAGCCGAAGTTCAGGATTCAGGTTTAGCTTGGCTTGAACCACCAGTCCTTATGGAAGACAAGCATCAGGTGGTGGAGCAAATGTAAACTATCTGAACAGGCCGGAAAAAGGTTTTAATCTTTAATCTTTAATTAAAATATCTTGCTATTGCTAAACGTATTATAATCCCTGTGGGTTTGGTACCTTTGTATCTAGGTATTAGTACTGACTCCAGTTTCGGGCAGTGTATTAGTTCTGAGGGACAGTATATTTGGGATCTAGCTCATTTGTATAAGCTCAGCAGACTTTGCTAAGTTAGTTACCATTATTGTACAGCACAACAAAAATGTCTTAGAAAGCTTAGAAAGCCAGGGTTACTGAGTATGGGTTTAGGCCACTCTCCATTTGCGTGGGGAAGAGATAAAGACTTTAAAAGAATTAGAGGCGAAAGCTAAAGAAATAGTTTTTCATCTACAATAAATTGTCAACAGCTTTAAAAAGCAAACTTGTAATTCGTATCTGAAATAGTCGAATGTTTATTATTCTATTTTTTCAGAATACTTCAGCGTATTAAACAGAGAATTTAATTGCACTGAAAGATGTCTGTGAGCAAAGCGAGTTGGGGGAGTGGGGGGGGGATAGTGAAAGATTAGCATATTTGAAAAGCTTGCCTAACGATGCAAATTCTCTTTGAATTTTAAACAGGGCAGGCAGGCTGAGCGTACGCTGCTATTACATCTTATTACCATACACACCAGCATGCCATGCTCTACATTTGTCCCCCACCTACTACTATACCTCCCCCACCGCCCACTCAGACACACTCCGTCTCTCTTTCACACACAAATACCACTTTCCACATTTAAAACGAGTGTCACTAATTTCACTGAAGGTGTGTGTGTGTAATCCTCAAAGCGTGTTTTTTTATGCCAACTCGATTTGCATTTGCATAACAATAGGTGACACCGGGAGATGATAAAGGCAAAAAATAGTCCAAATAAATGGCAAATCGTCCAACGCACTACAGATAAAGCTTGTTGTTGTTGTTTGGACTCGTCCTGAAAAGAGCTGCTTTTCAAAGAAAGGGGAATTCAATAGTGATATGGTGGAAGTCTTTGATTCAGGGGATATTAAAGAACAGCGACAGTGTGCAAGATTAATCCTCGCCATAGGCACTCAACACCAACACTTACTCCTTTCCACATGCATCCTTGCATGCTCTTTCTCACACACACATTCCCCCGAGCTGACATCTCTGCTTAAAGCGACGTGGGCCTGTATGTGCTACGCTGACACAGTGGAGGCAGAAAAGGCTTCTTCACACCATATATTTCCTAGCAGACATTTGCTGTCTCCGACATGGCCTGATCGGCTTTAGCACTTCACATTTCCAGGCCGAGTCCATGGGCTTCTCCCAGGAGAACGCGCGCCACTTCTTAAACGACATGATCACAGCATCGAGACAAGGTCGTTAGACTTAGCTGCTGTAGCCACAGCTACCACCGCTGCCCCTGACACTCAGCTTAATCTGGATTTATGAGGAGGATGTGTGTCTGTGTGTGTGTGTGTGTGTGTGTATGTGTGAGAGAATGAGAGAGAGAGAAAGACAGAGAGAGAGAGAGAGACTTAGCTTAAACTACTGGACAAAAATGTCATCTAATTCATATTCACAAGTCTATTTTTCAATGCTTTTATTATATGATATTATATATTTATTTATATATTGTCGGCCTCATGAACAAAAACATTGTATCTTCAACTGTACATCTTAATTTTCAATGGAGGTCGATGGAAAAAGGCATTTCGGAGTGTTTCTATTGATCCATTCTTCATGAAACGACGACGTAAAGAATCAATAAGTGAAAAACGCCAAAAACGTAAAAACACCATCAAATTTGGGCTAATAATCTGCGAGGTGCATTGGGAGAGCATGACCTACAACCAAAAGTTCAAACGTCAAGCAATGTGAACAAAGGTGGCCAACAGTTAGAGTTAACATAACTCATACATTATTATTGTTGTTTTTAGCCTATTATATCAAATGCTTGATATTTCATATATATGTGTTTTAGTGCATAATAACAAACAAACTGATGCATTTTCTGAGGCTTGCTATAAATATATGTAAATATCTAGCAAAATAACATTTTTATAGTCATTGCGGGTTCCACCTCATTCCATTACTAATTAACAATACCTAACAATCTAGCTTAAGTATTGTTTTATAGAAACATTAGCCAACATCTCCACAGTCCTTTAACACATCAGTCATTCTGAATAATACAATACAAATATAAACCAAATAACGTCAACACATAAAAATAATAGGTAAATGAGTAACTGGATGGTCTGCTTGGGGAAAGTGCAATAATCAAACAGTGTTGATACAAATGAAAGGTAGTGAAGTTAGCTTCCATGCTAAGTGCTGCTGCTCCCTGCCATTCAGTTTTTTTTGGCTCCTGGGTTGTTTTTTGTAGCTCAGTGTGAGCATATTTGCACTGACCACCAAACAATCTAGCTTAAATATCTGTATAGAAACATTAGCCAACATCTCCACAGTCCTTTTACAACTCAGTCATTCTGAATAATACAATACAGGTATAAACTAAATAATGTCAACACATAAAAATAATAGGTAAATGAGTAATTGGATGGTCTGCTTGAGGAAAGTGCAATAATCATACAGTGTTCTATGCTAAGTGCTGCTGCACCCTGCCATCCAGTTTTTGTTGGGGTTTTTTGGCTCCTGTTTTTTTTTTTGTTTTTTTGTTTTTTTGTGAGCATATTTGCACTGACGCAGCCACCTTCTGTTTCAACTTGCAATGACAACGGGATATCATCCTCATAGGGAAAAAAATTAGGTTGATAGAAATAATTGTGATTCCAGTTTAACCCAACTAAATAAGACATTATCAGTGAGACAGATGCTACAGAAATGTAGAAATTAATGAGGCTAAAGTGAAGTAATAGTTGCATTTTGGACTAACATAACACCCAGATTAAATTTCAGTATAATTTCCATTCTTGTATTGACATCTTTAAATCAAACTTTATGGTTTTGTCAGTTATCCCACAAGTTCAAAAGACTGAATTTAATATGACATAGGAAATGATAAAAATAGGTGGATCAGTCAAAACTAATTACAAATTAATTAACAGCCCCATGGTACTGAGGCATCAATACTGTAAAAAGAGTAGATTTTGCACATAAAAGTATACCATGTAGTTGGAATAATTATTATTATCGGGCATATTATGGCTTAGGTATCTGCTGAATACTTATTTATCAGTGGTTTGCAGTGTCCAGTGTTGATGCAGGACTACAGTAAATCTAGTTATAAGTTCAACGTAGTGTCATAGAATGCAATTATTGAATATGTTACATTGTTTTGGATAGCTAAACAGTACGTATGTAACTTTGGTTGGGTTAATCAAGTCTGTTTACAACCCTGTTATTTTGCTTCAGAATAAAACAAACTGATTTTCCGATCATTGAAACATCATAAAAAAGGATAAGATCATGTTTTTATTGGCTGATTTACATAAATGGCCACATAGCACTGACTTCATGTGCAGTGAGCTAGCTGAAGAGATTGTATAGTCTCCTTACTCTGGTTGGCACAACCCTCTCATTTTTCAACCATGCCAAGATAAATAAAGTTTTCCCATTCTCAGGCACTTTTCAAAGTGGTTTCAAGCTGAGAGTAAACCAAATCTGGAGAAGTTGGTTTGCCCAGTGGCTTGGCCAAAACATGGCATTTTTTAAACATGAGCCCTTTTTTGAACTAGATTGTAGAGAACTGTGCACTGGACAGTGCCATGACACTGAAACCAAACAACATCTTGTGCTGTTACATGACCCGGGGCCTGTATTTTAATGCCTCGCAACACACACACACACACACACACACACACACACACACACACACATACACACACTAAACGTCCTTTTCTTTTTTGATCCTGCTGTTCTTGCGAATGCACATTTATTCCCTACTGCTAAGGTAGGATTCTTCTAGCAGTATCATCTTGCACAGCATTCATAACATGTAGCACTAAATGTGGGAACAGATATTTTTATATGACTTTAACCTTAAAACACACATCCAGGAGAGCTTTACAAAAGGTTCTGAGAGGCACTCTGTAGTTTAAGACCTAATAGTGGACATGGGCATTTTTAGTGATGTGAGAATTGTTGTCCCAAAGAGTAATGAGCTGGTTTCCTACTTACGCCTTGCCCTGGACTAAACTTGGTTTCTTAAAAGAAAACACAGGAGTTCAGTTAGGAAACATACAGTTAATGACTTCCTCTGTGTCGTTGGGTCAGTTTGTATAGCAGAAATGCTTTTATTTTGTAGCTTAGTAAGGAAGTGTTTAGGTCAGGCTGCTGCAAGCTACTGACGCCTGCCTGTGTCTGAATACTTTACTGAAACATCCTGTCCTAGATTTTGTCTGATCTGTCAAAAGCCATGTGGATCCATAAGATAGTCAGCCCTGCCAGTACATGAGCTACCGATCAGACGGTATCAAGGCAAAGCAGACAGGAAAGGAAGTCACAGATGCACACAAACAGGCAGAGTTTAACAAGCAATTGGAGAGAATCTCAAGGTTCCTACCAATAAAAAACTGGACCATAGGCCTTGAAAAATAATAAGAAGAAACAATAGCACACATCCTATTCATCTATATACCAGCCCTACTATATAACTACAGAGAAAATGTGATAGAACGGTTGCAGTTTGAGAATACGTGGTATAAAGTACAGAATTCCAGACTATATAAAAAGGAAACTGTGCTGTCAATCTCCCGCTAATAACCAAGAAATGGTTCAGCACAAACCAGCAGCAATGAAGAGAAATAGCAAAGAAAAAAGAGCTCGATTTGCTTTCCCTCGCTCACTTTGCCTTTGAGTCTATCAATAACTTCAGCTTCAAACACCTATAAGCAAAAGGAAAGGGACCATCAAAACATGGGGCAGAGAGAGTGTGATGGATGAGAAAAAGACCCCAAATAATAATAAAATAAAAAAGAATAGGACAGGCTCGCAGGAAGCAAAAAACTGAAAACAATCAGGATAAGAACTGAGATAAACATCTGTTCAGTGAGAACGTATTACCAGTGGACCATCACTTATATGTTACATAATAACTAATAACACTGGTTATTGGTTATGTATAGCCTAACAGTGAATATGTATTTATTATTTATTTAAGCTATTAATATATCATTTTAGGAGATTCTTAGTAAAGTCCGGCTATAGCACTATAGTAGCCACAGGTGGCATCCCAAAGTTCGTAAGTTCTTAAGTTCTTGTCTAGACATCTCCTTTACCTTTGTTTCCCATACAGAGTTCAGATCCGATCATAATATATAGATTTTAAATATGTCATTCAATAGAATATAGGTATATATAGATTTTTTTTGGTAACATTTTTATTGGACCATTAATTATGAAATTCTGACATAATGTGAAGAACAACTGCCAGATTAAATTATGTCAAAAAAGTGAAAATGGCAATGACATAAATTTATAACTTACTGTAATTGATTCTTACTTATGTTTACTACATACTACATACGATCAGCCATGACATTAAATGTGGTTTTGACAGTAAATGTCCACTTTATCAGCTCCAGTTCCACACCACAGAGGAACACTTTGTAGTTCCACAATTCCAGACTGTAGTCCATCTGTTTCTCTGCGTAGCCTTCTTTCACCTTGTTCCTCAATGGCCAGGACCCCACAGGTATAGGGCAGGTATTTTTGGGTGGTGGGTCATTCTCAGCACTGCAGGGACCCTGACTGACATGGTGGTGGTGTGTTAGTGTGTGTTGCATTGGTACGAGTGGGTCAGATGCAGCAGTGCTGCTGGAGTGTTTAAATGCCATCACAGCTGGACTGAGAACAGGCCACCAACCAGAAATATTCAGTCAACAGCATCCTGTGGCAGCATCCCGTCAGTGGCCACTGATGAAAGACTACAGGATTTACTGGGCAACAAAAGAAGCTGTGTAGAGTTTCCGACTCTGACTGTACATCTACAAGATGGACCATCTAGGTGTAAGTATCTAAAGAGGGAACAGTGAGGGGACACAATGAGTGGGCTTCAGTCCAGAGTATTGAATCATTGAATTCAGCCCCATTACCATAGGGGTATAAAATCAAGACCCTAGCCATGCAGTCTGCATTTACACAAATTAGTGAAGGAAGGGGTGGTTCTGAAGAGCTCGCTGAATTCCAGCATGGTGCTGTAATAGGATGCCACAACTGCAACAGGTCAGGTGGTGACATTTCTCCCTTCCTAGATATTCCACCATCAACTGTGAGTGGTATTATTGCAAAGTGGAAGCATTTAGGAACCATAGCAACTCAGTTGCGTAAAGTTACATAGTCTGCTCACTCCAAATCTCTTAGGGCTGCAGAGAGTAATAATAATAATAATAATAATAATAATAATACCAATATATATGTTTTCATACATATGTGTGTGTGTTTTCAGCAGTGACCATATATGAGATTTTACCAGGGTAGTCACCATGAGATTTTTTTTATATAATATAAACATAAATCATAAAAAATAATTACATCACAGAATAAAAAGAGGACAATACAACAGATACACCAATAAAGCATATATTTAATGCTGTGGCTCTCTTTCCCAATATCCTTGTCCTCAGTTTCCTACAGTCATCACTTTCAATCTAGAGAGAAAGTCATCACAGATGCAAACATTAGCGCACGCCTCATGCATTCCAATGTAAGCACAAACTCTATTCACACAGAAGACCCTAAATCAATAAACAGAATCAGAGGTGATGGACATGAAAGATGGAGCAGCCAGAAATTCAACCAGGTACATAAATCATCTGCATGAAGCAGGTCATACACAGCACTGCTTTATCTGGTGAGGTGTATAGTTTGATATTCTGACCACTGAAAACTAAATTCTTTCACAAAGCGGTTACAAAATGATCTGCTACTGCAAAAGGAGGCATTTGGCCAGAGGTGTGGAGGTTCAGTCGTGGTCCTCCTCCGTGATAAAGAAAGGCAAAAAGAATATAAAGTGAAAGGTAAGCATTGCCCTGAGGCAAAGGCATTTTAGCCTGGATCAGTAGGCCGCCATGCTATTTCTACTCTCTGCTGCGCCACAGCATTTACCAAGGTTTACTGTGCCTTGCAAAATTGAACAGGGCTCATTTCATTGCCACTTTTGAGGGACAGAAAGAACTTTAAAAAATCTAAAGATCTATTTTTAAACCAGGAAAAAAAGCACAGTCCCTTTCCTCACAAATCTAAACATGGCTCATTAACTCTCATTATTTCCCTGGAGGATTACTCTGGATAATGAGAAAAAAGGACCAAATTTATCTTTCATTTTATGAGGGTTTTTTTGTGTGACACTGTGGCTCTCTCTCTTCCAATATCCTCAGTGTACCACAGTCATTGATTCAGCTCCAGGGAGAGAGTCCTTACAAATGCAAACACATGTGCATGCATGTCAAGTGTAAACACACATACAGCACCCATGTCCAATCAGAAAGGTTTTCCTGTAAATCAACAATACTGTGGTGATCTACGCTTGCTGGACATTTGATCAGAAACAAGTACCCTATTGGTCCACTTTGTAGTTTCGTAGACTCGTAGTAGATTCATTATCATTTATGTTACTCAAAAACGTTGTATCTCTTTTTGCATATCCCTGTTTTTCACTTTTTGACATAATTAGAATCAGGCAGATGTTATTTACATTATGTCGGACTGTCGTGATGAATGAATTAATAGAAAGGATCCAAAATGACATGTAATAAAATAGTTATACATTGACTTCTATACCCTCTAGCTCCTCAACCATGGTCAATTTCTGACCTCTTAACTGTATATTTCTAGGGTGTCTGACCACTCTCTATCTAGCCTAGACATTGATAACAACTGATAATGGTGCTGTACCACATACTCAGTACCATGCCACTGTTTTATCAGTGTCACAGTTGTGTTTCGACAATGATCCACCACCTGAATAGTAATAGTGTAGAAGGGCCTCATGAAGTGGTCAGTGAGTACTAAACTGACCAGTGGAATATACTAAAACCACAGCTAGCTCACTGCAGAAAAAATGTCTTCATTGCTTCCCGGTCTCTTCCCTGTCTTTATATAATGCTGTGGAAACTCAGAGTGTGATAAAATGTCATGATGAAAGGACATTGAGTCTCTGAAAGAACTCTGAGGAAATTAAATACAGTCATTGCCTGATCATTTGCATGTTAATTATTGAATAAAAAGCAGCACTGAATATTCATAGAGTAGTTTGTTGAACTTTCTTGTTGTGGATAGTCAGGAATCCTCTGCACTCCTGGGCCAAATGACTTCGAAAAGTCACTCGTTCCAACCTTATGAATATGATGAATGATAAGATTGTCAATCAGTGAGAAGAAAAGCAGTTGGAAGGAAAATTGTGGAAGGCTGCTCCACTTACCAAGTCTGAGTTATTTCAAGCATTCTCTCAACTTCAAAAGAAGAATGGATCTCTGTAAGGTGGTAAACCTCACAGCATCTAACTCATAACTAATAAATGAAATAAGGCTGGTGACAATTCTACTCAGAAGCCGAATGCTGAATGGCTCCATTGGACAGCCCGTCATTCTAGCATTAAGGAGAGCATGCTGTCTCTTCGCTCTTGCAATCTTGTCTATTATTCCCTTTGGTGGCTTTGCTTTGTCGTTGCTGTTTGTTCTCTTCTCTTGCAGTTGGAATAAAAGTTTTATAAAGTCCTTCTGTCTGTCTGCAAACGAAGACGGCAGCTTCGATGGACGTCTGAACAAAGCTGGGGAGATAGAACTGGGTCAGAATCCACATCTGAAAGAGAAGGAGAGAGAGAGAGAGAGAGAGAGAGAGAGAGAGAGAGAGAGAGAGAGAGAGAGAGAGAAGAAACGAAGAAGGAAGGGAGATTTAACCAGCCCTAATGGTGAGGACAGGCTGTGGTTCAAAGCGTTGAATTCTGTATGATTTAAGGTGCCGCTGTTACTTGTTAGGGGAGAAACCAACGCCCACCCACGGTTAACTTTGATCTGAGCCAGCGTTTGTCTGTCACAGTAATATGGCTTGGTCATAGGAGTCAATAAAGCCAAGACCACTGCCAGATCAATAGAAAGATACAGGTCATGAGAAATGTGTTCACTTACTATCCATTATGTCTCGTATCAACCTTCAGCAATTATTCTCTTAGTTTTTAACTGACCAACATCCTCTAGCTTTTTCTGCTTTTTGTCTGTAAATATGTGATGGGGTCAGATGCCTGACCAATTACCATTATTGCAAAGTGGCCTCGGGGGAATAAAAGGGGCAATGATTGTTGTGTTGTGTAATGTGATGTTATGTGTGTAGAAATATGACTTACCTGTTGTCCTTGTCCTCAGGGGAATGTATCCACCTTGTACTGTAATGCGGCTTCCCTTGTACTGGCTGGTAGAGCCCACAGCCGTCTGTAGAAGGGGGAGGTGGTCCACTGAACCTGTAGGGGAAAAGGCAAAAGGGTTATAATAGTATCATCCATTTACTTATACAAATGTATATATATATATATATATATATATATATATATATATATACAGTGGGGAGAACAAGTATTTGATACACTGCTGATTTTTCAGGTTTTCCCACTTGCAAAGCATGTAGAAGACTGTAATTTTTATCATAGGTACTCTTCAACTGTGAGTGATGGAATCTAAAACAAAAATCCAGAAAAATACATTGTATGATTTTTAAATAATTAATTTCCATTTTATTGTGGGAAATAAGTATTTGATACACCAGAAAAAGAAACTTAATATTTGGTACAGAAACCTTTGTTTGCAATTACAGAGATGAGACGTTTCCTGTAGTTCTTGACAAGGTTTGCACACACTGCAGCAGGGATTTTGGCCCACTCCTCCATACAGATCTCCTCCAGAGCCTTCAGGTTTCGTGGCTGTCGCTGGGCCACACGGACTTTAAGCTCCCTCCAAAGATTTTCTATTGGATTCAGGTCTGGAGACTGGCTAGGCCACTCCAGGACCTTAAGATGTTTCCTACGGAGCCACTCTTTAGTTGCCCTGGCTGTGTGTTTTGGGTCGTTATCATGCTGGAAGACCCAGCCACGACCCATCTTCAGTGCTCTTACTGAGGGAAGGAGGTTGTTGGCCAAAATCTCACGATACATGGCCCCATCCATCCTTCCCACAATACGGTGCAGTCGTCCTGTCCCCTTTGCAGAAAAGCATCCCCAAAGAATGATGTTTCCACCGCCATGCTTCACGGTTGGGATGGTGTTCTTGGGGTTGTACTCATCATTCTTCTTCCTCCAAACATGACGAGTGGAGTTTAAACCAAAAAGTTCTATTTTTGTCTCATCAGACCACATGACCTTCTCCCATTCCTCCTCTGGATCATTCAGATGGTCATTTGCAAACTTCAGACGGGCTTTGACATGCGTTGGCTTGAGGAAGGGCACCTTGCGTGCACTGCAGGATTTTAATCCTTGACGGCGTAGAGTGTTACTGATTGTTTTCTTTGAGACTGTGGTCCCAGCTCTATTCAGGTCATTGACCAGGTCCTGCCGTGTAATTCTGGGCTCATTCCTCACCTTCCTCAAGATCATTGATGCTCCACGAGGTGAGATCTTGCATGGCGCCCCAGACCGAGGGAGATTATCCGTTATTTTGCATTTCTTCCATTTTCTAATAATTGCACCAACAGTTGTTGCCTTCTCACCAAGCTGCTTGCCTATTGTCCTGTAGCCCATCCCAGCCTTGTGCAGGTCTACAATTTTATCCCTGATGTCCTTACAAAGCTCTCTGGTCTTGGGCATTGTGGAGATGCTGGAGTCTGACTGATTGAGTGTGTGGACAGGTGTCTTTTATACAGGTAACGAGTTCAAACAGGTGCAGTTAATAC